>NW_011494915.1:1992402-2031137 GCF_000754665.1 Bison bison bison | reverse complement strand
GTCTCGCACCACCCATCCATCGCTGACCTGCATCCTGCTTTCTCTCCAGGATGAGAGCCTGTGCCAGATCCGTCTTGCTGTCTCACTGGCTCTTTCTGGCCTATGTGTTGATGGTGTGCTGTAAGCTCATGTCTGCCTCCAGCCAGCACCTCCGGGGACACACAGGTAAGCCCTTTAAACTCGTCATGCGCCACTGAGATCAACTAATAAAACTCTTTCAAACGTCAAAGCCCACATTTTAGGCACAGGTAATTGACAGGAGCCTTGACTGGTGTGTAAATAACCAGAGGAAGCATGAAATACAACAGGGTGAAGCAGTTTGATGGTTTGATGCTTAAAGAGATTTGTTCTAGATATCTTTTTAAGATTTCTCCAGGTTTTCCTTTTCCTGGGTACACGTCCATTCTTTGGAAGTGATTTTTCTCAAAGAATCCTGGAAACCCAGCAGTATTTTGTGCTATATATTCCAGCTTCCTTTGAAGGCAGAACATCTTTATTGATAAACTTGAATGAACACTGAAGGCAGTTTGCACATAATAGGGTTCTTCTAGGAAAAGATGGTGAATGATTTAAAAAGAAAGGGAAAAAAAATGTCGTGGTAGCTTTTGCCCCAGGACCTAAAATAGAACGTGTTTGAAGTCTTAGAGAAGCACTCTGATACTTTCTAGTGAGACCCATGTCTGTCCTTCGCTTATTTCTAAAGATAGATCAAAATAATCAGTTAAGTATCTCTGTGTGTATTGTGTATTTGTCTTCACCTTTCCCTTTTACATCTACATTTAAAGTGATACAGATTTGAAAACTCCCCAGTGAATTGTGTTTTCCTGAATAATTGATATTTGTCAGCAAACTCGTTACTAAACAATTAATTTACTGTCTATGCTTCAGTAATCAGAGGTGTGGCAGTGCCAGGTATGCTCTGAGTTTTTAGTGAAAGAGTGAAGCTTGAACCCTAAACCGTGTATGTGTCAGAATTGTAAAGTCTGTGTCTAAGAAAGTGTGCTGGTCACATAGCCTTATTCTCAGATATACAGCAGGTCAAGGTTTCTCGTTAGTTATTCTGATAATTTGGGACTAAGACTTAACTTTAAGCTGAAGTTTTGAAACTCTCTCAGAATTCAATTTTCCTTAAGCGACAGTTTCGAGAAGACAAGAAAAATAATGATTGCAATTTTAATAAATCAGTGTAAAATCGATACCATTTGACTGCTGTGAAAGTGCCCAGGGCTAGTTGGTTATTGTGCTGTGTATCTTTGGGTGAGCTCACTCTCAGGAATAGGGTATTTGAAGTCGTCAGTCTAACCTGTTTAATACACATCTCTTTTCTTGGGTTGCAGGTAGAGAGTCAGTGTAGTTCAGAAGCAGAACATTTCAGTGGGGCAGGTTAGCACCAGCACATTCCAGACTTCTCAAAACTGGGTTTGAGATTGTGATCAATAGTGATTAAACCTGAGGGAAACAGGGGCCATGACTAACCCTTCAATTCTTCATCTTTGTTGGCAATCCTCATTCCATACCATAACCTTTTAAATTTGGAAAAGGTGAGACCATAGGGTGTCTGTGTGAAAGTGAAGGTGCAGTTCGATAATAAAATGTGTTATACGTGAGCAAAAAGAAAAAAAAATCTGAATTAAATCTAAATTAAGATTAGAATTGTGAACACACGAGATGCAGTATCTTCCCTATAAGCCAAGACTCATCTGTAACAGGGACGGTAAGAAGTCTGAGCAAAGCCTTTGAAAGTTTTGCTCAAGAAATGAAATTTTCATCATGGATTTCTTTCAGTGATTTTATTTGGATTCTTGGTTTTTGGTTTCTTTTTGACTTTCGGGGGATTCTTCCTAATTTTGTTTTTGGAATTTAAGTACCTATCATCCCTCATCTTTTTAAATTAATTAATTTATTTTTAATTGGAGGATAATTGCTTTGCAGTGTTGTATTGGTTTCTACCACACATCAACACGAATCAGCCATAGGTACACATACGTCCCTTCCTTCTTGAACCTCCCTCCTACCTTCCACTCCATCCCACCCCTCTAGCTTGTCACAAAGCATCGAGTTGAGCTTCTTGTGTCATACAACAAATGACCACTGGCTATCTACTTTACATATGGTAGTGTATCTTTCCATGCTACACTCTCAATTCATGCACCTTCTCCTCCCCCCACCGTGCCACAAGTCTCCATGTCTGTGTCGCCTTGGCTGCCCTGCAATTAGGTTCATCGGTGCCGTCTTTCTAGATTCCATATGTACGTCTCACCCCTCATCTCAGTAGCCGTCAAAGCAGTCAGGATGGCTCCTGCCCACGGGGAGCTCTGTTCTCTCCCTGGGGCCGCAGGCTGTATATGAAGAACCATCTTTGCAGAAGTACAGGCGTGCTTTGTTTTTTTGCTCTTGGCTTCTGGCTTGCACTTTACTGCCTTTTTTTTTTTTTGAACAAATCAAATGTTTGTGGCAACCCTTCATCCAGTAGGTCTATCGGCTCCGTTTCTTCCCAACTGCATTTGCTCTCTTTGTGGGTCTGTGTCCTAGTTTGGTAATCCTTACCCTATTTCAAGCTTTTCCATTATTTATTTGTTATGGTCTGTCTGACCTGTGATCTTTGATGTGACCATTGCAAAAAGATTATGACTTGATGAAGGCTCAGATGATGGTTAGCGTTTGTAGCGATGAAGTATTTTTAAAATTAAGGGATGTGAATTCTATTTTAGACATAATGCTTTTGCACACTTACTAGACTACAGTAACGTAACTTTTATATGCAGAACCGAAAAACTCAACGTGTCTTGAGTTATCACGATATTCACTTTATTGAGGTGGTCTGGAAGCACACTGGCAAAGTCCCTGTGATCTGCCCATACCCTTTGTTTAACTGCAGTTGAAGGCTCCTGAACCCTACTGTGAAGTCTTATTCCCTCATGGGTTTCTTAAGCTGTGTCCTTGATGCCTGGAATATAATGGGTGCTAAATGAATATTTATTAATAGGCTGGTTTTGCCTATTTGTCACCATGGAATCAGTTATGTAATTTTCTGCTGGTGCTAAAATTCCAGACAGTAACAGGCAGGTGTGAAAAGATATCCTGTTAACTTTTTGTTGATTATTAGGGTTCTCCAGATAAACAGAACCAATAAGATATATATACACACACATAGTGTTGTTTAGTTGCTCAGTTGTGTCTGACTCTTTTGTGACCGCATGGACTGTAGCCTGCCAGGCTCCTCTGCCCATGGGATTTCCCAGGCAGGAATTCTGGAGTGGGTTGCCATTTCATTCTTCAGGGGATCTTCCCCACTCAGGGATCAAACCCACATCTCCTGTTTGGCAGCCAGATTCTTTTAGCACTGAATCACCAGGGAAACCCTGCATATGCATGGTGTACATTGCAGCCTTCCAAAGGCCTGTGGTCCAGGAGCACAGAGGGCAGGAGATAGTCAGTGTCCCAGCTCAGCAGTCAGGGAAAGAACAAATTCCACCTTCTGCTTTTTTCTTCTTTTCCTCAAGCACTTGGATGAGGCCCACCACAATGGGCCATCAGCTTCACTCAGCGCCCCAGTTCAAATGCTAACCTCTTCCAGGAACACCTTCACAGACATATTCAGGGGTCATGTTTTGGCAGATATCTAGGTGTCCCCTGGCCCACTCAAGTTGACAATTTCATGTATCTTTCTAGATAGTGTTTTATATAGTCATCTATATTTTCTATATTATTTTACAGATTTATGTATGTACGCACCTATCCTTCCAGAAAAAGGAATGTGTATACTAGTACGTGTGTATGCACAGATATCTCACTCTATACTTTGTTTTGTACCTTGATTTTTTTCCTATTTAACAATAGAGTTTAAGGGGGCTTCGTATGAGTGCATGCAGATTTATATCCCACTCTGTTGTACAGATGTGCTCTCATTTATTTGATCACTCCCAGTTTTTGTGGACATTTACCTTGTTGTCTGTCGTATTTTCCAAATACATGTCCTGACTGCAGATGAATCTCTAGTAGTGGAATTGTTGAATTAAAGTGTACGTAGATGTATTAGTGGGGCTTCCCAGGTGGCGTTGTTGGTAAAAGAATCCACCTGCCAGTGCAGGAGATGCAGAAGACGCAGGTTTGATCGCTGGGTCAGGAAGATCCCTTGGAGGAAGGCATGGCAACCCACTCTAGTATTCTTACCTGGAGAATCCCACAGACAGAGGAGCCTGTCAGGATACATTCCATGGGGTTGCAAAGAGTTGGACACAACTAAACTTCTGAGCACACATACAGCAAATGTATTAGTGAGAGTGGGTTAATTCCTGTTACACATAGACCAAATAAATATACATAATGGTTTAAACAAAAGAAGCTGTATTTCTTGCTCATGAGTGCTGTGTAGGTAACATGTCAACTGGCTGTCCTCTCCTGTGGCCTTTTTGGAACCACAGGGCATGGAAGCTATACTGTTCTCAGCCTGTGTCCTCGAAGGCTGTCCTGGAGCCATCTTCATTCCAGCCAGCTAGAAGGGGAATGGGTGGGGAGGGTACACCTCGGAGGTGATGATGAACTGGGTTAGAAGCTGGCAGTATCCCTTGACCTGTCTTCTCTTGCTATTGGCTACAGCTGAGTGCCCACGGCCACACCTTGCTGCAGGGGCTGCTGGGAAACATACCCTAGCTGGGGATCCAGGTCCGAGAGGAGATGATGGTTTTTGGTGAGTGTCCTGCATCCTCTGACAACCGTATTAAGATTTCAATAGTGCAGGGAGTTTCCTGGTGGTCCAGCAATTGAGTCTGAGCTTCCTCTGTAGGGGACACGGGGTCTATCCCTAGTCTGGGAACTAAGATCCAACATACTGTGCAGCGCAGCCAAAGAGAAAGAAAGATTTTAGTAGTGCCAAGCACGCTCCAAAACTTCTGAACTTAAACTTACAGCAGCAGTAGTAGTATAACTCCCTTTCCCTCACACCCTCATCAGCTCTGGGTGCTATCAGGTCTTACTGATGTGTGAAAATGGTAATGAAAACTACTGTCAGATTGTTTTGACTTGCAGCTCTTTGACTACAGACTCTGTGCTGCGGGATTACTTGTTTTCCTTGGGCTATCCTATCCATTATCTGTTTTTGTCTTGGCTGTATTGTTTACTTGTCGATTTGTGAGAGTTCTTTATAAATTGAGGACACCAAGTACCTGGACTATCATTTCCTTGTTTCTTTCTGCCTTTTCTTTGCCCATGGTTCTCGCGAGGCTGTGTGTTCTAGTTGGCTGTGTGTGTTTATGTGTATGAGAGAGAGAGATGAGGAGGGAAATGGCGAAGGGAGGCAGGTGTTGTAAATGTCTCTAATGACCTCACAGTGGCCACGTGGATTTTCTTCCCAGAATTGTGCTCACCTGATGACAAAGTCAAGGGTCAGACTTGAGAAATTCTGGTCAGGTCTTTGAGTGTATCTGAAACAGCCTGAGAGTGGGAGCAAGCTGTAGCGAGTTAACTGTAGAAGACAGTGTACTGTGTCCAAAAGGACTCCTGACACCGTCCCAAGAGCTTTGTGGTTTGTGCTGGCCAATTAAAGAAACTGTGGCCCTAGGAAACCCTAGTTGGAAGCTTACTGGATGCTTTTAATGGCTCAGATTAGAACCACTTGTAAAATAAACAAGGAGATATTTTCCAATCCCATCTTCACTCATCCGTCTAAGACAGAGCCAGAGGGGAAAAAGGTGGGACCCCATCCCTGATTTGGGCTGATCAGATCAGGTGTTAGGTGTGGGCTGAAGTTCACTTTAGTTCAAGTGTTAGAAAACAAAAATGCACCCAATTTTCGCAGAACAGGGAGTGGGAAACTTTCTTTAAGGCATTGATCATCTTCCACTAGAGTACAGAGGTAGTATCTTTAAGGAATTAGAAAACACAAACGGCCACCTTTGTTGTTTTTTAAAATTCCACCTGACACAGTGATTGAGTAGGAGACCTTGGGGTGGCGAAGAGGCAGACACGACTTAACTGAACAACAACAAAGGAGACCGTGTGGGCGTCTGTAGCCCCGAACCACAGAAGAGGTGCCTGGGGCCAATTGGTAGGTTACATTCTTTTAAAAGGAAGCCAGAGTTAACTCTCTTATTTCTTCAAGGAGCAGTTTGTCCTTTCGTTCCCTGTCCCCTGACCTTTCCCCGCCACTGTACGTAGCATCATTTCCCCACAAGAGGGCAGCACGTGTAATGCTGTGGAAAGATGCTGACGATTTCACAGACTTCAGAGTCATTTGAAATTAACCATTTAGGGATGTTTGTGACAGTTTCATTCAAGGTTCACGTGATGAGTTTGGGACACAAAACATCCTACATCCTGGAGATTTATCCCCGGGTATATTTTGTTGTTGTTCAGTCGCTCAGTCGTGTCTGTCTCTTTGCGACCCCATGGACTGTAGCATGCTAGGCTTCCCTGTCCTTTATGAACAAGCCTAAGAATGAATATTTAGACACTTTAAATTTCCCCTTTGAAGACAGAATCATAGCTGCTTTTCCCATATAGCTGAGAGAGTTGGAAACTTGGGTGCTGCTGGTTTACAGGTTCATTTTAATAGTCCCATTTCTCCAGACAGCTTTAAATATGAATGACTTTGGTCACATTTAATTCCTGCAGATGCCATGGTGCCTAGCTGCTGTTTAATATACTCCGTTTTGGTGTAAAGTCTCCTGTTTAATACATTGTGCCCAGGTGTTAAGGCCCCGAGAAACGAGCACAACTGAGAATGAGGCAGCAGAGCACAAGCAGATCTTCAGGAAAGCATAATCCTGGTTCTGCCACTTCCCAGCTGTGTGACCTTGTCCAAGTCACTTAACCTCTCTGAACTTGCTTCATTATCTGTAAAAATAGAATGATGTACTTGCCTACCTTACGGGATTATTGGACCTACTCAATAAAAAAGTAGGTGAAAGGATTAGTACATAGTAAACACTCAGTAAATGGTAGCTGTCTTCATGTTTAGAGGCATTTAGAATGAGCAGGAGTCTGGAAACTTTCAAGGAATAATTGGGGGCTCCGTATGGGTGGGAGATATAATCAGTGACATAATGTTTGAAGCTTTATCATGTACAAGAGAAAATGCTTGTTTTTCATTGTTCTAAAGAGCTGACTGTAATGAAGAGAATGTCTTTATGAAGACTGGTGTTTCACTCAACCTTAAGTAAAGAGGAAAGGAATTTCTAACAAGCAGGATTTCACCATGCTGGGGACAGAGCAACCCCAGGGCGTGCTGAGAGTCCTTTTACTTTCTAGGCTTCAGTCAGGTCTTCCGTAGAGGGAGGCACCTCACTGATGGGGAGCTGTGTCAAGAATTGTGACAGGTCTGAGGCTTAACCTTCCTTGCGAGGTCACAGGGCAGCCTGTCGGTTTCCTGGATGCTGGTGGAAGACAAGAGATCCTAGGCCAGAGGCAAGGGGTTTCTTCTTACTGCACAGCAAGTAGCAGGGGTTCAGGTTAGCTCCTGCTCTCCTTTCATATTTGAGCTGGTTACAAAATCTCTTTGGGACTCAGTCTCTTCTGGAAAGTGGAGATAATAAACAGTAAAAGTCATCCTTAAGGAGTTGTAAAGAGGAGTCAGTTCCCGTCTGGAAAGTGCTAAGAATTGTGTTTGTGTTTTGAATGTTCAATAAATGTTGGTCATCTTTATTGAAAACTGCCTTCTCCTTATGAGGGCATTTTATAGAGGTTCTGTCATGTTTACATTTATGGAAGTTTAGATTTTCTGGTTTCTCTGTGATACAGGATGATTGCAGAATATGAATGTTGGACTTGGGTGCCTTGTATTGCTTTCAGCTTTGGTTAAATTGTTCGAAAAGTAACTACATCTAAATTTGGGCTCCTGTTTCTGTCCCCTATAACAGCTGAAATCTTATAGGAACCCTGCTGATGATTTTGATTGGAATGACTACTTTAGCCCTCATTTACTGTAAGATATTTCTTTCCAAGATAATACAGATAGTTTTGAAAAATAATTAGTCTGCATTGTCAGAGTTCTGACACGAGGGGGCAGGCAGGGCTTAGAAGAGCTAACAGCAAGAAGCAGTATTGTAGCCTGATGCAGATGTTGTCTAGCAGAAATAGGAGACCCACATATGTAATTTTAAATGTTCTATATAACCACATTTAAAAAGTAAAAAGAAACACGTGAAGCAGTAATATATTTTATTTAACCTAATACATCCAAATATGATTATTTCAACCTGTGGCCCAAGCCACATTCTAAGCACTCAGTAGCTACACGCAGCCAGAGGCCAGTGTAATCTGCTTAGTGCAGGGGAATGAACTGAGTCTTAGCATTACTTTCTGAAAGATTAGAGTTATGAGTTATTTGTATTTTCATGGGTCAATCCTAGGGCACAGTGTTTTATCTCCTTTTTGTTCACTTAACTTCTTTTTAAGTTTTTAGTTTTAGGTCTTTATTTTTTTCTTGAATGACTGCTTCTAAATTTAGGTTAAGTACCAGGTAAGTGGGGTGTGTAGCCTTCATAAAGTGTGGAAAAGATGGCTGCATTTCCTGATGAACTGCCTATATGATCATTCCTTGCAAGAGGGTATATTTTTTTAGGAAAAGAAAAATGGCAGGATAGAGTGTGTGTGTGTGTGTGTGTGTGTGAGTGTGTGTGAGTGTGAGTGAGTGAGTGAGTGAGTGAGTGATGGCTTCAGCCATTAAGTCTTAAAGTTAGTCCCTGGAAGTTAATTTTGACCAATAATGGGTATTTATCCACTGGAGTGAAGTCCAACAATATGGATTTAATATAGTTTCTTCTGTAACTGTTTTCGTCTTCCTGCCCTGCCCCCAGCGAATGGTTACTTCTTTAACTGTATGGGTATATTTCTATGTAGACAACTCCACAGGAATATCCTCTATTTTATAAGCCAGAAAAGGACTCCGCAATGGCCCCAAAGCCCACGTTTTGATAGTAAAGAGGGTATCCATGTGATGATGCTTACTTGATTTCTCTGGGGAGCTTTTACTTGAAAAAAAAAAAAAAAAAAAACAGAGAGGCTCCACCACAGCTATGTTATATCTGAATCTTGGACGGTGGAGCCCAGGCAACTATATTAGTTAATAGTTTCCTGGTGAGTATCAGAACCACTCATTCAGAAGAAAAAAAATAAGTTTGACTCAAGCTCTTGTCATGCTACAGTTTGATCCCAGTGGTGATGAGTCTCCATTTCAGGCTCACTACACACAATCAGGCTTGAAGAGAGGTCTGTTTGCTCCCTGTAGCAATGACCTCCATCTCCACTTCTTTGGAAGGACTGTGAGAATATTTGGTCATTTTGTACTGGCATGACTGTTCCTGGATGCCAAGAGCTCGTAGCATGAGGGATTCCGCTGACCTCCCTTGGACCCTTCATTATTTTTGTCCAGTGCCATTTGATGGGCTCATCTTAATCTCGGTGTTCATAAGAAAAAGGAACCAATTATGTGAGGTGTTAATATGTGACTTCTCATCTCAGCTGCAAGTTCAAGTCCCAGTGCCACAGACGAGGTCAGCTTGGCAAAATATCTGACAAATGAGCATGCTTCACATTGGTTTTTGTGGGGAGGAAGGGGTGTTTCACAGAGAGAGGAGTAAAGAATTTCAGGTCCTTAAACAAGCTTGTGAGCCCCCGCAGGTGGCAGACCAGGCTTTTTTTTCCTGATGCATTTTTGTGCCTTTGAGGCAGAAGAGGCAACCCAAGGCCTTTGAAGAGTTCTCTGGGTAGTTAGGCAAAAGATTCTCTTTACCCTTGAGAAGAAAGCTCCTTTTTCTTTCTTCAAGCCATACCTTTGAACTTACCTAAACAAAGCCTACACTTTGGGGTTTAAAAAGCCCAAGATCTCATCTGAATGTTGGCTTTATCCAAGGAAACCAGAATCTTTTGTATAAAGAAAACAAAATCATTTGGTAAGAAGAATCAGGAGGGTAGAGATGGAAAGGGAAGAACAATGAGGTTTTATGTTTTTCTAGGTGTAACTTGAATGCTGGAAATAACTTGGCCCATATGGTGATAGTCATATTATTAAAAGGATGTTCAGAAACCTATTAAAACTTTAATTCACTCTGAGAAGAGAGTGTGTACAATAGTTAAAAACTTTCCCACTCCTTATGCTGTGGGCTGTCAGTGCATATGTCTTGGGGAAAGTCTGAAATCAGACAAAAACTACAGTCAATTTAAACTGGGCTGGGAGGGCCTGACCGGGTGGCTCAGTGCTAAAGAATCTGCCTGCAATGCAGGAGACGTGGGTTCAACCCACGTCAGGAAAATCCCCTGGAGGAGGAAATGGCACCCCACTCCAGTATTCTGGCCCGGAAAATCCCACAGAGGAGCCTGGAGAGCTATACTCCATGAGGTCACAAATAGTGGGACACGACTGAGCACACTCGCAGTGTGTTGTGGAACAGGTAGTGAGGGATTCAGAAAGGGAAAGAGGAGATAACTTTGTTTCAGGGAAAAGTAATACGGGCATGAAATAAAGTGAAAGAATGGCTCTACCAGTGGGGCATCTTTCTATAGTTTGTTACTGACTCTTGCGTAACTACTCGCTAAAAGGCTAGGGGTAAATACCAGCAATCCAGGCAATGTGTATGGCAGGGGAACGTGAACAGTTTGAACTTGGCACAAAGTTAAAGGTGTGTGCCTTCTGCCCTCAAGCCAAACGTAGTTCTAAGCTTTGCTGTTGGGAAAGCATTTGCAAGGCATGGTGGTCCAGGAAGTCATTTCTTTCAAGAGAACCATTGAAAGGCCTGGTTGGATTTGAGATACAGGCATGGATTTATTGCTGTTTGCTCTACCTGACCTTCCCCAGATGTCCTGTAGTCATCTAGCCGATTTCCAAAGTGCCAACCAGTGGAGACCAGTGACTTCAATTTGGAGAGATTCTATGTGTTTGAGCTATTACTAGTCAATCCTATTCAATAGGAAATATTGACTGTATATAAAGCAAGATAGTGGCAAGTAACACTGAATATTTTTCTAGTTAGTGGACGTCTAGAAATTTGAAACATCCACACAATGGCTAGCTCAGCATTTTAGTTACCAGGCCTGTGTGTGTGTGTTTATGCTCCAGAAGAAAAATTACGGTGTTTGATCTCTCCAGGTGGGAGCCTGTCTCTTCTACTTGTGCTGATCTTGAATTTGTTTCCAATGAGCCTGACTTGGTGACTCTTGGCTGTGTGACACGTCAGAACCTGGATTGTTTCTCTAAGTCACGGAAACCTTCAATTGAACCCTATTAATTTTAGAATTTGTGATGATCCTGAAATGATGGGGTTGACATTTACCCATGCTCTGTCTATGAAAGGAGATTTGCTAAGCAAATAAATAGTGTAAACAGTGGGAGCTGTTGAAGTTACCTTTAAAAAATACCAAGTGATTTGAAAGCATTTATTTAACAGGAAATCAAAATGCTTGTGCTTTGGCTCTGTGAAGCCCTAGCTGTGTGAGTTATTGAAAAACAGTTATTCAGTCTCTCTGGCAATGGGACTGCACCCTCTATCTCAATGTTTTTTCATGAGGGTTAAATTAAATAGTGCAGAGTTGGGTATTACATTGAGAACTTAATGTATTTTTAAACAGCTTTATTGAGATATAATTGACATGCAGTAAACTTTGTATAAGTGTGCAATTTGGTAACTTTTAGCATACATAATGTATAGGTATATATATGTACACACACACACCCATGAAAACAATCTTGAGGATCAAAATAATGAATATACCCATTGCCCCTGAAAGTTTTCTTGTGCCCCTTTGTAATCAATCCCTCTTGCCCCTACCTGTACCATTGCCAGGCAACCACTGATCTGTTTTGCCATTATAGATGAGTTTTCATTGCCTGAAATCGTGTTGAAGTAAAACCATACAGGATCTATTCTTTTTTTGCTTGATTTCTTCTTCATAGTTGCTGTGTGGTTTATGTGGGGTGTCATATGCATCAGTAGCTCATTTCTTTTCTTCATTTTTATTGGAGTATAGTTGCTTTACAATACTGTGTTTCTTCCTGCTGTACAGCAAAGTGAATCACCTATACATACATACATACATACATATATATATATATATATCTCCCCTCTATTTTGGATTTCCTTTCCATGTAGGTCACTACAGAGCATTAAAAAAATCATTTTGTTTATTTATTTTTGGCTGTGCTGGGTCTTGCTGTGCAGGCTTTTGTCTAGCTGCAGTGAGTGGGGTCTTTTCTCTAGTTGCAGTGCAGGGTTTCTCACTGTGGTGGCTTCTCTTGTTAGGGAGCAAGGGCTGTAGGGCATATGGGCTTCAGCAGTTGTGGCTCCCAGGTTCTAGACAGAGGCTCAATAGTTATGGCACATGGGCTTAGTTGCTTCATGGCACGTGGGATCTTCTGGGATCGGGGATCGAACCTGTGTCTCCTGCATTGGCAGGTGGATTCTTTACCACTGAGCCACCAGGGAAGCCCACTGTAGAGCTGAGTAGAGTTCCCTGAGCTATACAGTAGGTTCTCATTAGTTATCTATTTCATACATAGGAGTGTATTTACGTCAATCCTCATTTCCCAATTCATCGCATCCCTGTTTCCCCTGTTGGTGTCCATACGTTTGTCCTCAAAGTAGCTCATCTTATTGCTGAATAGTAGCCCATCCTGTGTCACACACTGTTTATCCATTCACCTGTTGGTGGACATTTGAGGGTGTTCCCAGTTTTGACTATTATAAGTAGGGGTGTTAGGAACATTTCTTACAAGTGCTTACATGAACATATGCTTTTATTTCTCCTAAGGAAGTTCCTAGGGAACAGAATGGCTGGTTCATATGGTAGATGTATGATTGACTTTTCAAGAAACTGTCAAACTGTTCTCCGGTGTGGTTGTACCAGCTCACACTCCTCCCAGCAGAGTAAGAGAGTCTTAGTTCCTTCACATTCTTGTCAGCACTTGGCATGGTCTGTATTTTTAATTTTAGCCCATTTACTAGGTGAGTAGTGATATCACATGATGGTTTTAATTTGCATTTCCCTGATGACCAGTGACATTGTGCATCTTTTTGTTTGCTTTTCTGTATATCTGTGAAGTGTATATTCAAATCATTTGCCCATTTTTTAGAAAGTTGGGTTATTTTCTTAATATTGAATTTTGAGAACTCTTTACATATTCTCAATACAATTCCTTCATCAGATAAGTGAATTGCAAATATTTCCCCTGAGTCTGTTCATTCTCATAACAGTGCCTTTTGAAAAGCAGTTTTTTGTTTTGATGAGATTCCGTTTACCAGTTTGTTCTTTTAGCTACCATGCTTTTGATATCTTTTGCTTCTAACTCAAGGTCACAAAGCTTGCTTTCTATGAAATGGTTTAATTTTAGTCTTGATGTTTAGGTCTGTGACTCATTTCTGTAGATGATGTACTTGAATGCATTTTGAGTAGGTAAGAAAATACTGCTCATTATAAATTCTCCTCCTGTTACCTAGGTGAAGTTGCTGAGAGTACTTGAACATAATCATAGATTTCTTTTCAAAAGACTTAGGCATTTTAGTAAGCCAGACTGATAGTCCCACACTAGTTAGTCTGAATTAGTGAGTTAAAATAACGATGTCCAATAATGTAAACAGTACAGCTCTACAGATAAGGATATTTTAAACAGCTCTTCTTCCAGACTTGGGCAGTAACCAGTCGTATAGACCGTGACAAGTTTAATCTCTTGGCCTCAGCTTCTGCAGCTGTTAAACACAGAAGTTAGATGATCTTTGCTGTTCACAGTATGTAGCTCTGTTTACTAGAGGTGGGTCGGATTCTTATGGGTCTTTATGTTCATCCTAGTACCAGTAACTGACTAGGTTGAATAGATGTCCCTCAACTGTGTGCAGCTCATTTTTCAAGCATGCATTGATAGCCTCTGATGGAAAAAAATAGAAATTGACTTAAAAGGGCTTTGACTTCCTATTAATGCTATGTCAGGTCTACATTTTCATAATCAAAGACTTATCAGCAGTGCAACCACTGTCTGATTGGAAATACATTGTAAACTTTATTCTTACTAGGAGAATGTACTGGCTCAGCTAGTAAAGAATCCTCCTGCATTGTGGGAGAGCTGGGTTCGATCCCTGGGTTGGGCAGATCCCCTGGAGAAGGGAAAGGCTACCCACTCCAGTATTCTGGCCTGGAGAATACCATGGACTGTATGGTCCACGGGGTTGCAAAGACTTGGATATGACTGAGCGACTTTCACTTTTCAGAATAGTCTTACTCATTTTAGCTGGGAAACCTGTGTCTGAATGATCTTCTGCTAAGGATTTTTCAAACTTGGAGGTGTAATGAGACTGTGAGGTACTACTCGTTCATCATTTGTGGCTAGTGGGTTTCAGCTGAGATGCCGGTTTGTTCTGGTGGTTCCAGGTGGGTAAACGTCTTGACTCTCCTGCCTGGCCCGTGACAGTGTTCCTCACCTGCTCCATCCACACCACTGCTGGCTCAGAAAGTGGCCTGTGTGGTAGCTAGAGTGATATATGTATCTTCATAGCTCAGACTCAAGAGTGGAGTTAGAACTTCTCTCTGTGGGCATCCTATAACATGTGCCAGCTTGGAAGCCCCTAGGAACATGTTAATAAACAGGTCAGTTAGGGTGAAATGAAGCAGCCTTGTAGGGACTGTTGTGTGAACTGTATGTTGCTTTCTGCTTATTTTTAGTAATTGTTTCATGTCTATGGCCTTTCCTGGTGGCTCAGTGGTAAAGAACTGCCTACACCTGCCAATGTAGGAGACACAGGTTTGATCCCTGAGTCGGGAAGATCCCTTGGAGAAGGAAATGACAACTCACTGCAGTATTCTTGCCTGGAGAATTCCATGGACAGAGGAGCCTGGCGGGCCACAGTCCAAGGGGTGACAAAGAGTCAGGTGCAACTGAGCAGCAGCAGCACGTGTCTGTACACGCATACACGTCATACTTGGTATTTGCAAACCGCGTGGGCTCTTAACTTATAGTATTTTGATATAACTGATTTCTTTGCCCTCTTGTGAGTTTTATTTCACGCATTAACAATATTCTGAGAGGAAGTTTGTAGAGTCACCATGACACAAAAAAGATGAGGGATTTCTGTGAGCATTGGGAACTGCATCTTAGCCTCCCCGCCCTTCACAAGCCCGCTAAGTGGGTGAGGGCGGCAGGGAGCACAGGCATCTCGCAGCCTCCTCAGAGAACTCTTCCCCCCACCAGGGAAGTGACTCGCTGGTCATGTGGGAAGCTGCTCTATCATGATGTCGGGTGTCCAGAGAGGTGAGTTTCCCCTCGGGCCAGTGGGGAGAGGAAACAAAACAGCAGCAGGCGGAAGTGAAATCAGTTGCACCATCTGGCAGAGTTGGGACATGGAGCTTATGTGTGACTAGTTCTGGGGGAGCATCAGTAAAGTTGTCATCGTACCAGTCCCCTCCCTATATCCCCGCATCAGGTATCCAGTATTGAATCTCCATTCCTGACATCTGTCATGTCGGTCTGCATTTCTAGCAGGGGGGGGAGATCAGATGACAGGTCATAGATGGCTTAGTTTGCTGATGAGACCTCGTGACCCTTTTCAAACCATTTGGTAGCATTTCAACGGGCTCTGAAAATCTCCCATCCTTTATGTCTCAGCACAAAAAGAATTTAGCGAGAGACAAAGTGATAGATAAGAAGTGATTTATTAGAATAGGATGCTTGGGATGCTTACAAGCCAGGAAGGTGAGAAGGTGCCATGCCCCATGAGCTTAGTGGGCTACAGTTTTACAATCAAAGGAAAAGTGGGGAGGAGGGAAAGACTGCCTTCTTCCTCATTGTTGAATGGACGTCACACTTCCATCATCAGTTCTTTGACCGGTTTGGGCAGGAGAGTTTTCTTGTGTTTATATGGTCTAGCCAGGACTGTCATGACAGTTTGGAAAAATTAATTCAGGTCTCTCTGTTCAGTGAGGGCATTTCACTTTGTTTTTTTTTTTTTTTCTAATTTTATTTTATTTTTAAACTTTACATAATTGTATTAGTTTTGCCAAATATCAAAATGGATCCGCTACAGGTATACACTTTGAAATGTCGCCTTTCCATAAAGCATTCCTTCTCAAGTGCAGAAAGCATGTCCTAGGAATCAACTTACTGAGCTCACTGGGCAGGACGTGGGTCCCATGCTACCATTGGTTTATTATTTAGGGGTGTGTCTCATGCTTTTGCTTATGAATTTTGTTGCTAAGCAAGCCTGCCTGGTTTTGTGGTTACGGGAACGTGAACGTGAAGTCGCTCAGTTGTGTCCGACTCTTTGCCACCCCATGGACTGTAGCCTACCAGGCTCTTCTGTCCATGGGATTTTCCAGGCAATAGTACTGGAGTGGATTGCCATTTCCTTCTCCAAGGGATCTTCCCAACCCAGGGAGCGAACCCGGGTCTCCCGCATCGTAGACAGACGCTTTAACGTGTTTCCTTGAGTAATCATTAACTTATTAACTATTGTTAACCATTAAGATGTTAAATGGTTAACATCTTAACTATTTAAGATAACATACCTTTTTATAATTTATAGTGCCCTCGTGGGATGAAGTATTTAACCCTTTGTCCCTTTACTCCTTTCCTGTCCCTTTCTCTTAGTGGAGAGAGGAGGAAGTGAGTGCTGGAATATCTCTAGGGCTGTGGGGTCCCCTCTGAGTCGGTGGAGCTGGGCTGAGGGGAGGCGGGCGCCCTCTCCTCCTTGGTGAGTTCCAGCACGTGCCCTGCACAGGTGTACATGACTTTGCGGCCTTTATCGTTGTGTATGAGCATGATTTGTGTGTGTCTCCCTTTCTAGGCAAGAGTTCCAGCAGGGTAGACACAGGGGTCTTACTTTTGTTTCACAAGGTACCTGATGCACTGATTAAAATCTTAACAGCGTGAGTGAATATTGAATGCAACAGGATACTTTCTATCCGAAAGTAAAATTTCGCAAGGCCCGTCATCCTAGCTTTCTGGGATTCAAGTGGGAGAGATTTTTCATGAGTTAGTTCCTGAGACTGAATGAAGAACACACCAAGATTCCAAGTGCTGTGGGATATTTCATCGTGAATGCCCATCACAGGTGAATTCTTCATTCGCGTAGTCAGACAGTTAGATTGTTCTTGCTCTCCACCATCCCCAAAACAGAAACAAAACAAACAACAATGAAATTCAGTGCACTGGTGATAATCCATGTGAATGTCCCTGTCTGGAGCGGTTCTGGAATTTTGGGGATATACAGATGGGTGGGAGGAATTACTGGATAGCCAGGGAAGAGGGTGCATACATAATATGACAGAATACTCACAGATGGGCTGGCCACAGCAGCCACTCTCCTTTGCAGTCCCTGAAGCTGCGTTTGAGATATATTCTTTGAAAGGAAGGAATTTGAAGGCAAAGATTGTAGACAATAATATCTGTGCCTCGCTTGATAAGTTTCAGGGTTTTAGCCCATTGATTAGTATATATGATTAAAATTTTGGGTCAGGGACCTAAGTGCTACGTAAGTACTCTAGGACTTAAAGTATTCTTTCCAATCATAGGATTCAAGTGTTCTACATAAATATTTGTTGTTGTTGCTAAGTTGTGACTCTTTGAGACCCCATGAACTGTAGCCCACCAGTCTCCTCTGTCCATGGGATTTCCCAGGCAAGAATACTGGAGCAGATTACTATTTCCTCCTCCAGGGAATCCTTCTCACCCAGGGATCTAAAACCCATGTGTCCTGCATTCGCTGGTGGATTCTTTACCACTGAGCCACCAGGGATGCCCAGATACATATTAGGCATTCAATTTTAATTATGTAGTATTGTAAGAAAATCTGGTGCTAGGAATACTTGAAAGGTAGTTTTTGGCTACTGGTGATTGAAATAGTTCAGTCGCTCAGTCGTGTCCGACTCCTTGTAACCCCGTGGACTGCAGCATGCCAGGCCCCCTGTCCATCACCAACTGCCAGAGCTTACTCAAACTCATGTCCATTGAGTCAGTGATACCATCCAGCCATCTCATCCTCTGTCGTCCCCTTCTCCTCTCACTTTCAACCTTTCCCAGCTCAGAGTCTTTTCAAATGAGTTAGTTCTTCGCATCAGGTGGCCAAAGTATTAGAGTTTCAGCTTCAACATCAGTCCTTCCAATGAATATTCAGGACTGATTTCCCTTAGGATGGACTGATTGGATCTCCTTGCAGTCCAAGGGACTCTTAAGAGTCTTCTCCAACACCACAGTTCAAAAGCATCAATTCTTTGGCACTCAGCTTTCTTTATAGTCCAATTCTCACATCTATACATGACTACTGGAATAACCATAGTTTTGACTAGATAGACCTTTGTCGGCAAAGTAATGTCTCTGCTTTTTAATATGCTGTCTAGATTGGCCAAAAGTTTTCTTCCAAGGAGCAAGCATCTTTTAATTTCATGGCTGCAGTCACCATCTGCAGTGATTTTGGAGCTCCCCAAAATAAAGTCTGTCACTACTTGCATTGTTTCCCCATCTATTTGCCCTGAAGCGATGGGACCGGATGCGTTGATCTTAGTTTTCTGAATGTTGAGTTTTAAGGCAACTTTTTCACTCTCCTCTTTCACTTTCATCAAGAGGCTAGTTAGTTCTTCTTCATTTTCTGCCATAGGGTGGTGTCATCTGTATATCTGAGGTTATTGATATTTCTCCTGGCAATCTTGGTTCCAGCTTGTGCTTCATCCAGCCTGGCATCTTGCATGATGTACTCTGCATATAAGTTACATAAGCAGGGTGACAATATACAGCCTTGACCTACTCCTTTCCCAATTTGGAACCAGTCTGTTGTCCCAAGTTCAGTTCTAACTGTTCCTTCTTGACCTGCATACAGATTTCTCAGGAGGCAGGTCAGGTGGTCTGGTATTCCTGTCTCTCTAAGAATTTTCCACAGTCTGTTGTGATCCACACAGTCAAAGGCTTTGGTATAGTCAGTAAAGCAGAAATAGATGTTTTTTCTGGAACTCTCTTGCTTTTTCCATGATCCAGCAGATGTTGGCAATTTGGTCTCTGGTTCCTCTGCCTTTTCTAAACCCAGCTTGAACATCTGGAAGTTCGTGGTTCACATACTGTTGAAGCCTGGCTTGGAGAATTTTGAGCATTACTTTGCTAGCGTATGAGTAGAATTGTGTGGTAGTTTGAACATTCTTTGGCATTGCCTTTCTTTGGGGTTGGAATGAAAACTGACCTTTTCCACTCCTGTGGTCACTGCTGTGTATTCCAGCTTTGCTGGCATATTGAGTGCAGCACTTTCACAGCATCATCTTTTAGGATTTAAAATAGCTCAACTGGAATTCCATCACCTCCACTAGCTTTGTTCATAGTGATACTTCCTAAGGCCCACTTGACTTCGCATTTCAGGATGTCTGGCTCTAGATGAGTGATCACAGCATTGTGGTTATCTCGGTCATGATCTTTTTTGTATAGTTCTTCTGTGTAATCTTGCTGCTGCTTCTGAATATCTTCTGCTTCTGTTAGGTCCATCCATTTCTGTCCTTTATTGTGCTCATCTTTGCATGAAATGTTCCCTTGATATCTCTAATTTTCTTGAAGAGATCTCTAGTCTTTCCCATTCTACCTTTTGTTAGAGTCGTAAGAGTCCTCACTGGTGGTTAAGCTCTTGGCAAAGCCATGTGCTGGGCTGACTTGGTGTATGTAGCTTTCACTCTACGGATGCATAGTGATGCAGGGTTGATGCATGGTTGGGAAGTTCTCTGCCTAAATCGTTCCCATTATTTCCCAAGTCTCAGCCCATTAACTAACTTGGTCAAAAGGCCAGGAAGAGAAATGGCATTCTCGAAATATTATTAGTATTTGCGGTGAATGCTAACTACTGTACATTTACAGCCGATTAAGTTTTGCTTTCTGTTTTATTATACAGTATGACAGGGATTTTGAGACTGAATTCTGTTAAATAATAAATAGAACCAGCAAGGTCACTTTCTACCTCACCAAAGGTAAACTTTGCAGCAGGAAGACATGAATGAAGAAACAGGTCGAGCTAAACATCTCAGGGGGATGGGGTGGGGTAGGCAGGGATTCGAGATTTTCAGAATCAAAAAGAATCCAACAGATGCTGGGGACTTCCCAGTGGTCCAGTGGCTAAGACTCTGTACTCCAAAGGCACAGGGCCAAGGTTTGATCCCTGATCAGGGAACTAGATCCCAAATGCTGCAACTCATACCTGGCATAGTCAAATAAATATTTAAACATAAAAGAATTTTCTGTAACTGGGAAGAATACAAAAGAACAAGAAAAAAATCGATCAAATGGATGCCAAATAAACACCTGCGATGAAATGTGAATATTGCCATTATTTATTGCCAGTAATTTGATGGATTTTTTTTTCTTACCAAAATTGTTAGGGCTTGAAACAAGGGTCTCCAAGTGACAGCCCACAGGTAAATTAGGCCCATGGATGTGTTTTGTTTGGCCCAGATGATGTTTAAAAAGCATCTGTAAAATCAGTTGTATTGTTTGAAAATCACAGGGTTGCACACATAAATCCAGATTTTGGCCAACACTAGGTTTTCCCCTCTGCTTTGTAGCAGTTTGCTGTAGCTGACTGCTCTCAGCAGATGGGCCATTTTTCATCCTCTTTGTCACCTGCTTCCCTCATTTATGTTGACCCCCCTTGACTCTGAAGTATAAGCAATTGAGTTTGAGAGCCTTGACTCCCATGTTTCAAAATGAAGACAAAAATAACTAGAAGATTGTGTTTCAGGTTTCAAGCCTCTTTGTTATTTTATAGGATAGTGGTTAAGAGTTGGGTTTTGGGATCAAAATTGCATGGAAACATGTGCTGGTTTCTTCCAGTTTAGCTGTGTGACCTTAAGAGGGTTATTTAACCTCTCTGAATACTAGTTTTCTTGTTTAAATTGGACTGCAGTTTTCTCTGCCTCCTAAGATTGCTGCACGGATTCCATTTGCGTCTGTGTGGATGTGAATCCATTCAACACTATCACACAGATAAACACACACGCCACTTAGAGTAATATCTCGTTCATGCTAACTCATCTTATATTTTTAAGTAAAGTTTGGTTGAAAAAGAAAATTTAATAAATAAATAAAAGGGTAATTTCTCTTCTATTACTCATCAGTTGAAAAAGGCAAAAAGTGATATTTTTCAGACTTCATGTGATTTTTCTTAAAATGCAGGTATGCTAGGTTGATGGTATTATTAACTCCATTCTAACTTGACTACAAAAAAGAAATTGTCAAAGCTGATGGACATTATCCTGCTCTCGATATTCTGCCAAGCAGTGAGACTTGAGAAGATGGTGCATTATATAAAGGATGCCAAGCATTTCCACAAAGCGTTTTTGTTATGTATGTGAGCCTTGTTCCTTATACATGAATCAGATGGCCTAAGTGACAGCTTCCATGATCCACCTGAGGAGGTGGAGATGATTCCAGGCTGATGGATAAAGTGAGCAGGATCTGACAGTCCACAGAGGGCAGAAAAGCAGGATCAGTCTCAGAGACAGTGTCTCATGCTGATGGTGTTTGATACGCAGATGGGGCATCAGAAATCAGATTTAAATTACTCGGTGATGGAAGGAGATGGAGACAAATTGGCCTGCTTTAATCATTATGTCCTCTCTTGACTAGAATCAGAGCTTAATATATTGTTTTTCTTCAGACCCTTCTTATTTTAAAAGATGATGTTATTGTTTTTCTCCACCCGCTTATTTTAAAAGATGATGTTGGCTTCCAAAGCTATTTAGTGCTAAAACTAACTGCTATTTCTGAGTGTTTTTCCCCTCTCTGGAACTCTTAACACTCAAGAAAATTAGTAACACATAGCTATAGTACATGTATGTGTGTGTGTATCCATATACTACATATATGTATATGAATTTACATTTCACTTCTATATAATGTATTTTAGGTAATGATAAATTAGTAAAGCAATCATAGCATGTAAGGTGAAGTGAAATGAAAGTTGCTCAGTTGTTTCCGACTCTTTGCATCCCCATGGACTATAGAGTCCATGGAATTCTCCAGGCCAGAATACTGGAGTGGGTAGCCTTTCCCTTCTCCAGGGGATCTTCCCAACCCAGGGATTGAACCCATGTCTCCTGCATCTGCAGGCGGATTCTTTACCAGTTGAGCTACCAGGGAAGCCCTAGTAGTCTGTAAAAGTCATTTTTAATTTCAGTGATTTGATGATAATTAAGAGCATTATTTGGGTGATAAAAGGTTTCCATCTGTGGGTTCTAATTAGCTAATGCCTGCCATTATTTCTTGTTGATCCTTTTATACTGTGGAGTACAGGTATTGTGTTTCCATCCTTCTAACACTGTATAAGCATACAGTGCTTAACAAATCAACAGGTTATGATATTTCTTTATTAAGAGGGACTTTGTCCTTTAGCTGTGCTGTGTTATTTAACACTTGTGCCACCAATTTATCTATGAGTTTTCAGAACTGGTTCTGTTACTATATTTTGACAATTTCCATAAAACGGAGCATCATCGAATGCCATGGCGAAAGGGAGTCTGATTGTCACACTTAGTACATACAACAGGTACATGGAAGCTGATAATAAGAATTCTCGAGAATTAAAGCTTAATTCAGAAAGAATGTTATTGCATACTGCTGCTAAGTCGCTTCAGTTGTGTCCGACTCTGTGCGACCCCATAGACAGAAGCCCACCAGGCTCCCCTGTCCCTGGGATTCTCCAGGCAAGAACACTGGAGTGGGTTGCCGTTTCCTTCTCCAATGCATGAAAGTGAAAAGCGAAAGTGAAGTCGCTCAGTCGTGTCCAACTCTTAGCGACCCCATGGACTACAGCCTACCAGGCTCCTGCATCCATGGGATTTTCCAGCCAAGAGTACTGGAGTGGGGTGCCATTGCCTTCTCCGTATTACATACTAATGAGTTTAATTAATATTAATACCTAGAATATTATTAATTAATTATTATACCAGGCCAAATGCTCTACCCCATGTGCATCCCACTTGACTTACTCTCAATCGTGGAGGTCTGTGTTGTTACCTCCTCACATGTGCACTGAGACTCAGACCTCTTCAGTGAGTGGCCCAACGTCACACAGCCAACAGATGGTGGAGCTGGGGCTGGAATGGTACTGGTTTTCCTCCTTCCCTCCGTGTCCCAGTGCTTCACCAATGATAGGTTTGGTTTCTGGGTTGTGGTTCTCACCTGCATCTCCCTGAGAATGGGTGAGGTGGAATTATCATTTATTCCATCCATAGGAATGCTGAAAATGCTGACTTTCTCAGTACTGATGTGTGCTAGGGTGAGAGCGGAACCGTGTCTTGTTTTCCAGCTTAAGCTTCCTCCTATTCTTAGGAGTTAATTTGAAAATCACATGAGGTTTACTGCTCCATAGCCAGTAAAGTCTGGTACCCCAAGAGGTTGCCTAATGGGTTGAAGCCACAGGTCAACAGAAGTTTGCATAGACGCTGGGAGAATGTTCTGAGAGGAGTGAGACAAGTTAGGCGTGCTTGGGACCATCTCAGACTCTGGAGATGGATGCTGTATGAGGCAACTGTAAGAGGCTGCCTTATTCCTCTGTGCCTCTTTACACATAGGCTCTCAGAATGATCCTCTATTTTATTATTATTTACTTTTATTGAAAAATGATGGCTTACAATGCTATATTAGTTTCAGATATACAACAGTGATTCCATATTTTTATACATTAAGAAGTGATCACTATGCTAAGTCTAGTCACCATCTGGCATCTGTTTTTGAATTAAGTATGACATAAATAACGATGCTGTTGCTGCTTAGTCGCTGTCGTGTCCAACTCTTTGTGACCCTGTGGACTGTAGCCCACCAGGCTCCTCTGTCCATGGCATTTCCCAGGAAGAATACTGGAGTGGGTTGCCATGCCTTTCTCCAGGGGATCTTTCCAACCCAGGGATCAGACCCTAGTCTCCTGCTTGCCAAGCAGATTGTTTACCACTGAGCCACCTGGGAAGCCCTGACATAAATAATACAGATTGTTATTTTAAAACCTTTAAAAAGATAAAGCTGCCTTACATCTCCCAGTCCTCTTCTCCCATTGTAGCCTTACCTGTTTTCTCCTCAGGGTAACCACTTTTGTAAACGTGGTGTATGAATCCTTTAGGATTGTGTCATCTACATGTAATCAACTAAACGTAATAAATCAGTCTATTGCTCCCTCTTAACAAGGAATCTAGCGGTGCACAGTCCAGAGAGGCACAACTGTTCAAAGATCCAGACTCCTCCCTTTCTGCCTCACCATCCTTAGTTTGTAACTTTTGTTTTCATGGTGGCAGGATGGCTGCTCTAGCTGTGGAGAGCCTGTGTGCCTTTGGGGCAGGAAAAACAGGAAAGGGCGAACAGAAACAGGGACATGGCAGCTGATTCTGGTCCTTTTTCTAGGAAAACAGTAACTTTTCCAGGGACCAGGGACATCTTCTTATATTTAATGGTCAGAATGTTGTCACAAGCCACTTGGGGAAAAAAATGATGTTTCTCATAGTAAGAAAAATGGGATAAAGGGATGTTGAGTTGGTATTTATCAGTGTCTGCTTAGTCATTCATTCTTTTTTCAACAAATTTATATATCTGTTTAAGTATGTATATATAGAGTCCCTCTTTTTTTATTCTAACTGATGTATACTCTCAATATTGTTCTGCAACTTATTTTCCCTACTTGTTAGTTTGTTACGGTAGTAATTTATTTGGCTTCATTACAGAAATAAAATTTTCTTCCCATTATGGGTAAAATACAAGAGTAAATCAAGCTGTTTCTATCATACAGCAAAACTTTGCTGATTTTAACCATTTTGCATAGAACTCCATCTAGATGATAATTTAGTGTTTACTTTCTTGTAAATGAAAAGATACAAAACATAATTGAAATCTTTGGTGTCAGCCGCTTTAGAAATAACTAGTTCTGTTGTAATTTAGCATAGTTCTGTTGTAATTTAGATTTTCGTTCTTACTGAGCTTTTTTTCCTTTTAATTTTGTGTATTTTTGACTGCACTGGGTCTTTGTTGCTGCACGGGCTTTTCTCTAGTTGCAGTGAGCGGAGGCTACTCTCTAGTTGGGGTGTCTGGGCTTCTCATTGTGGTGGTTGCTCTTACTGGGGAGCGTGGGCTCCAGTAGTTGTGGGTCCTGGGCTCTAGAGCATAGGCTCAGTAGCTGTGGTGCACGGGCTTAGTTGCTCTGAGGCATGTGGTATCTTCCCAGATCGGGGATCAAACCTGTGTCTCCTGCATTGGCAGATAGATTCCTTACCACTGAGCCACTGGGGAAAGCCTTTACTTAGGTTTTATAGAATCACCTTTTACTTAGCATTGTCAGTTTTCTGGCCCCTAAGGACTCCACTGTTCCGTGTTATGATTTTTATTCTGTTGGGAGTTTGGGACCAGAGGTATTGGAATTCTGTGTCAACCAAGAGTGAGTGGAGTGTGTCCAGATGGTTACAAGTAAAATACAGACATAGTGTGTTGGGAAATTATGATTGATTCTTGGAGAGCTCAGTTTTCTTGTTTCTTGTTTTTCAAGACTGTTTGAGAAGCTTGAGGTTGTTGAGAAATGGACTTCAGTGAAGGTGAAATTGTCGTTCAACTGTCTTTGAAAGTTGGTTAGGAAAGGAGGCAATCCACGCCTCCCCCACCACCCCCGCCGGCCCCCCTGCTCCACACATACACACAAAAACAGAACAGAGAAAAAACATAATCAAAGATGCTTGGTGACTTTTTTTTCTTAAACTGTGTCAACTGAGAGGCAAAGATCATTCTTTCAGTCAAATAAGGCTTTTATCATGAATCTGTTCCGCTCCATGTGAACTGTATAAGAGTCTAAGAATTTTAAGACTTGGTGCCCGCCAACAAGCAACTCAGAGCTCACAAGAGCAACTAGCGAACACATATAATTGTTTTGACAGTGAAAATGTATGTGATTCTAGCATGTTCTCCACATAGCAGATGATGCACATCCCTCCCCCCACCCCCACCCCACCCCCGGCTTGTAACCCTTGAGCAGCTTCCTGCAATTCTTAGAATAAAGCTGTCATCCTAAGGCTGTCTTCAGTTTGGGCCCTGGCTACACCCTTGGCATCATCTCCTGTCTTTTTCTTTCTTACTCACTTTTTCTAACTACGCTGGGCCCCTTGCCCTTCCTCACAGAACATTCTCATCGTGGGCTTGAGCTCCCTCTGCCTTGAACCCTCTTTCCTGTTCACTGTCCCATTTCATTGAGAACCTTGCTTAAATGTCATCTCTTCTGGGATTACCGCTCCTGCTCCATCTCTCTCCCCGCTTTCTCTGCTTTGTCATTCTTTATGGAACGCATTGTTATCTGATATCCCGGTATATCTTCATTCATTTTTCTCCTGGTTCTTGTTTTTCTCTCTCATTGAAAAAGAGAATTTTCACTCACATCCCCTGAATAGTGTCAGGCACATAGTAGGTGCTCAGTAAATCTTTGCTAAATCAGTGATTGAGTTCTAAAATATGAAACAGACACCTTGCCCTATTTATTTGTGTACTTCCTAAGCCCAGGGATATGATTAAGAGTAGTGATAACAGCAACAGCTAACGTTTACTGAAGCTTTCTACACTCCAAGCCCTGTTCCACATGCTTTGCAAGTGTTAATTTGTTTGAGGACTCTTTGAGGTAGGTCAGACTGTTAGCTCTCTTTGTAGAGAGGAGGAAGCCAAGGCACAGAGGTTGACCAGTTAGCCTGAAGTCAAGCCGGTAGTAAGTGGAGGATCCTTGTACATGGGTATTCTGTGATCTCTTAACCACTTCACTGCAGTGTCTTTGCCTCCAGAAGACCTTCAGTAAATAGTTACTGCATTGAAATGAATAGTAAAGGGCCATATTATGGGAAATGGATGACAAGAGACTAAAGGAGTGTGTAGAGAGGCGGTAATTGTCTGTATAAATTAGTAGAGTAGGATTTAGCCAGGGTAGGATCAGGGAAGGAAGGGTTGTGGCCCAATCCCTCCCTCGAAGGAGGGATGGGGCTTATCTGGATTTTAAGAATAAGTCTCTTTTAGTAGGCAGAGAGGGGTGAGGTGGTTTTCCAGGGGAAATGAATAGAAACAGTAAATCATGCATTTAAAACATTACTTAAAATAGACTTGAAGGTAATAGAAAGAATATGGGTGTTTCAGAGTCACACTTTCCCGTATTAAAAACACAACTGAGTCATATCTATTAACAACTCAAGGTTTATTTTTAGAACACTGGCAAGGGAAAAAATTTTTTTTCCCTTTAACTCTGTGGTCGATAATGATAATAATTAAGACTATTAGATGTATAAACATTGTGACACTCCAACGTTATTTCTATTTGACATTGTAAATTAAAGTATAATTTACTTATACAGCAATCACATTGCTTCAAACGCTCTTACCATGTTCTTGCAAAAGACTCAGGGGAATCACAGCTGAACCTTTGCATTTCTGTGGAATCTAAGAAGTACAACAGAATTCTATAGTGACTATAACAAAAAACAATCACAGATATACAGTGCGGGGGTGGGGGTGCAGTAAAGGAGTGAGGGGATGGGAGGTACAAATGATTGGGTGTTGGATAGGCTCAAAGGTATATTGTGCAACATGGGGAATATAGCCAATATTTTGTAATAACCATAAGTGGATTGTAACCTTTAAAATTGTATATCAAATTAAAAATTAGATTTTAAAAAGCAGACAAAAATCACAGAGAAAGGAAAAAAAAACCCTCAGTTTTTCTTTAAAGGGAGAAGAGTTTATTAAGGAGGAGTTATTTCAGAACACTTTTGGGAAACATGTAAGGTTGTTAGATTCAAAAGGATTATGTAATCTGATCATGAATATGAGATGAGGGGATTTTTTTTGTCTTGTTTTATACCTCCCCCGACAACCCTGGGCCCTCAAGAACCAAGGAGCTCAGTCTTGCTAGTTAGCTTTCTTTTTGGATGATGACACTGCTAAGTTGAGGGTGCCCTAACGGTGTCTGGGACCTTTGTTAATGACTTTCAGTGACTAAGGATCCAAGCTTAATAAATCTGAAAGAAAATTGATGACCGTTGTGTACTGACTTTTCTGTAGAAGCTGGAGCTTGACCAAATCATTTTGAAACTTGTGATTGGATTTTGGAGGCCTGGGAACTTGCACCCCCTACTTTGGGTCTAGACTGGTTGAGAGAGAGCTACGAAGTCAGGCAAGTGGAGATGAGCACATTGCCTTGGGCACTGTTCAGGCTGGTTGGAGAATGTGCCTTCATGTCTGTAGCCAGGGGAGCTTGCTGATGCTTCTGCCTGTAATTAGATGGACTTCTCTACCCTGTTGCTGGCAGGCTTGGACAAGCACAAGCCCCTGACACAGGAATAACCCTCAGATGATGCAGAACTGACCAAATGCAAATGTCCTGAAGGAATGCAAGTCCCAAAGTAGGAAAGGGAAGGAACTGGGTTCAGTTTATCCTTCAAAACTTAGTATTTCAGTTAGTTGCTCCTCTTCAGATGCCTGGTCCCTTCTAATTGTGTCTGGCATGAAACAGTCACCTCCCTCGAAACCAGCCCCTCCTCATCTCCCTACTTCTGTCTTAGCTGTTTTAAAGCTTGAGACTTAAGAGTCACTGATTCATCTTTTCTTTTCATCTTTGTCACCCATCAGGGAATTAGATCTCAAGTAGGGATTTTCAGAGTGGTCTGTGGCCACTGTATCAGAATCACCAGGAAAGCTGTCAAAACACACATTCCTAGGATCCCACTCAGAAGCACTGAATCAAAGTCTCTTGGTCTGAGCCTGGGAGTTGGATTTTTAAGGTGGTCATCTGCTCCTTCTGATGCATGCTGAAGTTTGCTCACCCTGGTTTGACCTTAATACTGCCTCCTGAAATGCTTTCTTTCCATTTCTGCTAATATCGCCCCAGAATCCAGGCTCATTTATCTCTACCTAGGTTGTTTCCCCCTCACGTCTTGCCAGACTTGCTCCTTTCTTTTGATTTTCCTGCACCTACTATGACTATATAGTGAGTTTTGAAATCAGATAACCCAATTTCTGGGCTTCCCTGGTGGTACTAGTGGTAACGAACCCACCTGCCAATACAGGAGATGTAAGAGATACAGGTTTGATCCCTGGGTCAGGAAGATCCCCTGGAGGAGGGCCTGGCAACCCACTCCAGTATTCTTGCCCAGAGAATTCCATGGACAGAAAAGCCTGGCAGGCTACAGTCCATGGGGTCACACAAAAAATTGGACATGATGAAGCAACTTAGCACACACACACAACCCAGTTGCTAAAGCCTACCTGCTCAGTGTTTGGTAGTAATGAGTTGCATTTATGTAAAGGTATAAGAGTCCTTAGCAGATCAGATGAGATTTGAAAAGGACCTCCCAGTTCTGGTTGTTTCCCCGTGAAAGAGACAACTTTGGACCATGGTGGAAAATGACAACCAGCACTCACAACACCCTCTGGAAAGGCAGAGAGGAGTGGGAGAGGGAAGGAACCTGGTGGGGGCTGGTGAGTGAGCTGTTTAGTAGCAGAGGAAGAGGCAAGTGAGGCAACATGAATGAAAGTTGGTGTTTTGTGGAAGGACTGGTGTTCCACTTGTTTAATGCAACCTAAGAAATGACTCCCAAAATTGTGACTTAAAGCAATGTGTTATCTTGGATCGTGATTTCAGATTAGGACTTCTGGACACTTGGTTAAGGGTGGTTCTCCACAGGCACTGGGTTGCTTGGTGATATTCAGATGACATCTGGACTAGTTTGAAGGATTTAGATACCTTCAGTCACGTTGGGAGGTTGGAGGCACTGGTCTCTTTGCATGAGTCTCAGGGCCTCTCCGTGTTGTCTTCTGGGAGGTGGTGGTTATTGTACTTGTCAGCAGTGGCTCAGGGCTCAAGAACAAACTTTCCAAAAGCCAAGGAATGGGAGCTACCAGTCTCTTAAGGTCCAGACCCAGAAACTAGTACAGTGTCATTTCTGCCACATTCTATTATTCAGAGTGGTCACAAAGCACATCATCTTCAAAGAGGGGACTGAGACCCCTCCCCTCCCACAGAGGAACATCAAAGCCTTTGCAGCCATCTTTCATGTGTCACAGTGACTTGCTCTCTCTTTCTGATGCATCTCTTGGCCAGAAGAAAGTTAAGAGAGATGAGAAGAAGAAAATAGGGGTTGGAATGCAAGAATCCTACTAGAATAGTCAAGGAAGGATACATGTAGAAAAACTATACATGCATTTTTTCATCAGCTGTATATTGCACCTGTTTTTCTGGAAGGATAACTTGTCCCAGTGATCATGTACAGTTGTGAGAGCTGGACCATAAAGAAGGCAGAATGCCAAAGAATTGATGCTTTCGAATTGTGGTGCTAGAGAAGACTTCTGAAAGTCCCTTGGACAGCAAGGAGATCAAACCAGTCAATCTTCAGGGAAATCAACCCTGAATATTCACTGGAAGGACTGGTGCTGAAGCTGAAGCTCCAATACTTTTGCCATTTGATGTGAAGAGCTGAATCTTTGGAAAAGACTCTCATGCTGGGAAAGATTCAGGGCAGTAGGAGAAGAGGGTGTCAGAGGGTGAGATGGCTGGACAGTATCACTGATGCAATGAACATGAACTTGGGCAAACTCCGGGAGATGGTGAGGGACAGGGAGGCCTGGCGTGCTGCACTCCATGGGGTCACAAAGAGTCAGACACGACTAAGTGACTGAACAACAACAGCTTATGCTAAAGGTGGGAAATCTATTGCAGAGAGAGTTAGGAGTGTTTTTATTTTTCTTCCTAGGTATTTTTCTGTTTGTAAGTTGGCATTCTCCTTGGCAAACCCTTCCAATGAGTCGAGATGATGTTTATGTGGTGCGCTAATGAGGTGGAAAGGAGGCAGTCTACCACATTCCATGTACTATGAACTGTGTGTGTTCCATCCTAAAACAGTCATGCCTGAGAAAGTGGCAAAGGGGCAAGGGACGCTGGAGTTGGGATTGGGAGTGGTGTAGAGTAGACTTTGTTTCCTCTGGAGGTGGCCATAGAAAATGATTGTCTGAGCCCCCAGCACTGGGTGTGGGTGATGTTCAAAGGGCATGGAAGAAGCAGTGCAATTAAGTACGTGTGTCCATTTTTACCTTTCATCCAAGTTCGTGGTATGTACCATTCCACCAAGTCATTGGCCTCCCATGGTCTGTGGAAAGGCTGAACAGTAGGGTGAATGGGCTATTGAAAGTTTCCACCTTATTGATTTAGGCTGCGTACTTCCTGGAGAAAAGGTATATGGTTCATAGGAAAGGGCAGTTACATCTTGTGCCCAAAACTAAACAGTCCTAATGAGGTGGATGAAACTGGAGCCTATTATACAGAGTGAAGTAAGCCAGAAAGAAAAACACCAATACAGTATACTAACGCATATATATGGAATTTAGAAAGATGGTAACAATAACCCTGTATACGAGACAGCAAAAGAGACACTGATGTATAGAATAGTCTTTTGGACTCTGTGGGAGAGGGAGAGGGTGAGATGATTTGGGAGAATGGCATTGAAATATATATAATATCATATATGAAACGCGTCGCCAGTCCAGGTTCGATGCACAATACTGGATGCTTGGGGCTGGTGCACTGGGACGACCCAGAGGGATGGTATGGGGAGGGAGGAGGGAGGAGGGTTCAGGATGGGGAACACATGTATGCCTGTGGCGGATTCATTTCGATATATGGCAGAACCAATACAATATTGTAAAGTTTAAAAATAAAATAAAATTTAAAAAAGAAAGTAGAGCCTAAAAAAAAAACCAAAAAAACAACTAAACAGTACAAGTGGAGACCATTATTTATATTTGCTGAAACATGGCTGAGAGTAGGGAGAGGATAGTGTCCTATTCATTGTCTCTAGTCTCACGTCTAGAAATAGAGTTGTATAGAGCCTCAGAAAATCCTGGACTGGTTAATTTTGTGTCTTTTCCACTGAAATACGGAGAAGACAAATTTCCACAGATGTGACGAGCTGGTATAGGGGGCAGCACTTAGTGCTGATATGGTGGGGGAAGCGCTCAGTAGCATAAGCCCTGTGGTCATATTTCTTGATCTGATCATGGTGCTGCTGTGCAGTAGCTGTAGACACTAAGATTGTTATTTAATCTTTCTTTCCTCGGTTTCCCCACCAAGAAGTGAGGCTAACAGTAGCATTTCCTTTTTGGTAGAAGTGTGAAAATTAAAATACATGACTGTATATAAAGTGGACAGAGAGCTATAAAAATGATAGCTCTTAGCAGTAGTGGTGGTTATCTTTTCTAGAGCAATTCCTGACATCAATTCTTGGCAAAAAGTAGGGTGAGTGAATTCTGCATGTGTTTCACTTGGCCTTTGGAGGACATGTTCAAAGCAGGAAGTACAGGAAAAGTTAGTAAATATTTCCAAAACATGCTGTACACCTGGGAAATTAATGTGCATTTCATGACCAAGTGCTTTCGTACTTTACTGTGCTCAAATCTACCAGTCTGGAACTTGTGACCTTTGAGAAGTTCAGTTCCTCTGAAACCCCTCCAGTAAATCAGTTGGAGGTGACATCACATGAATTGTGGAGGGTCATAGTCACGCCTTGCTATTTAGCTCAGGGCCTGGGGGCCTTGTGCTGTCAGGGAAGAAAGGCAAGAACTCTGGCAGTCAGTTGTGGAACCACCGAGATTTAATGCAAAGTAAACGGTTTTTTTTTTTTTTTCGCATGTGCGTATGTATTTTTAAGATCACCTTCAATTTAGACTTGTGAAGAAAGGATGAACGCCTTGGAGTGTTGTAAAGTTTCACACTGCAGTGTTTATCTAGACAATAGACATGGGGAGTGGGTGACAGGGAAAGTCCAGCATTAGGAAGATGCTCCACTTAGTTCAGTATTTCAGGAAGTAACAGTGACTGAAGCAAGGGTCATTCTCACCACAGTGGGGGCAAGTGGTGTTTGGCAGGCATGGTGGCACCTAGGGACAGACTATGAAAGGCTTGTCATGTAGGCAGAGTGTTTGCTGCTAAACCAACTGTGAAACTATGATTTTTTACCCGTGGGGAAGGGCTGGGGCTCTTATTTTCCCTTCTCTGTCACCGTATTGGGTACATGTAATAGTCACCTGCCCACTTCTCAGGTTCTGTCTTTGTGTGTTGAAGAAAAGAGAAAGTTTTGATTTTGAAAAGTCATGTGTATTATATCTCTCCAGCATTTCTTAGAGAGACTACTAACCTAGCCTGACAATTGCTCTTTCTTATTCTTGGCAGTTCAATTTTTAAAAAAATTTTATTAAAAAATTAAAAAAAAATTTTATATTGGAGTATAGTTGATTCACAATGATATCTTAGTTATAGGTGTACCACAAAGTGATTCATTTATACCCCTACAAGCATCCATTCTTTTTCAGATTCTTTTCCCATTTAGGTTATTATAGAATATTGAGCCAGGTTCCCTGTGCTGTGCAGTAGGTCCTTGTTCATCTGTTTTAAATATAATAGTATATACATGTCAATTCCAAACTCCAAATCTATTCTTCCCCCCACCCTTTCCTCCGGGTAACCATAAGTTTGTTCTTTAAGTGTGTGAGTGTTTCTGTTTTGTATATAAGTTCATTTGTACCAAACAAATGGTATTCATAAAACTACTAAGTGGCGAGACCTGGATTCTAGTCAGGGAAGGTTTACTGATGTAGCCCATGCTTGCCATGGGGTCTTTTGTCCTACAGTCTGCATCTTTTCTTGAGATTTTAGCCTCGGGACAAAGCTTCTTTTTTGGAAGAAGGACAGAATTGTATCACAGCTTCTACCTGGAAGCAGAAGGATGTGATGAGACTCTAAGAAAGCTTGCTGCTGCTGCTGCTGCTAAGTCACTTCAGTCCTGTCCGACTCTGTGAAACCCCACAGACAGCAGCCCGTCCCTGGGATTCTCCAGGCAAGAGTACTGGAGTGGGGCGCCATTGCTAAAGCTTTCTGACTGTGTATTAAATCTGTGGCCAGTGCTACATGTTCATGGGGGCCCATCAGTGGTCTTTTACACTTTCTCCTTCCATCTCAGCCCAGTGCCTCTGTGACTGTGGTTGATGGTCTGTCTGACCTCTGAAACTTGCAACCAGCTTAAGGAGTTGCTCTCTCTAGATTTTCCCCCCTTAACTGTACCTTCCCAAGGCACCTCCTTTACAACAAACTGCTTTGGTGAGGACCCACAGACCTCAAAGTTAATACTTCTAATGGATTACCGTGAGGCTGGAGAGCAGAACAGCAGGCCATGTGTCAGGGAAAGGAGGAATTAGAATGGTTTTCTAAGAGGCAGGGGAACATTTCTCAATATGAAAAGGTTGTGAATTGCATCTGGGCGTTAATGAAGCTTGGTTGGTACCAACTTTTCCAGGGCCCATTTGAAGCATTTGCTTTCACAGCATGTGGTAAAACTTTCACATTCCACCTCAATGGTGTGTGTTTGTGTCCTGAGGCCTATTTCATAGTGCATGACTTCTGTGTGTTTCTTTTGGACATTGTTTCTACCATTCCCCAATGGTGTTAATGTCATTCTCCACGATGAGAATTTTTTTTAAAGCTTTTTATTTTTATTTATTTATTTTTTTCTGTCCTGGGTCCTCATTGCTATGAGGACTTTAGTTGCAGCAAGTCTGGGCTACCCTTGAGTTGTGATCACAGACTTCTCACTGCAGCAGCTTCTCCTGTTGCGGAGCACAATCTTCAGAAGTTGTCGCTCCCTGGGCTCTAGAGCACAGGCTCAGTAGTTGTGGCACACAGGCTCAATTGCCCTGCAACATGTAGAATCTTCGCAGATCAGGGATCGAACCTGTGTCTCCTGAATTAGCATTTGGATTCTTTGCCTCTGAGTCACCGGGAAAGCCCCTCATTATAATAATTTAATGTGCTTAAATGTCACCTTCCTTGGCCACCTCCTATGAACGTCCTCTTCTGCTGTCATTCTTTAATCCCTTTAGTATTTTTTTCTTCATAGAGCTTAACTGCTATCATCATTTTACTGTCTTTGTTTATTATGCATGTCCTTCTGCTAGAGCACACTCTCCATAAGGGCAGGGACTTTTGTTCACTCCTGTATTCATTCCTATCACCTAGACTAGGGATTGAAAAATGACAGCCCACAGACTACATCTGGCTCATTGCTTGTTTTTGTGGATTGCTTGAGAATCAAGAATGATTTTTGCATTTTTTAAAAGGGCTTAAATGATTTTGTTTTAAAGGGTTGCAGAAAGGATAACAAAGAAACAGAGGAATAATATAAGACAGAGACTACATGTGGCCACAAAGCCTAAAATACTGACCATCTACCCTTTGGAGAAAACATCTGCTGACCCTTAACATAGAACATTGCCTGGCTGTTGAGCCAACCCTCATCAAATATTTGAGGAGTGAAAGAATGTCATTTGGGTCTCCCAATTTTGTTCTCTCCATCTTCCTAGAATGATGTCTCACTGACATCTGGTGTTGAATAAAGTGTCTTGAATATGGCCCTGAAGACTTAAACCTGGACTCCTGTCATTGAAAACAGTAATTGTAGTAAAATATTTTTTTATAGCTCTTAGAGTTGCAGCACCTGACTCCTAGGTAGCCACAGAAGCACCGTGAGCCTTTACAATAAACTGTAGCTCTCAGGTCTCCTGGTGGTATTTTAAGTGTTCAAAAGTAAAACTCTGATAGTGATGGACACAAATGATGCTTCTTGATTTTGGCCCCAACTGTGATGGAGGTGGTTTAGTCTCTTGGGCTTTCCTGGTGACTCTGTCAGTAAAGAATCAATTACTGCCAATTCAGGAGACCTCGGTTCAATCCCTGGGTCAGGAAGATCCCCTGGAGAAGAAAATGGCAACCCACTCCAATATTCTTGCCTGGGAAATCCCATGGGCAGAGGAGCCTGGCGGGCTATAGATTCAAAAGTCTACTCTTTTAAAGCAGTGTTTCCAAAGTGATGTCCCAGGCTTACTTGTCTCTGAATCTCCTCAGGGGTACTTGTTTAAAAATTCTGGAGTCTTTGATTCCATCTCAGGTACACTGAATCAGAAGCACTGGAGGGAGGTCCCAGGACTTTATATTTCTTACAAGCTCCGTATGTGATTCTGATTTTACTAAGGTGGAAAGTCATTGTTTTGAATTCCGGTATTGGTAGGAAGGGGTAGGGTGAAATTTACATCAGTGTAGGGCATGGGTATTTCTATCATCATGAAACACTCCATGGCAGTGTTTCCCAGGCTTCCATGTCATGGAATCCCACTTGGGGATCTTGTTGCAATGTAGATTCTGATTCAGTTTTGGAGTGGAACCTCAGATTCTGCATTTCAAGTAAGCTACCAGGTTGGTGGTATCTGTTCTTGAACCTCATTCAATATAACAGGGGATTAGAGCAGGTGCTGTCAGATTTTTTTTTCCCTAAAGGATGAGGAAGTAAAAATACTAGGCTTTGGGGGTCGTAAAGCCTCTGTCTCAACTACTCAGCTCTGCCTGTAGCACCAAAGCAGCCATAGATTATACATAAATGAATGGTGGTTTGGCTGTGTCCCAATAAAACTTTATTTGCAAAAACAGGCGGCCAGTCAGATTTGGTCTGAGGGCTATGATTTGCCAATGCTGTGTTAAGAAAATCATACCAATTAATATCACTGTTCTTCAGAATTATTGAGCATCTTCCATATGACAAGTCATTTGGTGGGTGGTTTCATTTGTTTCCTGGTAGCATACACAAAAATAGTTCTGAAAGGTTAATTAAGGGAACATTCACAGCTACCACATGGGAGAGTTGAGACTTGAGCTCCTCCGACTTCTGGGCTCCCATGTGAGTGTTTCTTACACTGTACAAGGCGGGTTCCACATTAGCAATGAAACTTGCTTTAAAAATAACTTCTTTTGAAGGACAAATAGAATGGAGACTTCATGAGGGCAGGAATTTATACCTTTGCTTCTCTCTATATCCTCATTGCCTGGAAGAGGGCTTGGAACACAGTAAGTAGTTCACAGTTCAGTGAACATTTATTGAATGAATGGCTATTTCATGATTTCCCACTTCTAATAATAGTGTTTTATGGGAAGGGGTTTTTTATGTAAAGTGACGCAACCCATTATACAGTTAGTGACCCTGAGTGCAAGTCCTAGGAACCAGGTTGTTCTACACTCAGGCTCTTTCATTCTGAGCAGTGCACTAAAGTTAGATAAAAGTCAATTTGCAGGGACTGAAATTGTGACCTTGTAGCTTCTAGCAGATACTACCCGCCTCTTAATTTTAAGTTTTCAGTCCCTTTTCAACATTGTGAATAAAATTGTGTTTTGACAAACCTCCTGGTGAATGGAGGAGTCAAGGACTATTCTTGGGGCAAGTGATCTGCCCCAAGATCACTTGGGATCTTTTGTCTGGGATCTTCTTGTTGTAGGGAGTTCCTCCAAAATGTCAATAGTCATGTCACCAATCAGAAGAAAAAGGGGCCTGACAAGAGGGACCCTCTTCTTTGTTCTTCTTTGGAGTTTCTCATTTTAGGACACTTAATAAGATTTTTGCAATGAAATCCATAGATCTTGCTAGAATGAGTTTCTTGGTAATAGTATTGCATATTGTTAGAAAAAAAACACTGTAATTGGCACAAGGTGCTTCTGACTCAAGGAAGGGCAGTTGGCAGTTGGCAGTTGAAAGCATCACAAATAATTTTTGAAGAAGGGTATGAGAAGAAGACTAAATGACTGCTTGAGGTGCAATTTACTAGAGATGCTGCTGCAAGGCTGGGAGTCAGGGTTTTGATCCTAAGGCAGCAAGAGGGGAAGGTACACCTGCTAAAGCTACAAAGAGACTGACTTGAGAAGTTGTATCGAGCTCTTTATCGTTTCTAAGCCTTCTTGCTTCAGGTGACCTAATGGTGTCACCTCTGAGCTAACTTTGTGCCCATGTAAGACTGCCCCCTGACGTCTAAGCTTCATAATGAGATTTCTCACAAAAGTGTTGCCTTTGTACTGCACTTGAACAACTGACTTGACTAGTTTACCTTCGATGGAGAAATTGAAACTGTACAATCTTGGTATTTATTTATTCATGATATTATCATCAGGCCTTGCAGGAGCCAGCCAGCAAGGAAGAAATATATTTGTTCCTATCATATACCTTGACTTCATTTGTTCATTCCACAAATATTTGCATACTGACTGTGTGTCAGATAGCATTCTCATTCTAGGCAAAGTGTGCCTTCGAGTTGTTTTTAATCCTAGTGCATTAAGAGAGATAGTCAATGGACAGAAAAAGTAAACATCAGATGGTTACCAGTTCTAAGGAGAAAAACACCAGATTCAAGGGATCTGGGGAGCAGGGTGGGTGTGGGATAGGTAGTTATTTCATATAGGGCCATTGGGAGGCTTTGATGGGGGTACCCCTTAGATAAAGACCTGAGGATACGTGGGAGCCAGTGTTCCAGGTGGGGCGCACGGCAAATGTGAAGGCTGTGAGAGAGGGGGTGGAGGAATAGAGGGTTCAGTGGAGTGAGTATGGCACTTGCCACCCCTGGATGGAGATGCAGACAGTTTTGGGCCTCATGGGCCATTGTGAAGACTTTGGCTTCTCCCCTGAATGAGATGCAAGATTTTGGAGGTTTTTTTTTTTTTTTAGTTTTGCTCAAAATTCTCCAAGCCAGGCTTCGGCAATATGTGAACCATGAACTTCCTGATGTTCAAGCTGGTTTTAGAAAAGGCAGAGGAACCAGAGATTAAATTGCCAACATCTGCTGGATCATAGAAAAAGCAAGAGAGTTCCAGAAAAACATCTATTTCTGCTTTATTGACTATGCAAAAGCCTTTGACTGTGTGGATCACAATAAACTGTGGAAA
>NW_011494915.1:1990335-1992302 GCF_000754665.1 Bison bison bison | reverse complement strand
TCTTGCTGAAAGTGAAAGTGGAGAGTGAAAAAGTTGGCTTAAAGCTCAACATTCAGAAAACTAAGATCATGGCATCCGGTCCCACCACTTCATGGGAAATAGATGGGGAAACAGTGGAAACAGCGTCAGACTTTATTTTTCTGGGCTCCAAAATCACTACAGATGGTGACCGCAGCCATGAAATTAAAAGACGCTTACTCCTTGGAAGGAAAGTTATGACCAACCCAGATGGCATATTCAAAAGCAGAGACATTACTTTGCCAATAAAGGTTCATCTAGTCAAGGCTATGGTTTTTCCTGTGGTCATGTATGGATGTGAGAGTTGGACTGTGAAGAAGGCTGAGCACCGAAGAATTGATGCTTTTGAACTGTGGTGTTGGAGAAGACTCTCAAGAGTCCCTTGGACTGCAAGGAGATCCAACCAGTCCATTCTGAAGGAGATCAGCCCTGGGATTTCTTTGGAAGGAATGATGCTAAAGCTGAAACTCCAGTACTTTGGCCATCTCATGCGAAGAGTTGACTCATTGGCAAAGACTCTGATGCTGGGAGGGATTAGGGGCAAGAGGAGAAGGGGACGACAGAGGATGAGATGGCTGGATGGCATCACTGACTCGATGGACGTGAGTCTGAGTGAACTCCGGGAGTTGGTGATGGACAGGGAGGCCTGGCGTGCTGCGATTCATGGGGACACAAAGAGTCGGACACGACTGAGCGACTGATCTGATCTGATCTGATCTGACAGTTGCTTCACAATGTTGTGTTAGTGTCTGCTGTACAGCAAAGTGAATCAGCTATTTGTTTATGTGAAAGTGTTAGTCACTCAGTTGTATCTGACTCTTTGAGACCCTATGGACGGTAGCCCACCAGGCTCCTCTGTTCATGTGATTCTTCAGGCCAAAACACTGGAGTAGGTTGCCATTCACTTCTCCAGGGGATCTTCCCAACCCAGGGATCAAACCCAGGTCTGCTGCATTGCAGGCAGTTTCTTTACTGTCTGAGCCACCAGGGGAACCAATGTGTTTAAGTATGCCCTCTCCTTTTTGGAATTCCTTCCCATTTAGGTCACCACAGAGCATTGGGTAGAGTTCCCTGTGCTATACAGTAGGTTCTTATTATCTGTTTTATGCATAGTATCAATAGTGTATATATGTCAATCCCAATCTCTCAATCTATTCCGCACCCCCCACCTTGATATCCATAAGTTTGTTCTCTATGTCTTTGTTTCTGCTTTGCAAATAAGATCTATACCATTTTTCTAGATTCCACATGTATGTGTTAATGTATGATATTTGTTTTTCTCTTTCTGACTTAACTTTGCTCTCTGTGACAGTCTCTAGATCCATCCACGTCTCTGCAAATGGCACAGTTTCATTCCTTTTTATGGCTGAGTAACATTCCATTGTATAAATGTACCACATCTTCTTTATCCTTTCTTCTGTTGATGGACATTCAGGTTGTTTCATGTCCTGGCTATTATAAATAGTCCTGCAGTGAACACTCAAGTGTGTGTGTCTTTTAAATTGTGGTTTTCTCTGGGTATATGCCCAGAAGTGGGATAGCTGGATTATGTGGTAGCTCTATTTTCAGTTTTTTAAGGAACCTCCAGGCTGTTCTAATGTTGGAGGGTTTTGAGCAGGGCAACAGGGTCTGACTAGCACTTGAAAAGCACCACTCTTGTGCTATATTGGTAAGTAGAAGGGCAAGAACCAGAACACGGTGACCACTTAGGGGGCTATTGAAATAAATTCCTGGCAAGAAATGTGGGTAGCTTGGTTGAGGATGGTAGCAGTAGAGATTTAATAAAGTCTGAAAATGTGCAGTGGAGCCAACACAATTTTGCTGATAGGTGGAATGTAGATGGTGAGAGAGAGGGATCAAGGATGAGGCAAATATTTTGGGCCTGAGCAACCAGAAGGATTAGGGTTAGGCTGCTTCTAAGATGAGGGAGTGTATGGGAGGAACAGGGG
>NW_011494915.1:1983149-1990159 GCF_000754665.1 Bison bison bison | reverse complement strand
GTGGAAATCAGGAGTTTGACTTGGGGCATGTTGAATGGAAATGCTGATGGCCTCAGATGAAGAGGTCAGGAAGGCACCCGGGTGTGTGGTGGCGAAGATCGTAGGGAGGGTTTGGAAGACGCTGTGATGCTGGTAAGAGTCATTAGGATTGAGTGCCTTTTATTTGAGTGTACGAAAACAGTAAAGAACCTTCTTTTTCGCAAGTGTCTGCATTCAGAACCAAGTGATATATGAAAACAAAAGCTATATAGTTACAGAGTTGAAATTTCAACTTTATTGCTCATAACGGCAGGATTAGAGAATGTGGCTTTGAATCTATGGCAAAGTGGACTCGCCCATACTTTACTTTTGAATCACATGGACTTTTCCACCAGGCATGGTCAAGATGGACATTTTCAGGGATGGGTCCCTTCTTGTATGGAGGTACCGAGCAGATCAGAACGTTAGCCTGTGCTCAGGTAAGCTGATTCTAAATGAACACTTACCACAGACAGACTTTTGAATGTCCACTTTCTTCTTGAACTTGCCAGTTAGTCCACTGCCTAAGTCATTCTTCTTCCTCCAGAGAGGGGCTCCAGAGGTTTGGAGAGAGAAGCCAGGGTGTGCATTAACTTAGGTAACAGAGTATCAGGAGTTGGGAACACATATCTAACTGAATGTTAGATTCTTTACACTTACTGTTTCATGTGATCTTCGCATCTTTATTACCATTTTACAGATGAGGCAGCACTTGCTTAAAGATGTTGCTTTACCTAATATCATGTAGCTTGGAATGGGAAGACCTCTCTGTACACTTGACACTATTCTAATTCCTCTGCTATGTCTTCCAAAGAAATGAACTATCAAAGGGGTGATCATTTTATTTTTTAAACTATAGACATGAAAACATTTGTTTTTGTTATTGTTGATGGGGTGTTCAGAATATATGTCATTTAAGAGAAACTTGTGTTCACGTCACAAAAGAATTAAGAAAAAAACCACATTGAATATTTACATGCAATTTAAACATAAAAGACTGTGACTGTTCATTATCATTGGATTTATTTTTAGGAAAACTTTTTACTCTCACTTTTATTCCCAAGTGCCTGAATGCTTCAAAGATTCAAAATCATCTTGACATTGGCATTTTTATTGGGACTTCTTAGAGAGACATGCAGCCGTAAGTCTGGGTGATGTATTTCATACAAAGTCAGGTCTCAGTTGTGGAAAATTCTAGACTCTGATCTCTACGTTCATCGGCTGGATCTGTGGTTATTCTATGGTCTTTTGAGAAATAAAGTCCTTTAAAGTGGAAATCTTCTGAAGTAATAAGGACCTGTTACTTCTTCTCATACCTTGTTGCTCTCATATTACTGAGTAAGAAAGAGTTTGCAGTAAAAAGTATTGAGTCTTCAGAAGAAACATGGGTTTTCCTGACTCTTGAGCTTCTTCAGAGCAGACTGAGTCTCCTTGCCTCCCAGTGAGACTTTTCTGATGGGGTTCTGCCCTCAAATTCAGGTCAACATCTACACAGGCTTAGTTATTTTATTTTTGCAAACCACCTCCCTGAATAGCCTTTCTTTTATCCCTTGTTGTGGGTGACAGAACTTGAGATGATGGAGTGTTTGTGGTTCCACAGGTAGTGGCAGAACTGGTCCTCAAACGTCAGCCTTCCAATTCCAAGTCCAGTGTTCTATTCTAACTCACCGCCTTGCTTCAGCCCCAACAAAACTTCTCTCTGAACTACACCATCATTTCTGTCCCACAGCCTTCACTCAACTGCAAAACCCTCTTCATTCTGCAGAGCTCCCTGCCTGCTCTAAAGGTCCTACTGGTTTGATCTGTTTGCTTATTAAAAGCCCCTTCGTGATGCTGACCTAAAGCCTGGGTCACTGACTAAATCCCCCCTCTATTGAATAGTCATGTTTGCACTGGTTGATTTCTACTTATTCCCTCTCCCATCCCTTATGTTATAAACAGGGTGTGAGCAGGGACAAGTGCCTTTCTGTGTCCCCAGTAGATTCCAAGACAAAGCCTTGCACCAGTGAGTGGAGACGGTCATTGTCGGCCTGAGAGTCCCTGTAAAAGGCCTGAGATATTGAAAGTCATTGCCTTCAAAGGTTGCATTTTCATTCTTATGAATTATGGGGGCCACATTCATTGAATGATAAAGAAGCTGCTAAGTCTCTGCTCTTGTTTGCCCCCCACGCTGAAGTTTGTCCAGTAATACAAGTTAATAATGGATGAATAAACATAAAATTCAGGGACATAACAATGAAAGTACCAGGCATTCGAGAGCCATGAAGGAAGCATTAAACTTTGCATCCAGGTGTAACTGGGAGTTGGTCTGGAGAGCATGGGACGGCAAGTCTGGAGGGTGAAGTACAAGGGAATCTGGATATAAAGCTTCTGGATATAAGGCAGGGCTTCCCTGCCTTCCCAGGTAAAGAAACCGCCTGCAATGCAGGAGACCGGGGTTCGATCCCTGGGTCAGGAAGATCCCCTGGAGAAGAGAATGGCTACCCACTCCAGTATTCTTACTTGGGAAATCCTGTGGACAGAGGAGCCTGACAGGATACAGTCCTTGAGGTTGCAGAGTCAGATATGACCGAGCAGCTAAGCACACACGCACATATCAGCACGCACACACACATCAGCATGCACACACACACATCAGCACGTGAGCACACATCAGCACGCACACACATACACATCAGCACGCACGCACACATCAGCACTCATGCACACATCAGCACGCACACACACACATCAGCACGCGCGCACACATCAGCACGCACACACACACATCAGCACGCGCACACACATCAGCACGCACACACACACATCAGCACGCACACACATCAGCACGCACACACACACATCAGCACGCACGCACACATCAGCACGCACACACACACATCAGCACGCACGCACACATCAGCACGCGCACACATCAGCACGCGCACACAGACACATGAGCACACGGGCAGCTCTTCGAAGCTGGAGAAGGCAGGGAGACAGCTTCACCCCCCGAGCTTTCAGAACAAACACAAGTGCCACTGACATTTCAATTTTGACCCATTAGACCCATTTTGGATTTCTGAGAGACCCAGCGCAGAAAGATAATGCTTGTGTTGTTTTAAGCCACTGAATTTGAGATGATTTGTGGTACAGCAGTAATAGGAAACCAGTTCAGTAAGCATTCTCTGTATTGTGGTTGCTGTTGTTGTTACTATTATTTCTGGAGTAATTTACAGTAACTTAAAGCTTAGAGTTGCTAAAGTAAGTTACCCTCTCCAAGCTTTGGGTGCTCACCCATACTCAGATACCGTCACTGTACTGCACTTCGTTTGGTTCTTTTTCTGAACCATGCACCCCTTTGGCAGCACATTATGTAAAGCCTGTGGACGATTCTCATAATTATTTTTTTAATTCATAAAGTCAGTACTGCAACCCAGAAAACCCAGTATATTGAATCATGCTTATCAAATATACATATATATATAAAACTCAAGTGTTGCATTAAATTAATGTTTGAACCTTAGTAACACATCAAAAAAGATATTGTGTAAGGCCTTAAATCTACTGTACTTTTGAAATAGTAATGAGCATAAATGGTATTTCAGCATATCTGCAAAAACTGAAATGTGAGATGAAAATATTCGTGATTTCTTTTGGTGATAAAACCTCAGGTACCTCTGATACTATTGCATTTCATTGCCTTATCATTGGAGGAACTGCTAGATTGCAGTTCAAGATTAGTGGAGTGAAAATGTAACTTTCCCCCTGCCCCCATCCTGGTTCACTTGCCAAGTCTCCCAAGCTCCATTTCTCTCTGTGGACCTCCTTGGGTCCCTCCTTGGGACCTCCTGAGGTCCTCAGGTGAGAATCCGTGGGAAGGACAGTGTTGTAAGACCACAGGGCAGTATAGTGAAACTTCAAGATCTTAGTACTTCTAGCAAGACTCAGTGTGTGTATTCTGTAAATGCTTGAGGATAGAGGGGTGATAGGTCTGTTAGAATGAGGGAATGACTGTTCTGTTTCATTTGGGAAAGGCCGAAACCATTATTGTAAACCCAACTGAATTTATTTGGGCTTCACGGTTTGAAACATTTTTTTTGTAAAGCTGACTTACCAGGAGAGAAGACCTATCAATAAACAGTAGGATAGGGTGATGAGAGTGAAATTAATTCCATATTAGCAAAGCATGAAACACAATGAAAGGAATGAGTAGTGTTGCAATAATTTCAGTAAAGTTGCCTCTTAGAGGAAATTCTGGGTATATAACAGTGGTCAGGGAACTATTCTTGACCAAGAATGAGCAGGATGGTCTGGAAATGATACTGACCATTGTCACGGAGCAATATCCACAGGTGAGCTTCAACCAGAGTTGAAGGAGAGAGCTCCATCCAGAGAGGAGCTCATGGGATAGCACATCCAATAGCTTGTTTGGTGAGAGTTTTAGGCTTAAATCTGGCACATGGCTTTGCACATAGTAGGCATGCTCATGGTTGTCAAATTGGCTTGACTCAAGAACATGTTTACCCCCTAAAGTGTAAACCATTTGGATTACACTTTTGGAAAAGTCAGTATTCTCACTGGATAATTTAGAAAGACAGCTGTATAAACATGTAGCTTTTCAAAGCTGTCCACACCTGCCATATAACAAGAGCGAGCATAATACATTTTTATTTTGTTAGCAAGAGGCTCAACAGGATTGCACAGTTAATAACAGTAGAGCTTTTCTGCAGGCGGTTTCCACTGCAGATTGACTGGAGGACTGGCAAGTATCTTTGTAAGTGATGGACTTGACAGCCATGTCTTGAAATAGAAGACAGAGAGCTGTTAGGTACTTAGCATGGTTTAAACAGCCAATATTTTCTCATTTGTCTTTCAGATAAAAAGTTACATAGGGGCAAAACACCCCAATGAAGCATAGTTATTGGGAATATGGCTTCATGGATTCACTCTTTATGACAAGGTTTAAAATTCGGAGTGGCAGTGGGGTTTTTTGTGAGGAGTGGTACCTAAAGAAATCATATAATTCACGATGCACAATGCATCTGAGCCTTATTTTCTTCTGGAAAAAAAAAATCAAATGGGGTTGCCTTCATGGACCATAAATCTACAGCCATCGTGTCTTACACTTTCGATGCTATGAGTATTTCCTTAGTATTATTTCTAATGGCTCAGAGTTTGTTCTCAAATTAACAGTATGGTATATGTTGGCAGTGGTTCAAAAGCTATTGATTTTTTGCTGTGTTTTTTCAGCATCAGTGAATGTATGGGTGACATTATTATAGATTTAAAAAAAATTTAATCTGTAAGTATTGACTGTTAAAAACAGCCAAAATAGTCAGTAAAATAATTGGCAGAATTGGTTTCCATAATGTTAACAAAGTCTGTATTGGCGACTTTATATGGTGCAGTGCAAACTGTTGATAGTTTCCATAGCTCACCAACTTTGAAATGAAATCCTTTACCTTTAATTGTGAAGGGTTTATGTTGTTTCTAACTTTGTACATATAGTGAGATTTAATAATATTTTATATCTTACCATATCAAAATTGTATATTTCAGAACTGCCTAAAAGAAGCAACCAAATTATGTTGGCAACAAATTATATTTCTAGATAAATAACTCTAAATGCCATGCTGTTAATAGTTTTAAAATAGAACTTTATTTAAAGTTGGATTTTAATGGATTTAAAATAGAACTTTAAATTCATGTCCAAACTATTTTGTTGTACTAGAATTTCATTGCATTGGTTAACTGAGTTCACAAACTGGCAATCCAAAAGAGATGTTATTGGTTGTTATTCATACGGATCAACTGTGTTTTGGGGGTTTCAGTTTATACTTTAAAATATACAAATCTACTACTATCATCATACCAGAACAGAATACAGGCAAAGCTCAAAGATCATATAGGTTTAGTTCCAGACCACTTCAATAAAGATTGCAAGTACGAGAGTCACACAAATCTTTTGGTTTTCTAACATATATAAAAGTTTTGTTTACACTGTACTGTGGTCTGTTAAGTGTACAGTAGATAGCATTGTCTAAAAAGAATAATGCACATACCTTAAGTTAAAAATACATACTTGCTAAAAAAAACCGCTAACCATTCTCTGAGCCCGCATCGAGTCATCACCATTTTGCAATGGTCACAGCAAAGATCACTGTCCACAGATCACCATAACAAAAACAATAATAATGAAAAAGTGTCAAATATTGCAAAAATTACCAAAATGCGACAAAGATACAAAGTCAGCAGACATTGTTGGAAAAATGGTGCCTATAGATCTGTTTGATACATAATTGCCACAAAGCTTCAGTCTGTAGAAAACACAGTGTCTGCAAAATGCAATAAAGTGAGGTCTGCCTCACAGAAATGGCTTGTTGCTGACCATGGAACTTGTGCAGTCCTCTGGAGATTTGAGAGTATGCCTTGGAAGTGATCACGAGCTATGCAAGTCTATTCAATCACTATTGATTTTAATTTTATTTGAAAATATTTGTTGCCCCTCTTTTTCCTGTCTCATTGACATAATGTTTGGTCATGTGCTTTTCTTTGGCCAGTGAAATCTGAGTGGAAATGATTTCTGAACTTTCTGGGCAAAAGCTTAAAATTTACTGAGGCTTCCCGTGTTCTCTTTTTTTGATGAGCAGAAACCTTCCAGATCAAAGCTGGTTCCCTTTCTCATCCCCAGCTCCCAGAACAATTTCTGATACACCTTAGCACTCAGTGAACAACTACTAAATGAATATTGGTGACATTTGTATATCTTCAGAGTGTTTTATGGCAGAAAGTGAAGAGGAACTAAAAAGCCTCTTGATGAAAGTGAAAGTGGAGAGTGAAAAAGTTGGCTTAAAGCTCCACATTCAGAAAACGAAGATCATGGCATCCGGTCCCATCACTTTATGGGAAATAGATGGGGAAACAGTGGAAACAGTGTCAGACTTTATTTTTCTGGGCTCCAAAATAACTACAGATGGTGACTGCAGCCATGAAATTAAAAGACGCTTACT
>NW_011494915.1:1977932-1983049 GCF_000754665.1 Bison bison bison | reverse complement strand
CAAGGCTATGGTTTTTCCTGTGGTCATGTATGGATGTGAGAGTTGGACTGTGAAGAAAGCTGAGCACCAAAGAATTGATGCTTTTGAACTGTGGTGTTGGAGAAGCCTCTTCAGAGTCCCTTGGACTGCAAGGAGATCCAGCCAGTCTATTCTAAAGGAGATCAGTCCTGGGTGTTCTTTGGAAGGAATGATGCTAAAGCTGAAACTCCAATACTTTGGCCATCTCATGTGAAGAGTTGACTCATTGGAAAAGACTCTGATGCTGGGAGGAATTGGGGACAGGAGGAGAAAGGGACAACAGAGGATGAGATAGCTGGATGGCATCACCGATTCAATGGACAGGAGTTTGGGTTAACTCTGGGAGTTGGTGATGGACAGAGAGGCCTGGCGTGCTGCAATTCATGGGGTCGCAAGAGTCGGAAATGACTGAGTGACTGAACTAAACTGAACTGAGAGTGTTATATACTCTTGGCCAAGTCCTGGATGGTAAGCTTTTTGTAACAATAACAAAAACTTAACCACAGAATATATAATGTGAGGTTTTAGATATGTAACCTGGAATGACAAACAAAATCAGGAGGGATTGTTTCTTCTTTAGAAAAGTCACTTGAATTAAAACAGTTTTTTCTCATTTGTTGCTTTTGACACTTTTTTAAAGTTTTTAATTTTTTAAAAAATTGAAATATTGTTGATTTACAGTGCAGTATTAATTTCAAGAGTAGAACAAAGTGATTCAATATATGCTGCTAAGTCACATCAGTTGTGTCCGACTCTGTGCGACAGCATAGACGGCAGCCCGCCAGGCTCCCCCATCCCTGGGATTCTCCAGGCGAGAATACTGGAGTGGGTTGCCATTTCCCTCTCCAGTGCGTGAAAGTGAAAAGTGAAAGTGAAGTCGCTCAGTCATGTCCGATTCTTCGAGACCCCATGGATTGTAGCCTACTAGGCTCCTCCGTCCATGGGACTTCCCAGGCAAGAGTATTGGAGTGGGTTGCCATTGCCTTCTCCAGATTCAATATATATACATATGTATATGATTGTGTGTGGGTGTGCTCAGTCGTGTCTGACTCTTTGTGACCCCAAGGACTGTATCCTGCCAGGGTCTCCTGTCCATGGGATTTCCCAGGCAAGAATCTTGGAGTAGGCTGCCATTTCCTTTTCTAGAAGATCTTCCCAATTCAGGGATTGGACCCACGTCTCTTGCATCTCCTGCATTGGCATCTGGATTCTTTACCACTGTTACTGCTGTGCCACGTGGAAAGCCCATATATGTGATTATGCATATGCTTTTTTAAACATTATTTTCCATTATAGATTATTATAAGATATCAAGCATATCTTATGTAGAATATATACATATATTCTTTTTCAGATTTGTTTCCCTTATAGGTTATTACAGAATGTTACGTATAGTTCCTTGTGCTATAAAATAGGTCCTTTGCTGTTTGTTTCATATACAGCAGTGTATATCTGTTAATCCAAAGCTCCTAATATAACCCTCCTCCCCTTTTCCCTTTGGTAACTATAAGTTTGTTTCCTGTGTCTGTGGGTCTGTTTTTTTTTTTTTTTTGTCTTTGTCTTTTCTATATTGAAGTATAGTTGATACCTAATACTATGTAAGTTACAGGTGTAAAATATAGAGATTCACAATTTTTAAAGGTTATACTCCAGTCATAGTTACTGCAAAATATTGGCTGTATTCCCCGTGTAGTACAATATATCCTTATAGCTTATATTTTTATTGATTTTATAAAAAAATTATATATATTTGGATGTGTTAGGTTTTCATTGCTGTGCATGAGCTTTCCCTAGTTGGGGAGAGCGGGGGCTGCTCTCTATTGTGCTGTGTGGGCTTCTCGTTGCAGTGGCTTCCGTCGTGGGGCATGGGCTGTATGGTGCATGAGCTTCTGTACTTGCGGCATGCAGGATCTTCCTGGACCAGGGCTCGAACTGGTGTCCCCTGCATTGCAAAGCAGATTCTTAGCCATTGGACCACCAGGGAAACCTCAATCCTACAGTTTTTATTCTTCAATTTGTTAATGTGGTATATCACATAGATTGATTTGCATATATTGAAGAATCCTTGGATCCCTGGGATAAATTCCGCTTGATCTAGGTGTATCATCCTTTTAATGTGTTGTTGTATTTGGTTTGCTAGTATTTTGTTGAGGATTTTTGCATCTGTGTTCATTAGTGGTGAAAGTGAAACTGAAGTCGCTCAGTCGTGTCCAATCTTTGCGACCCCATGGACTGCAGCCTACCAGGCTCCTCTCTCCATGGGATTCTCCAGGCAAGAGTACTGGAGTGGATTGCCATTTCCTTCTCCAGGGGTTCTTCCCAACCAAGGGATCGAACCCGTCTCCTGCATTGCAGGCAGACGCTTTAACCTCAGTGATATAGACCTGTAATTTTGTGTGTGTCTGTGATATCTTTGTTTGGTTTTGGTATCATGGTGATGATGGTCTCATAGAATGACTTTGGTAGTATTCCTTCCTCTGCAATTTTTGAAACAGTTTTAGAATTGTAGGTGTTACCTTTTCTCTAAATGTTTGATAGATTTTGTCTGTGAAGTCACCTGCCTGGGTTTTTGTTTGTTGGAAGATTTTTAGTCAGAGTTTCAATTTCAGTACTTGTGATTGGTCTGTTCATACTTCCTATTTCTTCTGGTTCAGTCTTGGAAGGTTATATCTTTCTAAGAATTTGTCCATTTTCTAGGTTGTCTGTTTTTCTTGGTGTATAGTTGCTTGTAGCAAGCTCTTATGATTCTTTGTATTTCTGAGGTGTCTGTTGTAACTTCTCCTTTTCATTTATAATTTTATTGATTTGAATCCTCTCCTTTCTTTTCTTGATGAGTCTGGCTAAGGGCTTATTAATTTTCTTTATTTCTGTTTTGTATATGTTCATTTGTATAATTATTTTAGATTCCATATGTAAGTGATAATATTTGCTTTTCTCTATCTTTGATAATTTTTAAAGTAGACAATTATGTGTGGAAACCAGTAGAAAAGTGTCTTGTATCGACTAGTCGAATTTGAGCAAAACACTTTTTCTCCTTACTTGGAAAGCACAACATTCCTGGTGAAAGTCTTTTTTTCTCTGCCCTCTGATTACCAGGTCATAAACTCTATAATAACTACTGCTCAGGTCACTGGCATATGAGTTTTTTTTTTTTTTTACAGTGTTTAGATTGTTACCAAATACTTAAGGCCACCTAAATCCAAGACACCAGGTACTCAATTTTCTGTTTTTAGTTTCTTATATAATATTTTATATGTAACTAATGCTGTTTGTGTATTGACTTAATTGGAGACTGTGTTCTTAAATGTCTGTAGGTATAAAGACTGGTAGTTCCTTTAAAGGGTTGAATTGAATTCATGTTTCTTGGAAAAGTGAGCTAGATTTTCTTTTCTACTCATGGTTTAATTATATTATATATAGTGTATATGAAAAAAAAATCAGAAGTAAGGATCCTGGAAGGCTCTGAGCTTCTTGAGGGCAGGAATCTTATTTGTTGGGGTTTGAGAGCTGGAAGGAGTCAGAGCCATCTTTTTTTTTTTTGACTTAATGAACCTTCTGAAAAGCAGACACAGGCAGAGAAAAATCAAAATATCAATTTTACGTCTAATGTTAACAGAGTAAAACAGAGTTGAAGAATGAGGCTGAGACCTCTAACCCAGGCGGACTTTTTCAGCTCTCTATTAATTACTTGGCCACACTGCACAGCATGAGGAATCTTAGTTCCCCGCCAGGGACTGAATCTGTGTCCCCTGCAATGGAAGCATGAGTCTTAACCACTGGATTGCCAGAAAATTCCCACATGGACTTCTTGATTCCTCCCTCCTGACCCTGAGTTTCCTCCGTGGGACTCACATATGGGAGAACAGTCGTCCAGTAACCCAAGTGCAGCATCTTGGTGGATCATGGCCTTCGTCAGCGCAGCGACTGAATCAGTCAGCCTTGCCCAGGACCGAACGGTGGACCAGGGATTTGGGATTCTCGTTATTTCTCCAATCAAATCAGTTCCTCCTTTTCCCATTTGGGGGACTGAGTGTGAGAAGGCCACAGTGTCTAAACCAATTCTGTAGGAACACAGGGAGAGGACTATTGTTCTCTGTAAATTTTTCATCCCTGTATTTCTTGTTATCTCGCACAGCACATAATAGGCATTAACAAATAGATGGATGGATCTCACATGTGTTTATTTATTGAAGCCTGGTAACTACAAAATACTCTGGCTGTAGCTGCTGCAGATATAAAGTGAGCTACTTTCGTAATTCATCAGTGAAGGGAATTTTCAATAAAGATCTCTTTGGGTAGCATCTCAGGTACTCATTTAGGCCGATGGGAACAAGGGGGAAAAATCACAGTACCTAGAGAAGGGTGGAAAGTCACTCTTAAGCAGAAGCATACCATCCTATTAGAGTTCTCCTTTGCAACATACAGCTCTTCATCTTACTAGTAAGCTGCGATTTTGACAGCAAGTTTCCAAAGAAGAAAGCACTTGAAATTCTATTTCAAGTTCTTTGTTGCAAAAATGTGGTAATTTAATTGAAAGAAAGGCTAACTTCCTTGCCATGGAAGCTTTTAAAAATGGGGCTGCTCTATGCTTTACTGCTGTGTGGGAAAGCTAGGTGACATCTCAGAAGCTCTGCTTAGAAACTGTACTGTCTGGGGGCAGGATTCGCCTTCTTCTATAGGTGTCAGACGCTTCTCTCTGTGCTGTGTGTTGTTCAAGAGTTGTGTTTTGGCTGCTCTTCAGAGCACTTCTGGGGCTTCCATATTTATGATAACTTCAGGCCATCTGCTGCTCGACTGCTATCAGAATGAAGAAGAATCTTCAACTTAAACAGAGCCATACTCCTCATGCCAAAGCACTTTCCATAGTATTTATCTTCCAGCGCAGTAGATTTTGTTGTTGTAAACTCCCATTGAGTTCACATTGAGTGATGATTTGCAGCCTTTTTTTTTTGGAATTATCTTTCATGCCATCAAAAAAATAAAAAATAAAAAACAAAAATAAAACCAACATGCTGCCTTCTATTTCTGGGCCTATGTATGGGGCTCTAAATATGACAAAGATTCATTCTGACCTTCTGATTCAGCATGTAAATTAGGAT
>NW_011494915.1:1956381-1977832 GCF_000754665.1 Bison bison bison | reverse complement strand
AAGCAGAAGGCTCCGCATTTTCTTCCAGTTCATGTGTAATGCCAGCAGATTGGTATGAATCAAAATGGAACACTTAGAAGCAGCTACCATTTATAAAATGTCAATTAGAGAAGGCTAAACTGCATATAAAAGTTAGCTTACTGGTAATATCAATTAGGAGAGCTTTCTTTCCGTGTTGCTTAAACTGCTATCATTGTTTTGCAGTTGAGTAAAAATATAATGTAATCCCCACCCCGTTTTTTTGAGAAAAACATCATGGATATAAGTGTGCATCAATATCCCTTAATTATAGTTACCTGCAGCAAATCCTGAAGCTCCCATTGGCTGCTTTGCATCTAATACACCCTATTGATTTCTGGGCTCCAGGAAAACACTCGCACACACAAACTACAGGGATTTAATGTAAAGAATTTGAATGATTAAAGGGAACAGTTCAGAATTCAAATTCCAGGATTCCCACCCCTCAACCTGTGAATAGACTTTCTAAATTATCTAGATTTTTGTTGTTGTTGTTGTTCGGTTGCTACGTCCTGTCCAACTTTTTGTGACCCCGTGGGACTGCAGCACGCCAGGCTTGCCTGTGCTTTACTATCTCCTGGAGTTTGCTCAAACTCATGTCTATTGAGTCGGTGATGCCATCCAACCATCTCATCCTCTGTCGTCCCCTTCTCCTCCTGCCCTCAATCTTTCCCAGCATCGGGTCTTTTCCAGTGAGTCAGCTCTTTGCATCAGGTGACCGAAGTATTAGAGCTTCAGCTTCAGTCCTTCCAATGAATATTGACGGTTGACTTCCTTTAGCTAGGTGGGAGCTTGGCAAAGTACGGCCCTTGGCTAATGCTGGCCCACTACCTCTTTGTGGAGGCTCTATGAGCAAGAATGTTCTTTCCATTTTTAAATGATTATGTTTCAAATGATTGTTTAGGCATGGGTATAATAGCCTTAATTCTGCCTCTTGGCCCTCAAAGCCTAATGTATTTACTACTTGGTCTTTTAAGAAAAAGTCTGCCAACCTCCGGTCTAGATTACGGCGATAGGACTTTGCCTAATTGGTTGCTGTGATAGGTAGATAGTAGGTAAAAAATAGGTGAAAGCAGAAGAAAGTGTTAGCTGCTCAGTCATGTCCAACTCTTTTCGACCCCATGGACTATACTCCGCCTGGCTCCTCTGTCCATGGAATTCTCCAGGCAAGAATACTGGAGTGGGTAGCCATTTCCTTCTCCTCTGTAGTAACTTAAAAAAAAAAAGCCTTTCTGAGCCGCATTCATGTTGTGGTCACCAGAGCACTGTCGGAAGCAAAGCACAGCACCAGTGCAGTTGGTGCTGTGAGTGGAGAGCCTTTGTAAACTAAGAAGGTTCTTAATCCCAACTTTTCACATAGGCCACTGAACAGCCATCAGTGGAAAAGAGATGAGAGTGATTCCTAACCTGGATCCGATAATACCCCCGAAGCCTGCCATAAAATCCATGGGATTCTGGAGCTGATTCAGAGCTGTAAGGGGATGGTTGATGAGGCAGAGACAGAATTCAACCCAGGGATACATCAGCAAAATGGCAGTGCTTCCTAGTATTTCAGCCGGTGAGGATATGTGTGAGTTTTCACTTAGAAATCTACATGCCGATAGCAGTAACTGAATATTGTATATATTGAATTTACTATTTCCATAAAACTCATGACCTTAGGGGTTGGGGGGTGGGGGAGTTACCTTTCTTGGAATGTAAATCCAAAACAGATCTGGCTGTTAGACTTTGGGGCCTTGAGGGGTCAGTCCTGCAAGTTAATAGGGGGCTCTTTTGTACCAGGCAGCTGTGGCCATTTGACACTTGCAAGCCCAATTAGCGTTGCGGCTGTGCAAGGGGTGCCATCTGCTCTCTTTGCCTCAATGCTTGGCACACGCCCGTGGCTTTGCCAACAAAGCTGGTGTCCCATCACTTTGATCTGACTTTGTCCCATCCTGAGCCTTATTTTCAATTCCACATCTTGGTAGTAATGATACCAACTTATTTCTTCACGTGCTTCAGTTCTCATTAAGTTTGTGGAATATACACCTGGCAGAAGAGCTTGCTTTTCTTTCTCCCTTTAAGTGGTGGCAAGTCTTTCAAACATACCTTAATGACACTCTTCAAAAACAGGCTTTGTGTTCTGATGCCAGGCTCAGAGAGCTTGAAGAAAGTGTGGAGCGAACCTGTTCAGAGATAAAGGTGAGCTGGGAGGCCAAGAACTCATGCATTATGAGTTTGGCAGGTTGCCTGGAGGCACCACGGTTTACTTTTTTTCATATAAGTCAAATTGTGGAGTTGAACAAGAGCCACTGCATGTTTCCATCTGTTTTGAAAAGTTTGACTTTAGGACAGAGTATCTGTATGAAAATGGGCTTTCTGCCACACACTTGATTTCCTAAAACAACATAAATTTATTATAGTTCCAGAGGTGAGAACTCCTAAAACCAGACTTCCATGGGGCTGTGGATATTTGAATTTGCATGAAGGAAACAGAGAAAGTGTTAGTCGCTCAGTCACGTCCGATTCTTTGTGACCCAATGGACTGTAGCCCACCAGGCTCCTCTGTCCATGGGATTCTTCAGGCAAGAGCAGTGGAGTGGGCTGCCATTTCCTTCTCCATGAATTTACATACTTTACTATTTCCCTGGGTTCTATTTTATTTTGTATAAGTTAGTTTTCCTAGTTCTGCTTTCCTGGAAAAGCAGTTAATGATTTTTTAATTTTTTGGTAAATGGAAAACTCACTTTTCTCTCTCTCTGTCTAGGGGAAACCCACCTCTTTCCTGTTTTATGTCTTTCTTCCCCGTGTGTTTCCTTTCATTCAGGAGAATGCCTCACTTCGACACTGCTGCTCATCTAATGTGTGGAGGTATTTACACCACATCAAGCAATTCTCTGACACCAGCTGGCTGTCCTACAATTTAATGGAATTCTTGTTAAATTTTATCTTGTACTGGAGTTTAGGTGATTTACAATGCTGTGTTCGTTGTGGCCGTACACCAAAGTACACCTGAGTAGTTTTCTCTGAGTGTACCCCTTGGACTGCAATTTATAGATCATATGGTAGTTTGTTTTTTAGTTTATTAAGAAACCTCCATACTGTTCTCCATTGTGGCTATTACCAGTTTACATCCCCCCAAATACTGTAGGAGGCTTCTGTTTCCTCCATGCCCTCTCCGACATCTGCTGTTGGTCTTTTTTGCTAACGGTCATTCTGACTGTTGCAGTGTGATACCTCCTTATAGGTGTGATTTCAGTTCTCTGGTGTGGCCCATGTGGAGCATCTTTTCATGTGCTTAAAAAAAACCAACACACACAGTGCATTAAATGGACCTCTTGTGATTGGCTTCTTGAAGGTCTGCCCTGTTTGGAATTGTTTTTCCATTACCTACCCCAGAACATTTGTTGAGAACAGGCATCCTTTACAGCCCCTCAGGCCTTGTGAATTTGAAGTGTTCCTAGCTGTGCTGTGCTCAGTCATGTCTGACTCTTTGCAACCCCATGGACTGTAGCCTGCCAGGGTCCTCTGTCCACGGGATTTCCCAGGTAAGAATACTGGTGTGGGTTGCCATTTCCTTCTCCAGGGGCTCTCCCGACCTACGGATCAAACCCACATCTCTTGTGTCTCCTGCATTGGCAGATGGATTCTTTTCCAGTAGTGGCACCTGGGGGGTCGCAGAGTGCCCCATGCACTGGCTGTGAAGTTGTTGTTATGGGAAATGTCCACAAGGTGGCAGCACTCCCCTATGCCCTTCTCGGGTTCCTCCGACAACTGGAACCCTAGAGAAAGGCGTGTTCCTGGGTTGTGGATCAGAGTGGACTGTGCCAGGGCTCTTGTCTCATGACTTCTTCCCCCTCTCCCTGAGCCCCCTAGACAAATCCCAGATCCTGCCAAAATTGAGGCTGAAGCTGCTGTCCTAGTTAGGTGGCGGGACTCTGAGGAAGGAGGCTGCTGCTGGGAACCCCACACGGAGACTTGGAGACCTGGTAACATTTCAAAGCTCTTTCAGTGCAGAGGGTCCATTGTTTTCAGTTGCGCTAGGCTTGGTTGAGCTGTATGAGGGCCTGCCTGGATCTGGAGGTCAGGGTCCCTCCACAGGGAACCAGGCACTCCAGTTCTAAGAGGGGCTCATTTGCTGCTGCATCCTCCTCAGTTCCCACAGCTCCACCAGAGTCCAGCCTTGGGATCCAGGGCTGTCAGACTTTAGGGATGTGAGAGCAGCCGAGGCATTTCTTTGCTTTTCTTTTGCATTTAATTTTTATTTTATATTGGAGTCTAGTTGACTTAAAAAAAGGTTGTGTTTGTTTTGGGTGTACAGCAACCTGATTCAATTATATATATATATTTTATTCTTCCTCGGATTGTTTTTACATATAGGTTATTAAAGAAGACTCAGTAGCGTTCCCTGTGCTCTACAATAGTTGCTTGTTGATTGACTTTTTTACATATGTTACTGAATTTATGTTAATCAAAGCCTCCTAATTTATTCTTTGCGCTGCCTCTTGTGTTTTGTAACCATAAGCTTGTTTGCAAAATTGTTGAGTCTGTATTTGTTTGGTAAATAAGGTCATGTACCTCGATTTTTAGATTCTCCAAGTGATATCATAGGTTATTTGTCTTTCTATGTCCGACTTCCTTCACTTGGTATGTCATCCCCAGGTCCATTCATGTTGCTAGAAAAGGCGTTATTTCATTCTTCTTAATGGCTGAGGAATATTTCATTGTATGTGTATACCACATTTTCTTTATCCATCCTTCTGACGATGGATATGTTGCTTGCTTCCATTAAGGTTGGAGCGCGTGTGTCTTTTTGAATTATGGTTTTTCTCAGCATATAGGCCCAGAAGTGGGCTTTCCAGATCATGTGGCTGCTCTAATTTTAGTTTTCTAAGGAACCTTCATACTGTTCTCCCCTGTGGCTGTTACCAACTTACATTCCCCCAAATGGCACAGCATGTTTCCTTCTGCTCCACGCTCTCCCCTGCATTTTTTGTTTGTGGACTTTATGATGATGGCCATTGTGACCAGTGGGAGGTGACACCTCGTTGTACTTTTGATTGGCATTCCTGTAATAGTTAGGGATGCTGACAGAGGATGAGATGGTTGGATGGCATCACCTACTCAATGGACATGAGTTTGAGCAAGCTCTGGGAGTTGGTGATGGACAGGGAGACCTGGTGTGCTGCAGTTCATGGGGTCACAAAGAGTCAAACACAACTGAGCGACTGAACCAATGTGTTGTGATGGTTTTGTGTATTTTGCTTTTTTTTTCTCTTCAAGAATGTGAGGAAAATTTACCTGTTGCGATTGGCTTCTTGAAAATTGGTTGTGTTTGGAACTGATTTCTGAAATAACCATCCCAGGAAACTTCCTGAGGGCAGCTGTTATTAACAGTCCCCCAGGCCTTGTGAATTGGAGGTACCAGTAAGCAGCAGTGGTCAAGCTGTAGTTACAGGAAATGTCCACAAGGCGGCAGCACTTTATCATGCCCAACGGGTTCCTCAGGCCACCAGAGCCTTAAGGAAAGCCGGCTTCCTGGGCTGTGAATTAGAGTGAAATATGCCTGAGAAAACACCCAGGGGCTTGTGTCTCACTGCTTATTCCCCCTAAAGATTCACCACCCCGCCAACTCCAGGCTCATCCCAACCTGAGCCACAGCACCCTGCTGAGGGTTCCTAGGTGCCTAGAAGACTGTACTCTCAGGAAGGAGGCTTGAGCTGAGAAACCCAGGGCAAGGTGACTTTTCCAAGGTCTTCAAGGCCACAGGGTCGGGCCAGCATCATTTGGGTGCACTAGGGACTCTGGTTCTAGCCAGAGCAAATCAGACACTTAAGGTTTAAGAGGGGGCTCAATAAAGGGCACCCTCTTGGCTGCCTCGACCACAGCACAGTCCAGCCACGGGACCCAAACCTTCTGAGGCTCTAGGGATGTGATAGCAGCCCAAGTCAAGGAAGTCGGAGAGTAGAAACCATGCATTGCTTTTCATTTCATTTTTTTTTTCAACTTCATTATGATGCCATGTTGGAGTATAGTCAATTTGCGATGTTTAGCTTGTTGTCTATTTCAGTTATGACATGTACATACCTATATGTCTGTTCTTTTTAGGACTCATTTGCCATAGAGGTTATTGCAGAAGGTTGAGCAAAGTCCCTGTGCTGAACATCAGTCCCTTGCTTATGGCTTATTTAGTACAGTTGCAGATTTCTTTGTATATGTTAATTCCAACCTCCTAACTGATCCCTAGCCCTTCAATATTTTTTTTCCTTTTTCTGTAACCTGTGTTTGAATTCTGAGAGTCTCTCTTTGTTTTCTAAATCAGCTCCTTTGTATTTCTTTCTTCATTTTGCCTAGAAGGGACATTTTACGCTATTATCTTCCTCTCTCTGCCTGACTTCACTTAGTGTGTGATCCTCCAAGGTCCATTCCTGTGGCTTGTAGGCAAAATTTCATTTATTTTTTTATGGCTGAGTAATAGTCCATTTTATGTATGTACTACATCTTTTTAAGCCTTAATCTGTTGGTGGACATTTTGCTGGTTCAGTCCTGGCTATTATAAGTGGTGCTGCAGTGAACATTGGGGTGCATGTGTCTTTTTAAATTATGATTTTCTCAGGATATAGACCCAGGTGTGGGCATGTCAGAGCCGAGGCTTAGCTCTCTTGGTAGCTTTTTTCTGGCATTTGGTGATTGTCCTTTGGCTGTTGCTGATGTACATTCCCACCAGCAGTGTAGATGGGTTCCCTTTCCTGCAGGCTCTCTCCTGCATTTATTGTTTGTAGACTTGTGAGGATGGCCATTCTGACCAGTGGAATTTGATTTCTTGTTGTAGTTTTGATGGGCATTCCTGTAATCAGAGAGATAAGGTCACACCTCACAGGTTGAGGGCTCAGTTAAACAAGACGACCCCCTGGCTGCCCCAGCACAACCTCAGGTATCAGCTGCAAGCCTGGCTTATCACCTGTGCGTGTGACTAACTGGCAGCAGGTTGGATGTTCCCAAAGCCTTCTCACCGGGTTCAGTTCACTTGCTGTAGCAGATCACGGAACTCAGAAGCACTTACCTACTTCTACTAGTTTGTTAAAAGGTACAAAAGAGGACACACATAAATGTCCCAGTGCGAGATTGTGGAGCTGAGTATGCTTTAAGGGCCAGAACTTCCTTGCCCTCTCTCAGCCGCCTCTCTCCCAGCCCCTCCAAGTGTTCAGCAACCAGGAAGCTCTGTGAACCTCATCATTCTGGGTCTTTATGGTGGGTTCATTCCACAGGCAAGATAGATTGAATCATCAGCCACTGATACTTTAACTCAATCTCCAGCCCCTCTCCCCTCCCCTGAGGTTAGGGGCTGCGACTGGCAATTCCAACCCTCTAATCACAGGGTTGGCTCCACTGGCATCCAGCCCTCATCTTGGGTCCTGTCCAAAAGTGATGTCAGTAACATAACAAAAGACATCTTTATCACTCTCTTCACTTAGGAAATTCCAAAGGTTTGGGAGCTCTGTGCCAGAAATCAGGAATGAAGATCAAACATATATTTACTATAAATCACTGTATCACCATTCTGTATATAGATTTCAAAAATATTGAGGGGTACCCCTGTATTCTTTGTTGAAGTAGTATGGTATGTGAACCTTGCAATCAGACCTTTGCTCCTCTATAATTCACCAAAAAATATTTTTCATAAGCTCCATCCCCTAGTCACCAACCTATAGACCTCCTGCAACCAACATGTAGTTTATTGAGGGCCTGGATCTTTGGTAAGTTTCTGGATCTTTCATAAGAATAATTCCTTATTCTACTTAGGTCTCTTTCCAAGTGTCAGAAACACATCCACTTCGTCTCAAGCAGAGGGCAAATATGGTGGCTCTTGTGAGGGCAGAATTTGTTCTAATTATAGCTTGAATAGCACCGAGATGCAGTTTTCCTCTGTCTTTTGCCTCTGCTTTCGTCCAGATTTTATTTTTGTTTTTGGGGTCCCTGTGGTAGCAAGATAGGAGCAGTAGTTCCACCCTTCGAGTTTCAGTGTCATGGGATAGAGTGATATATTTGTTAGTAGTGTATAAGACCAGGCTAGCTTTATCTAGGTAGACTTGAACTCATCCCTAAAGCAATAATTTGTTGAAGTATAGCTGATTTACAGTGCTGTGTTAATTTCTATTATATAGCCCAGTAACTCAGTTATGCATATATATGTGTTCTTTTTCATAGTCTTTTCCACTATGGTTTATCGTAGGATATATATTACACTTTCCTGTGCTATACAGTAGGATCTTATTGTTTACTAAACCAGTTATTGTGACTTGCGGGAAATACGAGGTGCTGAAATTTAGGTCTGGGTCATAAGGTCTGTAGGTGGAGCTGGAAGAATCATGAGATTGAAAATGGGAAAGGCTTTTACTGAAGTCAGATCAGGCTCTTACTAGCACTGAAGGAAGTGGATGGTGCTGAGGGGCCTCAAATTAACAGCTGTTGGAACTCTCCTCTCCTGAATGCTTTCTGCTCTCCCTATTTTTATTAGTGTCTGCCTCTCTTCTTTAACATCTAGCTAAAACTTTACCTCTTCTTGGAGTCCTTCCTGTAAGGTTCCCAGAGCAAAGTGATCTCGAACTTGCCTGATTATTTATGGAATCTGTCCGTTTGCTTAATAAATATGCTGAAGTATGTTCATCTTTCAGCATCTGTGTTCTAAGTATTTGAAAGGTTGATTATTTCCCCTGAGGGGTTTGGTATGTAGTGGAGGTGATGGGCATTTCACAGGTAATTGTAGGTGCAGTGAAAATTACAAGAGGAAAAGGGGGTGAGAGAATTTAACAGGAACAGTTAGTCCGTGGGATCAGAGAGCCCTTCCACAAGGAGGTGGTGTTTAACTTGAGTCCTGAAATCACTGAGACGCAGATGAGGGTGGTTTAGGGTGAATGGAATGCTGTAGATGGAAGGAGGTAGACAGGCCCAGAAACTGTCATACATCAAGGATTTCAAACTCCTCTGGGGGGAGGATGAATAATTGAAAGAAGTCCACTGTCATTAAGACAATGGAGGTTGGCAGGGTTGTGAGTCAAAGGGCTATTTTAAATAGCTTTGTCCTCTCAGCTCTAGTCCAGGTTGCCAGATCTTCTGATGTTTGAAGAATTTTTATTTTGCTTTTGCCAATTCAAAAATTTTGGCAGTGGATTAAAATTTTCAAAACTCTGTATGGGAAAAATAAAATTTTGCTGGCTGAAGTGATCCTTTGTCTGGTTTGTAGTGTCTGCTAATCCTGAATCTGTTTAGGTAGATACAACTTGTAGTCTCTGGATTCTTTTTTTTTTTTTTAATTTAAATTTATTTATTTTAATTGGAGGCAAATTACTTTACAGTATTGTATTGGTTTTGCCATACATCCACATGAATCCACCACCTGTGTACATGTGTTCCCAATCCTGAACCCCCCTCCCACCTCCCTCCCCGTACCATCCCTCTGGGTCATCCCAGTGCACCAGCCCCAAGCATCCTGTATCCTGCATCAAACCTGGACTGGCGATTCGTTTCTTATATGATATTATACATGTTTCAGTGCCATTCTCCAAAATCATCCCACCCTCTCCCTTTCCCACAGAGTCCCAAAGATGTCTATCTGTGTCTCAATTGTTCTCTCCTATACAGGGTTATCATTACCATCTTTCTAAATTCCATATATATGCGTTAGTATGCTGTATTGGTGTTTTTCTTTCTGGCTTACTTCACTCTGTATAATAGGCTCCAGTTTCATCCACCTCATTAGAACTGATTCAAATGTATTCTTTTTAATGGCTGAGTAATACTCCATTGTGTATATGTAATCTCTGGATTCCTTGCCTAAGAAGTTCTAATTTGAGATCGCTAGGATGATGCTTTGTTATCCCAATTTTTTAAACCAATCTTTTATGTATTATTATTAGCCATGCTGCACAGCGTGTGGGATCTTAGTTTCCCAACCAAGGGTCAAACCCACCCCCTGGATTGCTGCCGTGGAATCTTAACCTCCGGACAACCAGGGAAGTCCCATTTGTTATTCCAATTTTTAACTAGTGTTCTTCCCATGAGATTGTTTTAAAAGGATCAGATTATAGAGTTTGAGAAGGAAAGAGAAGCAGAATCTGGTCCTACAAACCTAGGATTTGACGCATAAAGTTTGGGTTTTATTCTGAGTTTAATGGGGAACCATTGAAAGTTTTAAGGAGAGAAGTGTCTTGTACTAGGGTGAGTTTCAAACTGGTCCATGAGAGCTGGTTGTTGTTCTTTCAAAATTTGGGCAAGCAAGTGGTTAAACAATTGGTAGCTTGATAATAATTGGTAGCCATGAGGGGCTGTTTACACCATGGAAATTGGCAGATGCTGCAAATGACTGTTGCTGCCCTTGTGAGGATCAGTAAATATTTATCATACATCATTGAGTACAGTTATCAAATGTATGTATTTTCATATGTATATAAATCTGCACATTATATATTTAATGTACAACATATATTTATAGTATATACATAATATTTATGTACATATACATGTACACACATACAGGTATAATTTCAAAGATCCATCTGGATGCATTGTGGAGAGTGGGCGGGAAGATGTAATAGTCTGGGTGAGAAATTATGATAGCAGAGGACAGAGATGAGGAAGTTGATGTGTGAGCTTTTGCCTCAAAACTTAAGGCTTAAAACAATAGCATTTATTCGGCTCACAGGGCTTCTGGACAGTTCTTTTGGTTTGTGACAGGCTGTTGCTTTGACTAGGTTTGCTTGTCTGTGGTCACTTAGCAGGTCAGCAGGGGGCTGACTGGTCAGAATGGTTCCACTTACGTGTTTGAGGAGGGCTGCCTGCTGGCTGGGGTGATGGCACCCTATGTCTCTCGTCATGCAGAATTACCCAGGGCTTGTTCACGGGGCAGCCAGTTATAAGAGCAGCAGGGAGGCAAGTCTCCACATCGAGGGCTTTCCAAATGTTTGCTGGGGTTGTACTGGCCACAGCAGGTCTCAAGTCCAACCCTGGTTCAGGTGTAGAAAAAGTGTGTGTTTGTTTTTTTTAAACTGAAGGCTATACTTTATTCAGATTCCTTAGTTTCTACCCAGTGTTCTTTTTCTGTTCCAGAAATCCCATCCAATATGCCACGTTCCATTTAGTCTTTATGTCTCCATAGGCTCCTCTTGGCTGTGACAGTTTCTCAGGCTTTCCTTGTTTTTAATGACCTTCGCCGTTTTGTTTCTGTTTATCTGTTTGATTTTTGGCTGTGCCTTGTGACTTGTGGGATCTTACTTCCCCACCCAGGAACCAAACCCCTGCCCCTGCAATGGAAGACTCCACCTCTTGACGGGAGAAGGTACCAGATTACACCGCATAGAGGAAAGAGGGAAGGAGTCTGTGGCCAGTCTGGCATTTCACCATGATTGATTTATGAGATAGGACAGTGTTATCAGGACGTGGGTCACTGAATGCAGAGGTGAGGGAGAAGTAACCGAGGCATCATTGGTTAACCTGGTGTGTGTGTGTGTGTGTCTGTGTGTGTGTGTGTGTCTGTGTGAGTGAGTGAGTGAGTGAGATCTGCTGCCAACCGGAATTTAAATACAGGACAGAGAGCATTAAAACGTGTAAGGAACTATTGCCCGACACCTTGAGCAGCGATCTCTGCCTCTAGGCACATATTTGTTGTCTAGTGAAGTGGAATCATCTTCCTCTCAATTTTGTCACCTGTCTGAATTTGACCAAGTCACAGCACTGGTTTTGCTACACATGGACTATTAGTCCATGTTCTTAATTTCCTTACAGATAAATCTTCCTCCAAACTTCCCTGTTCCAAAAAGTCCTCCCTGAAGAATAACATCTACACATTCCGGTTCTTCCTGACGTCATGCGTTTGATAGTCGTGTGTATTGAGACCTGGCTCTTCAGCCTCGGTCCTGTGTGTGTGTATGTACAGGTACAGTGTTGTAATGTCTATTGTTACTCTCAGATTCATCCGGTGAGCAAAGCGGAGAAGCTTGTATGCTTCATGGGGGTGCGATCCTTCCTGTTCAGAGCTGCAGCCCTAATGCTCATACGGTGTGTGAAATAGGCAAGTATTAGAGAAGGAAATGGGTGCCCACTCCAGTATTCTTGCCCGGAGGATCCATGGACAGAGGAACCTGGCGGGCTGCATACAGTCCATGGGGTCGCAAAGAGCCAGACATGGCTTAGCAACTGAACAACAGCAAATTGATAGAGGAAGCCTTTGGAATCTTTCCTGTAGCTCATGGACTCATGTACCTGACCTTCTTCTCTAAACAAGACGTGTGAAAGCACATCAGACACCCAGCTTCCACTCAAAAGTCTACTTCCTTTGCTCTTTGCTCTGATTCCTCAGAAAATTCCACATCCAGAGAATCGCTTCTGCAACCAAAGTGTGTTTTATGCTCATTCTTTATGTAATATGCTATTCTCATCCAGGTCGCAATAAAAATCCAGGTATGTTTTTAAGTGCTAGTAAAGTACTTATAGCACTCTGAAATTAATTTTTCAAAATTGTGATATCCCTGCTGCTGCTGCTAAGTCACTTCAGTCGTGTCCGACTCTGTGCGACCCCATAGACAGCAGCCCACCAGGCTCCCCCGTCCCTGGAATTCTCCAGGCAAAAACACTGGAGTGGGTTGCCATTTCCTTCTCCAATGCATGAAAGTGAAAAAATAAAGTGAAGTTGCTCAGTCGTGTCTGACTCCTAGCAACCCCATGGACTGCAGCCCACCAGGCCCCTCTGTCCATGGGATTTTCCAGGCAAGAGTACTGGAGTGGGGTGCCATTGTGATATCCCTATTGAAGCATAAATGTGAGTCAAAAGCACACACTTAGTTTAGACTTTATAATAACTCTTGGTAACATATGTTTTTTCATCTGTATCAATACTTGGTTCTGCTGAGGTAAAAATCATTGCTCAAGTAGCTATATATTTTTTTCTCTTTGTTTTTGATGCGGTCAATTCCTGTTAGTCTTTGCCTTAGTGGAGTTAAGTGGGTGATCCTTAAAAATAGTAGTAAAAAGAATCAGAATCGTTGGGCCACAATCAATAAAGGGGTGATATATAAACACCCCATATTGATTCCTCGTGGTTAGCAAAGGCATCTTTCTGGCCTTCAGTTACTCTTATAACTGCAGGGAGGCCTAAGCTGTTCACCAAAATCAGTATATGGTGTGGAATTTTGAAAGAAATGTGAAGAAAGGAGGGCATCATGGAAAACGGGACGAAGTGATAAGGAAACGTAAGGAGATGTAAAAGCAGACCAGTGACCAACTAGGGGAAGAGGAAAAAGTCATCTGCAGGCCAGAGCTGTCCCTGTTGTTTTTAGTTCGTTGAGAGTGAGGTCTTTAAAGTTACCACGTGTTACTTGATGGTAGTCCAGCCTGTATTTAACACAAGTCAAATAGGAAGATCCTCATAGACATTATAGCTTTTCAAAGTACAAGGAAAGAAAGGAACACAGCCAGGGTAGAAAACAGACCTCCCTGTGTTAGTAATGAGTTCTCCAGAAAGGGGTAAGTGGAGGAGAAAAAAACAGCACAAATTAACTGGTGCCGTCTCCTTAGCTTGTATTCACAGATAGCCACTCCTTGTAGCGTGAAGTCTATATTTTCATCAATGGCAAAATAAATTGGCATATTCCTACCAGGATTCATTAAGATCTTGAATTTTGAAGAACACCTTTTATTCCAAAGAGAGGATTGTGAGAAAATAATAAATAAGGGGTTGCACCGGTCAGGATCCTAGCAGATCCTCAGGGAATGAGAGGTGTTTATATTTCATTGGTTGTGACAACCTGCCCGCTTTTGAATGAGTCACTGGGGACAGGTTGGAAGTGGAGCAACTTTGCTAGCCCAGTGTCTTGACTTTTTATTATTACTTTTCCATTAAACACAGAGAGACCGCATCTTGGGTGATTAAATAGATGGGCAGCTAAGATGGCATTTTCTGAATTTCACTTTATCTGATTTGGAATCCCTCGTTATGTGTCTACATTTGATTCATTATTACAGAGTGAATTAAACGTGCATCCGAGATGCAGCTTTCTAAAATCCATAACTCGAGCACAGCAATAAAAATGGCAGCTCCCCTTAAAACAAAAAAAACAAAAACTGGCTCCGAGTTTTGTTCATTGCTTTTGCTCAAAAGATCGTAATTGTTACTCTCTGAAGTTCAGCTAACTGTTACAGGAGGAGATTGCTTCATGCTCAGTGTTTTTAATGTTCTCTTGCTCTAATGTAAGCTCAAAATTAAAATGCCATTTTTGCCATTTAGCTTTATGACTAATCATTATCTAAGTGGCAGTTGGATTTCCAAGCTGGGCTGTCTAGCTCTGAACCGCCAAATAGGATTGCTTATCTGAAACAGTTTGCTGCAAAACCAAACCCTGCAACGAATTACAAGCAAGCAATTAAAACAGCGGGTGTTCTTCAGTAGAGCACTGGTCATCTTAAAGTACTTATTGGGCCTGTATTCTCTTAATAATGAAACCTGTTTGTGTCTGCTAAGTCACTTCAGTTGCATTCTACTCTTTGCAACCCTATGAACCATAGCCTGCCAGGCTCCTCTGTCCATGGGGATTCTCCAGGCAAAAATACTGGAGTGGGTTGCCATTTCCTCCTCCAGGGCATCTTCCCGATTTGGGGATCGAACCCACATCTCTTAAGTTTCCTACATTGGCAGGTGGGTTCTTTACCACTAGTGCCAGCAAAAGTCCAGTTTCTTTTTCTGTTTAGTAAATTCTGGGGTTGTGTTCATGGACCATCTTCTTTTTTCTGAATTTTTCAAAGGACCTCATTTGAAAATCTATGTCCCAGAGGGAGATTTGGATAAGTCAGCTTCTACTTCCCTGACCCCACAGAGCGATTAACTGTCTGTGTTTGCTTGCCAAAGTTGAGATGCTTTGCGAAGTTAAAAATAATGAAAGCAGAAACACAGGAAAAACATAATCCCACTATTAAGAGACAATATAACCCATTGATCTCACAGAAGCAGTAGCACAGCTGTACAAGGATGATGTAGAGAATGAGGAGGCTTTTTACCGGTGTGTAGATGGCCATCAATTTGATAGAAATATAAAAGTATCAAACTCATTTTAGTGTTTGAAATTCTGCTTGAATTTAAGATGAAAGGTCTGAGTTTCATTAGAAATGGAAGCAAGTTGTATCTGTCTTCAGAACACATTTTCTTCATAATAAGTGGCATTTCTTTTAATCTAGCTAATTTGAAAACATTTTAGATGAAAATTACTGCTGCATGAAGAACAAGGATGATAAAATGACGTGGGCAACTTTAGAGAATTTGAAGAAACTAGAAGATTTTCATTAACCAAAAATCAGAGCAAGAGATGGCATAAATCAATCTTTTTCTTCTCCCTGAAACTTTGAAAGCTTTGAAGGGATTATCTTTGGGGTATGAGTGCTATCATATTTTGAATTTTAAATAGAGAATGTTATCTCAGTGTTAGAAATGCCCTTCATTCTACTGTCTGTTGTAGAGGTTTGCAAACTTTGCTGCACGCTAAAATCGTCAGGGAAACTTAAAAATCCTGATACCTAGGCCATATCCCAGACCATGAATTGAAGATGCGTGTCCCCGAATTTGAAATTTTATTTCTGTCTCTTCCAAAAAATTTCCTTGACTTGTAGAGGAATACAATTATTGTAAATGGATTAGTCTACATGTGTAGTTGTAGCTAATGTTCCCAACCAAACATAGGAATAAGATTATATTTGTATTTTCCCTCCACTAATGATGATGAGTTAAGGGTTATTTTTTGTGCATTAAGCTCTGTCTTTAATAAGTACTGTGTAAGTACTGTTTAATAATGTATCAGCCCAACATTTCATTTTCTGAAAAAGTGGAAGGAGCTTGCTGGGACCGCTCTGGTGGTCTAGTGTTCAGGGCTTCACCTTCCAATGTAGGGGCTGTGGGTTCCATCCCTGCTTATGGAGCCCGGAGCCATGTGCCTCGCAGCCAACGAGCCAAAACACAGCTGCACACACCTGCACACACAAAATGGAAGCAGTATCGTAACAAACCCAATAAAGATGAAAAAAAAAAGCAGGCAGGGATGGATGATGAAGGTATTTTTCTAAGAACATCTAAGAGTATTTAATACTTGGGAAACTCTAGACATCTCATAAAATCCATCGGTAGATGGTGAAATTTTGTAGGTGAGTGACTTTTCTGCTGATCTTGTGAATCTCTGCCTTGAGGTGCAGGGATGTGATTATAAGGAGGTATTATCAGCTGGTGGCTTGTGGGACATGTTCAGCCGAAATATGAGGTGTGTTCAGTCTGCAGTGTTTCAGTGTGGGAATATCAAAATCCTAATCTCTAGTTGTGAACAAAATATTAGCATATCTTGGTTACACTAGGTAGACTTAACAGATATATACAAAATATTCCAAAGGAAACAATGGGGCAGATGGAACATTGTCCAGGATAGCTCATACGTTAGGCCACCGAACAAGTCATAATACATTTAAGATTGAAATCATATCAAGCATCTTTGGCAACCACAGTGATACAAGACCGGAAATCAATTTCAAAAGAAAACTAGAAAATTCAGAAGCATGTGGAGACTAAACCACATGCTACCGAGCAACCAATGAATCAAAGAAGAAATCAAAAGAGAAGTTACAAAATATACTTGAAATAAATGGAAATGGGCCTACCATTTTGTACTTTGTTTTCTGTTTGTAACTTCTGTTTTTTGTTTCATGTTCCCCTTCTTGCCTTCTTTTGGGTCATTTGAATAATTTTTAATGTTTTGTATTACTTTGTCTTTTGGCCTTTTGACTATAGCTCTTTCTTTCTTTCTTTTTTTTTTTTTGTTAGAGCTTGCTTTCGGGCTTAGAAGGTACATACTAATCTTGCCCAGTCACTTCAGAGTTAACATTGTGACACCCTGAGCAAAATGTAAAAAAGCCTTACAGATGCATATAGTGCATATAGATCCATTTATCTTCTTTACTTTATGTATTCATGATACATTGAAAACCCTACCAGATTGTTATAATTTTTGCTTTCAATAGTCCTCCATATTTTTAAGAATTGAAGAGGGGAAAGATAAACCCTGTTTACCTATATGTTTACCATTTACCTGTTGCTTTGCCATCATTGATGAAAGTCCAAGTTTCCCCCTAAAATGATTTCCCTTCAGCCTGAAGAGTATTATTTAGTGTTTGTTTTAGGGAAAAATCATCCCTAATAAATGGTATTCTTCTTTTAGAAGTATGCGACCAATATTGTTTAACTGATGTATGTGGGTATTTGTTGAATGTGTGATTTTCTTTCGTTTTCTGCTGAGAAGCAAAGTTAATTTGTCCAATGAGATTTTTTTTCCCCCATTTCTCTTCTGTACCCAGTACTGATATTCATCAGAAAAATGATGACAGAGAGGTGAACAAAACAGAGAAATACCTTTGCTTTCTTGAGGCTTATTACATCATGTGTGAAGGGAGATTGACAACAAATGTGGAAGAACAGACCGTGTATCATATGTCATGAGTTCTAGGGAAAAAATAAAACCAGGGTCAGAGATGGAATTTTATTTATTTGCTTTTAATTTTCTTTTCTTTTTTTTTTCTGTGTTGGGTCTTAGTTGCAGCTCACAGGATCTTTAGTTGTGGCATGCAAACTTTTAGTTGCGGAATGCAGGACCTAGTTTCCTGACCAGGGGTTGAACCTGACCCCCCTGCGTTGGGAGTGTGGCGTCTTCGCCACTGAACCACCAGGGAAGTCCCCAGAGATGGACTTTTTAAAAGGGTGGTCAAAAAGACGACCTCTCTGAGAAGGAAATCTGAGCACAAAGACTCACATGAGGGAACCAGCCCTGATGATACCTGGGGGAAGAATGTTCCAGGTGAGGGAACAGCAAGTGGAGATGGCCTGAGATGGAGGGTGACCAGCAAGGGCGATGAGGCAGAGGAGTAGGGCAAGATGGGGGAAGATGTGGTCATAGAGATGGTGCTGCACAGAAGTAAGAACACCAGCCATCTGCTATACCACGTGAGACTGATATATGGAAAACTGTTATTTTTGTTTTATTTTTTAGTCCAAGCTTTATTAATCTCAGTTTATTCTTGCAACAACATAAAGTTAGAACAAAGCTCATATACTTAATTTAAATACATTTATCACTAAACTATTATGCAGTCACGTGTAAGTACACCTCCGGTCTGCCCCAGCTTGTTATGCATTGTACATAAAATAGACTGTTGGTGTTAATCACCTTAGTAAAAATAACATTTATGCTAGTAATGGCTCATTACGTGCCAAGTACTGTGTTGGAGGATGTTAAAAACCATTTCTCCTCTGGAGAGAGACAGCTGGAGTAGTGTCTGTTATTTATAATAATTTACTCTTTTGGGGCCATAAAAAGGGTAAAAGAAGCTCAAATACCTAAGACTAGTCTTATCTCCTCTTGAAACAGGCAAGTGTGGGTCTAGCATTGCAATCTTCCAGTTTTGCCAAACAAGCTAGCAGTAGACGGTTCAGGGACTTCTCTTAACTTTTAAGTATTGACAACTGAAAAATGAGAGAATTTTTGGAGCTTTGAGCCAACATAACACCCATGGGTTAGAATGAGGCTGCCAATTGCTTTATATAAGTGCTGGTCTGGAAGCTTGATCAGTCAACAAGCAGCTCCTTTCCATCCCTCTTTAAGGAAAACAGTGGTTTGTGCTCAGCTAGTTTTGAGGCTTGATTTGCAGCCTATGTCCTCTTTTGTTTACTGTTGTGTGCGCGTGCTCAGTCCCTTCAGTTGTGTCCAACTCTTTGCGACCCCATGGACTGTAGCCCGCCAGGCTACTCTGTCCATGGGATTCTCCAGGCGAGAAGGCTAGAGTGGTTGCCATTTCCTCCTCCAGGGGGTCTTCCTGACCTAGGGATCAAACTCATCTCCTCCTTTGGCAGGTTGATTCTTTACCCACTGAGCCACCTGGGTAGCCCAGGGACTGTGTACCACAGTGACTAACTTGGTGAAATACCTATTTCCTTGCGGGGAAATGGAAGGAAGGCTGCTTGTGGCATAGATTAGACGTGACCCAGTGGGGTGGTTGATGGGGCTCTGATGTGTAAGTGGCGCAAGGACGAGTCCCCGATGTTACTGGGCGTCCACTCTGCCCTTCGGTCCTCCTGACTCGGCAGGTTGTGGACATTCATCTGACTTTATTGCCCGAGAGGTTCATTATACTTAGCACAGCTTTCTCCACAGCCTGGTGATATAATTATGATTGTTATCTTCTCCATATCTTTCCCCTCTCTCCCTTTTATGAGATGAAACCTCTGGTATAAATATTGGCAGTGAGGGCATGCATTTTCCCTTCCTCTCCGCCTAATGGATGAACAGCTGGGAGTTAATGAGCTTTTAATAGGAAGTGTAGGGGGTGAGTTTGTTGCAGTTTCAGTCTCCGCAGAATACTCTGAGGTCTCGTTGTTTTTCTGTTTCTCTTTAACGTTAGCTTTATTGATACCTGCAAACACCTGTTTAAAATGCACTCAGCATGGAGGGAACATATTTCTCTTTCGATCACCTTGGCCTCCACTGACTCTCCTTTAATTACAAGGCTCCTGTGCAACCTCACACAAGGTTTTTATCTTCATTTTTAAGGACCTTGAAAATGTTCTATAGGCCTGAGTTTTTATTTAACAATTTTTTAAAGTTTACATGAGCATTTGTATATATTTTTTGCCCCTTTTTATTTTTCTTTTCTGACCTTAAAGGCAAACAAGACCAAAGCCTTTTTCCACTCATAATTTGTAGCAGGGTTCTTAGCCTTTCTCATTCATCCTTTTCCCTAAAAATTTTCCTCATACCTAGCCATTGTAAATCCTGGGTTATAAAATGATTTCCTGTAGCTAAAAAAATCATCATTAGCAGTAACACCTAACTTCTATGCATTACAGGTTTCCCTAGCGGCTCAGCTAGTAAAGAATCCGCCTGCAGTGCTGGAGACCTTGGTTCAATTCCTGAGTCAGGAAGATCTGCTGGAGAAGGGATAGGCTACCCACCCCAGTATTCTTGGGTTTCCCTGGTGGCTCAGCTGATAAAGAATCCGCTGGCAATGCGGGAGACCTGGGTTTGATCCCTGGGTTGGGAAGATCCCTCGCAGTAGGGAAAGGCTACCCACTTCAGCATTCTGGCCTGGAGAATTCCATGGACTTTACAGTCCATGGTGTCACAAAGAGCTGGACACGACTGAGCAACTTTTACTTTCTATGCATTACTATGTAAAGATGATAAATCTTTTTCAATGTACCTGCATTTTCTCTTTCGGTATTTGAAATACCATCTAAAGTTAACAAGACAAGTATTATTACCAGTTTACAAAGTAGAAAACCAAGATCGTTGGTCAAGGTTAAATGCTTTTAAAAGCTAATACAGATAACGGTAAAATTTGAAACAGCACAGAGCATGCACAGAAGTTTCCCTACCAAGAGATAACTATACTTAATCATTTTCTTGTGTTTCTTCCTGTAGTTTTCCAGTTTTCCATGTATGTTCAAAGTCGTGTCTGCTTTCTTTTTTAAACACAGAGAGGATAATATTCTCCATAGTTTTGCAACTTGCTTTATTTCCTTGTGTGGATGAAAAGTGAATATATATGATCACAGGTCCTGCAGCTAGCCCTGTGACATTGTGGGGACTTAGCAGAGTTTATTCAACCAGTCCCCTGTGGGTGACATCTAGGTTGCTTCCACTTCTTTAGGACCATGCAAGCTATATAGCAGATGCCTGTTCCTAGACAAATGGGCAAATTTTTGGGAATAGAATTTTTTTTTTTTAGAAGTTAGATTTATTAAGACATAATTTACATATATACAGTTACCCTTTCCAGTGTACAGTTTGATAGACATATATATGTGTGTGTGTATATATTATATATATAGTAAGTTTAATCATCATAGTCACAGATACTGAAAATTTCCACCACCCCCAAAAGTATCCTCAGACACTTATGCACTCTCCCCTCTCCTTGACATCCAGCTCTGATTTCTGTCTCTATAATTTTCCTATTTTTAGGTTGATATATAGATAGAATCATTGGAGAAGGCAGACTGACACGGACACGACTGACGTGACTTAGCAACATAGATAGAATCATACAGTATATAGACTTCTGATTTGGCTTCTTTCACTCACATAACACACCTAGGATTCATCCATGTTGTTGAGTGTCAGTGATTCATTCATTTTTATTGTTCAGTAATAGTATTGAGTTCTATGGATATACCACAGTTTGCTTATCTATTCACCAGGTAATGGACATTTGGGATATTTAGACTTGTTGACTATTATGAAAGAAAGCTGCTATTGCCATTCATATATAAGTCTTTGTATAAAAATATTATTTCATTCCTCTACTGAGGAATTAGATTGCTGCTGCTGCTGCTGCTGCTGAGTCACTTCAGTCGTGTCCGACTCTGTGCGACCCCTGTGGA
>NW_011494915.1:1937912-1956281 GCF_000754665.1 Bison bison bison | reverse complement strand
GCTTCCCATAGTGACTATACCATTTTGCATTCCCACCAATAATGTATGAGATTTCTAGTTGGTCCTCATTCTTACCAGAGTTGGTTTTGTCACTTTGATGATTTTAGCCGTTTTAGTAGATATTTAGCAGTATCTTACTGTAGTGTTAGTTTGTGAAAGCTTCTCTGTTGGTGTTGTGAGTACTTTCATATGCTACATTGTCTATTCATAAATTGTCTTTGATGAAATATCTCTTTAATGCTATGCCTGTTTTTTGGTGAGAGAAGGTGTTTATTTTCTTATTGAGTTGGAAGAGTTCTTTTTATATTCTAGATTAAAGACATTTATTAGATATGTTTTCAAAATTATATTTCCCAGTGTGTGTCTTATAATTTAATTCTTAAATGTCTTTTGATGAATTAATATGTTTTTAATTATCATGAAGTTCATTTTATCTTTTTGTGATTTCTGGCTTGTTATTTTGGTGTCAAATATGTATCTAAGAATCCACTGCTAAGTCCAAGCTTATGAAGGTTTACTCCTCTGTTATCTTATAAAAGTTTTGGTTTTAGCTCCTCTTGATTTATTTGATTTTAAATGCTGTGAAAGTGCTGCACTCAATATGTCAGCAAATTTGGAAAACTCAGCAGTGGCCACAGGACTGGAAAAGGTCAGTTTTCATTCCTATCCCAAAGAAAGGCAATGCCAAAGAATGCTCAAACTACCGCACAATTGCACTCATCTCACATGCTAGTAAAATAATGCTCAAAATTCTCCAAGCCAGGCTTCAACAGTATGTGAACTATGAACTTCCAGATGTTCAAGCTGGTTTTAGAAAAGGCAGAAGAACCAGAGATCAAATTGCCAACATCTGCTGGATCATTGAAAAAGCAAGAGAGTTCCAGAAGAACATCTATTTCTGCTTTTTGACTATACCGAAGCCTTTGACTCTGTGGATCACAATAAACTGTGGAAAATTCTTCAAGACATGGGAATACCAGACCACCTGACCTGCCTCTTAAGAAACCTATATTCAGGTCAGGAAGCAACAGTTAGAACTGGAACGACAGACTGGTTCCAAATTGGGAAAGGAGTACGTCAAGGCTGTATATTGTCACCCTGCTTATTTAACTTCTATGCAGAGTACATCATGAGAAACGCTGGGCTGGAAGAAGTACAAGCTGGAATCAAGATTTCTGGGAGAAATATCAATAACCTCAGATATGCAGATGACACCACCCTTATGGTAGAAAGCAAAGAAGAGCTAAAGAGCCCCTTGATGAAAGTGAAAGAGGAGAGTGGAAAAGTTGGCTTAAAGCTCAACATTCAGAAAACTAAGATCATGGCATCCAGCCAATAGAAGGCGAAACAGTGGAAACGGTGGCTGACTTTATTTTCTTGGGCTCCAAAATCACTGCAGATGGTGACTGCGGCCATGAAATTAAAAGATACTTATTCCTTGGAAGAAAAGTTACAACCATCCAGCATATTAAAAAGCAGAGCCATTACTTTGCCAACAAAGTTCTGTTTAGTCAAGGCTATGGTTTTTCCAGTAGTCATGTATGGATGTGAGAGTTGGATTATAAAGAAAACTGAGCATCAAAGAATTGATGCTTTTGAACTGTGGTGTTGGAGAAGACTCTTGAGAGTCCCTTGGACTGCAAGGAGATTCAACCAGTCCATCCTAAAGGAAATAAGTCCTGAATATTCATTGGAAGAATTGATACTAAAGCTGAAACTCCAAATCTTTGGCCACCTGATGCTATGAACTGACTCATTTGAAAAGACCCTGATGCTGGGAAAGGTTGAGGGCAGGAGAAGAAGGGGATGACAGAGGATGAGATGGTTGGATGGCATTACTGACTCAATGGATATGACTTTGAGTAATCCGGGAGTTGGTGATGGACAAGGAGGCCTGGCATGCTGAAGTCCATGGGGTCACAAAGAGTTGGACACAACAGAGTGACTGAACTGAACTGAATAGTTCTAAATTAATTGAGACATATTATATGGCACATAGTATGGTCTTTTCTGATTAACTTAGCATATATGTAAAAAATAATGTATTTTCTGTCATCGAGTTAGAGTGTTCTTTAAATCTTGTCAAATTGGTTGATAGTGCTGTTTTGATTTTCTGTGTCGGTGTTGATTTCATCTTGTTATTGTAATAGTTGCTGAGAGAAGGGGACGAAAATCCCCCCCTTCCTCCTCTCTCTTTTCTTTGGAGTCATGCTACTACTGTTAGTACTCTCAGGTCTTTGTCCCTTGAGCTAAGTCTTTGTTCCTTGAGCTAAGTCTTTGTCTGTTCCTTGTGTTAAATCTTTGTCCCCTGGTTTTATTTTTCTATTTGTTTATTTTGCTCATTTTCTTGTTGGAGACTTTCTGGCAGTGTGTGCCTCCTTATAGGAGAGTGGAATCTCTGAGTATATAGGACTTGGCGATCAGTGGACTTTGGTTCTGAGTGTATGGGCGATCAGTCAGGCCTCCTCCTCTGAGCGCCATGCCTTGAAGGACCTATTGAGATCCTTGCAAGTGAGGTGGTTGCATCCTCTTACTTCTCTTGTCCCAATCAGCTACTTCTAATCTACCTGCTTTCCATCTCCCAAAACACAATGAAATGTTTCTCCCTTGTTTGGTGTGTTAACTTTTATTTTTTGTTCTTGTGAGTTTGACTCTTTTGTCTTCCTCAACTATAGTGTGGGGTGCATCTCTGGAAGGAGAAAACACTGACCTAAAGTGGTTAATTTACCATCTTCAACTGGAATTTAAAAACTTAAAACTGGTTCTGCTAAGTTGCTGTTCAGAAAAGGTTCATGGTGACATGTCAGGTTCAGAATGCTATTTAATTCTGGGCTTAGATACTTAGTGACATGTATAATGTGACAACAAAAATAATGCTTATAAGAGAGTTTAACAACTAAAAATTGTTTAGGTTTTTTTTAAAAAAATCATTATGCAGTATTTCTGTTCTAGTCTATTTTAGCTAGAAGTAAAATGGAACAAAATTTTCTACGAGAAAATGTGAAAAAATCATATATTTTTTATGTTTGAAATGTACAAGTGGAAGCTAATCGCCAGTTTGTACATGCATATAGATTTATTCATTTTTGTCTACTGAGATGGTTCTGCATATAAATTTAGTAGAAGAACGATTAAGAAATCTATCCAACTGTGCAAGAAATGTTGAAATCACAGATACAGATATTGAGGGGACTTGCAGGGACTAAAACAAGTCCTTTTGTTTATTTTTATCTTTTAACTCTCTGTTTGGCTTTATTCTGACATTAGCATACACACACACACACACACACACACTAGCTGTGTAACAGGTTCTTTGAAATTGAAGTCAGCAGTTATCCTTTTTTTTCTTTCTTGCACTTAGTGCTGATTTGTGGGAGTGTTAGGAATGGGGAGGAGTGTGTCTGGGGCTGGGAGGGAAGGTGCCAGTAAAGCCTAATGTCAGTTCTCTACTTCATCAGCTACCGCTATGGGAGAGGCGTTTTGTAGTCTTTTCCATGTCTCTGCAATCATGTTCCTCTTTCAGAAGAAAACGGCTCAATCTGATCATCTGAGCATGGGGAGCCACTTTATTTGATTTCCCGTCCTCCAGTGGGCCTGCTGAATTTAAAACCTTTGAAGGTACTAGGCAGTGGTGAAACCAGGAACCGGAGACACGGAAACTGGAGCGCCCAGTATATAGTCCAGTGCAGTGGGGATAGGAGTCACGACTCTCGCGCTTGAAGATGCCCTAAATTTGGCAGCAGCTGGCTTCTAATGGGAGAGTTAAGGGTTTAAGGAAGTACTGAAGGAATATTTCTTAGGAAATAAAGGAATTAACGTACCAGGTGAGGGCTTCCCTGTGGCTCAGCTGATAAAGAATCTGCCTGCAATGCTGGAGGCCTGGGTTTTATCCCTGGGTTGGGAAGATCCCCTGGAGAAGGAAATGGCGACCATTCCAGTATTCTTGCTTGGGAAATCCCATGGACATAGGAGCCTGGCGGGCTACAGTCCATGGACTCGCAAGAGTCAGACATGGACTGAGCGGCAAAACCACCACCACACACCAGGTGGGAAAAAATTAAAACAGAGGTTGCTTGCTATTTCAAATCTTTAATGAATATCAGTTGGGTGAGGGGAGTGTTATTAGGGGGATGTGTTGCTAATAGAAGGCATTTACTTTTTCTTTATTCTGAGAAGTATAATTTTAAAAAAATGATTTGAATTCAGTTCTTTGCATTTCTTCCTAGATCTTCCCAGTTTAACAGTTATTTAAGTAGTCCATCATAATTACAGCAGTAATGTTACTGTCGCGTGTGTGTGTGGGTGTGTGAGTCGCTCGGTCGTGTCTGACTCTTTGCGACCCCACGCACTGTAGCCCGCCAGGCTCCTCTGTCTGTGGGATTCTCCAGGCAAGGTTGCTGTCATACTTCCTGTTATTAGCAGTAAAAGTTTTATTGAAGTTGAACATTGAACAATGTTGCGTTAGTTTCTGCTGTATAGAAAAGCGACTCAGCTATCCATATACACATTCTTTTTCCTATTCCTTCCCATGTAATTTATCAGAGGATATTGAATATGGTTCCCTGTGCCATACAGCAGGACCTTATTGTCATATCCAGCCTGATATACTAGTTTGCATCTCATACTTCCATATGTATTGAGCACTTACCACTTCACCTGTGTTACTGTTTGTCCTCAACCCACCCTCTGAAGGTTTATTGTTTTGCAGACATGGAAACAGAGGCAAACAGGAATGAAGTCACTTGTTGAAAACCTCCCAGAAGTAGAGAGATGGCAAGCTAGCCATTGAAACAGAGGTACCTGGAGTCTTTATAAGACTGGAATGACTTTGAGTTCTTTCTTTCAATGTTAGCTTCTCCCGCCCCCAACTTATTATTTGGAAACTTCTCAAATCTAGAGACGGAGAAGACAATGGCACCCCACTCCAGTACTCTTGCCTAGAAAATCCCATGGACGGAGGAGCCTGGTGGGCTGCAGTCCATGGGGTCGTGAAGAGTCGGGCACGACTAAGCGACTTCACTTTCACTTTTCACTTTCATGCATTGGAGAAGGAAATGGCAACCCACTCCAGTGTTCTTGCCTGGAGAATCCCAGGGACAGAGGAGCCTGGTAGGAGGCTGTCTATGGGGTCACACAGAGTTGGACAGGACTGAAGCGACTTAGCAGCAGCAAATCTAGAGAAAGGTTGAATGAAAAGTATATCTTAATATCCCTTATGAGGCATTGCAGGCAGATTGTTCATCATCTGAGCCACCACGGAAGACCCCTATCATATTAGAACTGCCAATTATACACTCCTATGCCTGTGTAGCTATTCCTTTTTTTTTTAATTGTTTGAAAATAAGTGGCAAACTGCATATATTTTCCGAGAATAAGACCATTTTCCAAAAGAATTTACTACTGTAACAAATTATGTCACTATAAACTAAAGCAGATAATGAATTGGGCATAAAAATCCAATTTACCACACAGACACACACACACACTTTTTCAGAAACACAAATGATCCCAAACGATGTATTTTGCCCAGTCGTGTTAGTGCTGTGATACTCCTGATGTGAAGCTCATCACCTTCTTGCAGTCCATGAAGTGAGAATGAGTAAGTGACAATGTATGAGTCATCTCAGGCTGCCATAACATATTAGCACAGACTGGGTGGTTTAAACAACAGAAATTTATTTTCTCATAGTTCTTGAAGTTAGCAGTCCAAGATCAAGGTATCAGCACATTCATCGTCCGGTGTGATCTCTTCCTGGGTTGCAGACTCCCCTCTTCTCACCGTGTCCTCACATGGCCTGTTCTGTGTGAGTGTGCAGAGGGGGCCAGGTCTCTGGTGTCTCTTCCTTTTCTTATAAGAACACCAGTCCTCTTGGGTTGGAGCTCTGCCCTTAAGACCTCATTTAACCTGAATACCTGCCTAAAGGCTCTATCTCCAAATACTGTCATATGGGGATTAGAGATTCAGCATACAAATTTTTGTGGGAAGAAGGCATAATTCAATCTATGACAGATGCCTTGAAGGAATACTTCTGAAATATAGGAAGATTCAGTTCACTTCAGTTCAGTTGCTCAGTTGTGTCTGACTCTTTGCAGTCCCATGGACTACAGCACGCCAGGCCTCCCTGTCCATCACCAACTCCTGGAGTTCACCCAAACCCATGTCCATTGAGTCGGTGATGCCATCCAACCATCTCATCCTCTGTCATCCCTTTCTTCTCTGCCTTCAATCTTTCCCACCATCTTTTCCAGTGAGTCAGCTCTTCACATCAGGTGGCCAAAGTATTAGAGTTTCAGGTTCACCATCAGTCCTTCCAATGAACACCCAGGACTAATCTTTTTTAGGTTGGACTGGTTGGATCTCCTTGCAGTTCAAGGGACTCTCAAGAGTCTTCTCTAACACCACAGTTCAAAAACATTAATTTCTCGGTGCTCAGCTTTCTTTATGGTTCAACTCTCATGTCCATTCATGACTACTGGAAAAGGTGCATCTCAGTGTAACATGTGAAAGTATATGTTACTAATTAAAGAAGCTTTTATATTGTGTAATAATTAATCTGGGAGCTTTTAGTTTGTATATATAAATAATCAGAAATACTACATGTGAAATATATATTAATCTAATATTGAGATCCTCTCAGAGCGCTTATTCTGTGCTGCTTATCGCCTTCTCTGTATATGTGTCTTCTAGGTGATGGTATTCTTAACAAAGAATGACAAAGAGATAATAGCCTTGATTAAGTGTAATGGGAAAGTCTTTAGAATATGTGTATTGTTGAGTAGTGAAAGAAGAAAATTTTTGGTAAGATGAATTATAATTGCTGAGTATGGGAAGTTGGTAGATATTCTAAAAATTAAGGAAAGCAACTGAGTTGTGTTGAGTTAGAACATATTATTCTTTTGATTTTTAATCTGTTATTAAAAATTATATTTATAATATCTATTATAATAGGATAGTAATAGTTTTCTCCCAAAAATGGTATTGCATTTTTTGAGTACAGGAAGAAGGTCTTGAGGGGGGAAAGAACAAGTAGGTGAGAAATAATTCTTTGACTGGAGTAGATACGACTTCATACAGGGAAAAATTGTTACATAGTGTAATGTGTAATTTTTTATTTTATTATTGCCTTCTGCTGTATAATGATAAATGTCTATGAAACCATTCAGGAGCTTCCCTCATTTCTCTATGAGCTTCTCTTTGGTCCTTTGACACTTCAGTCAATCTCTCTCTTTTTTAAAAATATATTTATTTGTTTGTCTGTGCCGGGTCTTAGCTGTGGCACACAGATCTTCAGTTGCAGCGTGCAAACTCTTAGTTGTGGGATCTAGTTCTCTGTGGGAACTTACCTGTGGGATCTAGTTCCCTGATGAGGGATTGAGGATCGAACCCTGGCCCCCTGCATTGGTAGCACAGAGTCTTAACCACTGGGCCACCAGGAAAGTCCCAGCCACTCCCTTCTGAGAAGTCTTTCCAGGTGACTTTCTCCTCTTGACCTAAATCTGCCATATTCTCAGTAAAGTGGCTTTGAGTAGTATTCAGGCAGCTATACTGAATGGCTTTATGAGATTCTTCAGCATTTGTAATACTCACGTCATGGGATGTTTTTGGACCATCACCAAGGGGTTGCTCTGAGACTTGGCGGTACAGTTCCTGCTGTTGAACGGGGACTAGATTTGTGTGACCCGGCATAGTTTTTTAACTGATGATGTCAGTGAATAGTCATACAGCAGTGAACACAGGTTCCATATAGAACATCCGGCACAATGGAGACACCCAGAAAACTGGGATAAGGAAGGTTATAAGTGAGCTGTGTGTGCTTCTGTCAAATGCCCACCTCTTCACATAGGTTGTGCCCATAACCTCCTACCTGCTCAGACATCTCTATAGCAGTTTTCTGTATCCAATTTTCTCTAAGAGAACCTAGGCAGCATATTACAAAACAGAGACATTACTTTGCCAACAAAGGTCCATCTAGTCAAGGCTGTGGTTTTTCCAGTAGTCATGTATGGATGTGAGAGTTGAACTATAAAGAAAGCTGAGCGTTGAAGAATTGATGCTTTTGAACTGTGGTGGTGGAGAACTCGAGAGTCCCTTGGACTGCAAGAAGATCCAACCAGTCCATCCTAAAGGAGATCAGTCCTGAGTATTCATTGGAAGGACTGATGTTGAAGCTGAAACTCCAATACTTTGGCCACCTGATGCGAAGGGCTGATTTATTTGAAAAGACCCCGATGTGGGAAAAGATTGAAGGTGGGAGAAGGGGATGACAGAGGATGAATTGGCATCACCGATTCAATGGAAACAAGTTTGAGTAAACTCCGGGAGTTGGTGATGGACAGGGAGGCCTGGCGTGCTGCAGCCCATGGGGTCACAAGGAGTTGGACACGACTGAGCGACTGAACTGAACTGATACATATTTGTTGTAAACTCTCTTACCTAAAGATTGCTAACGTCTCTATACCGTATACATTCTTATTTTTCTTCTGCCTTTCACAGCACAATTTCTAGCTGTAATTACTGTTTCCAGTTTCTCACTTTACGTGTTTTCTTGAAACCTGTTCCAATCATGATTTGCCGCCACTGTTCTTCTGATACTTTTCTTGTGAAGGCCACCAGTGGCTTTAATCCTGTAATGTCCAGGGGTCCTCATCTTACTTCAGTTCACAGCTGCATTTAACACGATCACTCCCTTATCCTTGAAATCTTTGTCCCCTGGGCTGCCAGAATACCCCTCATTCATCCTTGGTTCTTGTTTTAGGCCGCTGGTCACCCCTTTTCTTCCAAATTTGTGCCATTAAAGTGATCCTTAAAAAAAATTCTTGAGGTCCAATTATTTCCTTGGGGGTTTGACCCAGTCTGATGGCTTTAAATACCATCCACATATTCTAATGATGGACAGACTTAAACCAACCTTCTCTCTTAATCTTCAGACTCAAGTCTCACACCTAACCACCTAGTTGATGTTCCTCAGTTAGGTATCTAACCAGCACCTAAAACCAAGTAAACTCCTGGTTTGCCCTCATTTCTTGGAGGATCATCCCTACCCTTCTCGTTCATGGCAGCAGCCTCAGCGTCTGCTTTGAGTCCTCTCTTCTGCTCACACCGTACGTGTAACCCCTCAGCACATCCCATCGCCTCTACCTTCTAACTGTATCCAGAACCCCACCTTTCCTTATGTCACGACTACCGCCACCTGCTCCAAGCCATCGCCACCTCTCCCTGGACTGTGGTGACAGGAGCTGCGTCCCTGCTCCCAGCCTGTTCCTCTTCAGTCTGCGCTCATCACAGTAGATCCTTTACAGAGGTTTGTCATAGCAGGTCACTCCAAGTTCACACTTCCCAGGGGCTCTGAGTCATATTGTAACTAAAGCCCAAGCCCCCACCATGATCCACGAGGTGCTGGGGAAGTTGCCCACTCAGTCTGCATTATCTTTTGACATCACTGCCTATGAATCTACCCTTCTCTCACACAGCACCAGGTGTCAGGGCCTCTTGCCCTCAGATAATCTGCAAGTGTTCGTCTCTCCTCTACTTCAATGTCACACTGACATGTTAGGTTCTTGGGTGCTCCCTATTTTAAATTCCATCTCTGTTGCTTTGTGTTTCTTTCATCACCAGAATCTGAGAGGTCCTTTGTCCTGTCTTGGTCACTGTTACGTTTCCATGTGTCTGGCACAGAGCAAGTGTTCAACAAATAGTTATTGAATAAATATGTAAACAAAAACCCAAAGTCATTTATTCAACATCTATGGTGTTTGAAGTAGCTCATGATACCATTAAGCACTTTAATTGAAACTTCAGAACCATCTTGTGTGATAGATAACAGACTAGCTGTGTATTCAGAAAAATGAGGTTGAATTACTGAGTTGAATTCCCCAAGTCTGGAAGTTGGCATTCCAGTTCAGTAATTCTGACTCCAAGTCCAGCGCTCTCTCATTGGTTACCTTCAGGGAAGAAATCTGTTTCCGCCTTGGGAGAATCGTCAGATACTGCCTTTCGTTATCTCTACTTGCTGAGGCCAGAAGCATCTCTCTTCTTTACTACTGTCTGCTCAACCCCAGCAGAGGCCTGGAGCATAGCAGGAGCCCAGGGGATACTTGTCTGCACAACGAAATTATGACTTTTGTCCAGCTGATGGTCCCATGGCTACCATAGGCTTAATGTCCATAGTCTCAGGTATCTCGTTTGGACAGAGAGTGATGTTGGGTCCAGGACTGGGGAAGAAAGTTGAGAGTTTAGATGGGAAGCACAACTAGGCGTAGTGAGCTTGTTTCCCAAAGGCAAGTGGCCCGCCACGGCCTCGTTCTCTGCTTTCATTTCATGAAGTCTTGTTTTCGGCCTTCTGTTTGCTGTGTTCTGGTCCCATGGAGGGGGAGGATGAGAATACTGTAGAGAAAACCCTGCTCAAATCAAAGCAACACTTGCTAAGATCACTGGAGTGTGGTGCTCCCCTCTGAGGGTGTATTTTCCTGTGCTGGGCTGGAGGAGGAAGCGGGGAAAGGATTTAAACAAAACCAAAAGGATGCGAGGGAAATAAGAGCATCAAGAAACTCACCCTAATCGGACGCCTTCTGTCTCTCTATCAGCTTTCAGTTAGCTTCAGCCAATCAAAGTAGAACTTTTATTGCAAATGAGGTTTTGTATTTTATCCCTTTTATCCTGGGAAGACCCTGCACTGGGACAAATATGTATTTATTTACCCTGCTGTCAACTTTTCTTAAAAACATATTTAATAAGAAAAACAGATACGTATTTAAGCAGATAACGTTAATCTATCCTCTGTAGCAATCCCAAAGCAATGAATTTTTCTCGTAAGGATTGTCATAACTCTTTTAATGGTGTATACATAAATTATTCAGGTGAGTGAGAAGCCAGGCATATTAGATTTTACAATTCTGCCAGTATGTTATGTCACCTTTTTGGAAAAGAGCGTATACAACCTGATTGCAAATTCAGAAGTGTGGAAAGGAATAAGAAGGTGAGATGATTTGAGAGAGTAGCACTGAAATGTATATATTACCATATGTAAAATACATAGCCCATGGGAATTTGCTGTATAACACAGGGAGCCCAAAGCCTGTGCTCTGTCACAACCTAGGGGGCGGGAGGGGGTGGGAGGTGTTAGAAGGAGGGGACATATGTATACCTATGGCTGATCCATGTTTGTATGTGGCAGAAGCTATCACAATATTGCACAGTAATTATCCTCCAATTAAAGAAAAAGTAAAAACAAATAATGTTTCAAGTTTCCCCAGTTTAAATATATGCCTCTAAGCGCACTGAGAATAGTGTCTGGTACATAGTACACTGTATGAAAGTGTTGGTTAAATAAATAGAAATAATACACTTCCATCCACCTATCAGAGAAGAAGCTTGGAAGGGAAATGGCTCAGAAACTGACAAGGATTAATGGCATTAAAAGGATAGTGATTTTCTTTTCTTCCCCCTTCTTTGGCCAGTTTCTGTCCAGTGAACCTGGCTCCACTTCTGGATAACTCATCCGTCCATCCTCCACTCCACACCTTGAAGCTCTAAAGTAAACCTCACATGAGAAATTTCAGCACAACTTCTCACTTACTGCATAGCCCTTATGTTGTCATATGTATGTAGCTGTAGTTTTCAAGACAGTTCCCCGACCAAAATGTTCCTTGCTGTTTAAGAGAGAAGATGCATGTTTGTTTTAAGTGAATTTATCTGAAGTGGCCAATTCCTGGTACTAAGCTTATTGAACAAGGCATCCCTCTTCTATGTCTTTATAGAGAGCTAAGCCACTCGTTTCTTGTCTGCTTTCTACTCTCATTGTTTTCCTGTCTAGCAACACTATACTTCATAGATAGATGTATGATGTTTATGATGGTTACATTTATATGTCAGCTTGACTGGTGGGGTGCCTGGCCAAGCATTATTCTGGGTGTTTCTGAGACGGTGTTTTGGATAAGATGATCATTTGAATTTATAGGTTAATCTTTAGACTCAGTTGACCTCCCCAGAATGAGTGGGCCCCATCCAATCAGTTGAAGGCCTAAATAGAGCAAAAAGCTGTACGTTCCTCTTGAGTAAGAGAGATTTCTTCCAACCTTTCCTCTTTTTAGACGCTGACTGAAACATACGCATTTCCTGGGTCTTGAGTTTGTCCACCTTTGGCCTAGAATGACACTGTGGCTCTCCCGCTTCTCCAGCTTGCTGACTCTCTCTTTAGATCTTGGGAATTGCCAGCTTCCATAATCACTTGAGTCAGTTCCTTAGGATAAATCTCTTTCTGTGTATATACAACCCGCTGCAGCGTTCTTGCCTGGAAAATCTCATGGACCAAGGAGCTTGGCCAGCTACAGTCCATGGGGTCGCAAAAAGTCACACACGACTGAGCAGCTGAGCATACACACAGTAAAATATTAGCTACCATAGCTACTGCATTTTCCACCATCCTGTGACATCATAGACACTGTGTAGCTTTGGATCTCTCCTCTTTCCATTCTCTAGTTGTGTTAATGTGGGCAAATTAATTTCTGGACATTTTGTTAAATGTAAAATAGAAATGAAAATAGTACCTACATCATAGCATTTTTAAAGACCACATGGGACAATATTTATAGGAAGTTTACAACAGTGCTTGCAACCTGACATAGTTTATCAAGTCAGAAATGCTGTCAGTTGTGAAATACATTGCTATTTTGTGTATTTCAAAGTAGAGAAAGCAATGCCAATTATAATGGTAAGATGCTATCAGTTGTGACATCTCCTGACATGTTAAAAGATGAAAAAAAAATGTTTCTTAAAATCAATAAAGTACCAGAGTTGGTGCTATATAAATAAATAAAATCTACACCAGGCAAGCTGATTATTCAGAGACAAGACTGAATAGAAAAAAAAATCTATTTGCGTTTGTGGATGGTTATCTAAATAGCAACAAAACTCTTAGCAAACTATAATATTAATGAATGTTCACCTCACTTCTTGGCTAGTCTAGGAAGTTACTAAAGCATATTTCTTTTATTTTCTTAATGGGGTATAGAGCTGCTTTCATTATAGACTCTCTATGGCCATTTAATAAGGCATGATGGCTGTTCTAGACTTCCCCCACCAAATTCATACGTTGAAGCCCTGGGCCCCAAATGTGACTGTGTTTGGAGACAGGGTCTGTGAGGAGGCGATAAAAGTTAAATGAAGTCATAGGGTGGACCCTAATTTAATAGGGCTGGTGTCCTTAGAGAAAAGAGGAAGCAATGCTAGAGCATGCTATCTCTGCTACGCGAGGACACAGTAAGAAGGAGGGGGACTTCCCTGCGGTCCATTGGCTATGACTCTAACCTTCCAGTTCAGGGGGTGCAGGTTCTGTCCCTGGTCAGGTGAACTAAGAGCCTGCCCACATACTGTGCAGCCAAAACACTAAAGTAAGTAAATTAGTTTTTTTTTTTTTTTTTTTTTTAAAAACAGGCTGTCTAAAGCCAGGGAAAGAACTCTCACCAGGAATTGAATTGGCCAGCACCTTGATCTTGGGTGTCTAGCTTTCAGAACTCTGAGACACAAAGCCTGTTTTGAGGCCACCCAGTCTGGGTTAGTGTGTCATGGCAGCTGATGGGGAGGGTGGTCACTGAGAGAGGACTGGCCACCCTTCTCCCCCCGGCCCTCAGTCGTTGCCTGTCTGGGATTGTTTGACCCGAAGGTGCTTATGTGCAATTGGAAACCAGAGAAAGACTCTTCCCGTGAGCTCTCCCCGTCCTCACTTCTCCGCTCACGTCGTGCTGAAGTTCCATGCTACTTTACCGACACTGTAATTACTCTCTATTTTTTATTTATGTACTTTCTTACAGTCACACACAACTACCTATGGGAAATAAACACTCTTCTTGTGAACATTTAATTAGGTTTATCATTTTAATTATGTCTTTCATATTGCTGTGTTCTTGTGCTGTGGATTGAAAGCTGTCTCTCATGTTGGCGGTCTGACTCTCTGGGTACTGGTTCCACTTTTACGTATTTTACAAATCAAACTTTGCCTTAGTGTTTGTTCTCACCGTTATTTGGATTTTGTTTTTCCCCGTTTAAGATGGTATGATAGGGAAGGGCCAGAAAATCATTCAGCATGATGCAGAGATTATTTTGTAGAAGGCCTGTCTTTATGGACTGAAAATCTGAAATACAGAATTTTTTGAATGAGTTTTGTTATTCGAAGCACATGCACCAAACAACAGAGACCAAGCAACACATTAACCCGTGGGACTCCTTGGGGAAACCTGTTTTAATGAGTAGATGAGATTTCTTATAATTCACAGAACAATTTATATGTAAATGGAATCTGTGAAAACCTTGAGGTGGGTGCTCTGAGGGTGCTCAAAAGCTTGCCTTTCGTTAATAATTTCTGAACACTGCCTCTGTAATCTTGTTTATATTGCTTTTTTAAAATTAGAGTGAAGCTAAGTCTTTCCATCCTAGTTATAACCAGAGTTAGTGTATTAGTTATCTATTCAGTTCAGTTCAGTTCAGTCGCTCAGTCATGTCCGACTCTTTGCGACCCCATGAATGGCAGCACACCAGGCCTCCCTGTTCATCACCAACTCCCGGAGTTCACCCAGACTCACGCCCATTGAGTCAGTGATGCCATCCAGCCATTTCATCCTCTTTCGTCCCCTTCTCTTGCCCCCAATCCCTCCCAGCATCAGAGTCTTTTCCAATGAGTCAACACTTTGCATGAGGTGGCCAAAGTACTGGAGTTTCAGCTTTAGCATCATTCCTTCCAAAGAAATCCCAGGGCTGATCTCCTTCAGAATGGACTGGGTGGATCTCCTTGCAGTCCAAGGGACTCTCAAGAGTCTTCTCCAACACCACAGTTCAAAAGCATCAATTCTTCAGTGCTCAGCCTTCTTCATGGTCCAACTCTCACATCCATACATGACCATAGGAAAAACCATAGCCTTGACTAGACGGACCTTTGTTGGCAAAGTAATGTCTCTGCTTTTGAATATGCTATCTAGGTTGGTCATAACTTTCCTTCCAAGGAGTAAGCGTCTTTTAATTTCATGGCTGCAGTCACCATCTGCAGTGATTTTGGAGCCCAGAAAAATAAAATTATCTATTACTGTGTAACAAATTAGCCCTGATCTTAGATGCTTGAAACAATGTACAGTTGACCCTTGAACAACACAGGCTTGAAGTGTGCAGGTCCACTGTCCTCTGATTTTCTTTAATAAATATGCACCATGGTGCCACATGACCTGTGGTTGGTTGAATTTGTGGATGTGTAACTGTAGGTAAGGAGCGCCAACCGTAAGTTATACTCAGATTTTCGATTGTCTGTGGGAGTTGGCGCTTCTAACTCCTGCGTTGTTCACAGGTCAACTGGATATTATTTTACTCACTCCTGCGACTGCTGGCAGCAGACTCTAACTCCTGGCCACAAGACGCTCAGAGCTGCATGCAGCACGGCTTCCTCAAACCACTGCTCCTGGTGTTTGCTGTTGGTATTGGCACCCAGACCAGTGCTGGTGCAGCATCAGAGGAAATATACCTAGAAGCTCACTTACAGGGTTTCGTGGAAGAGACTTCAGTTTCTTTATAAGAGCCGCTTATGCCATGGTTTCCCGAGAGTGAGTGATCCAAAGGGCACAGGAAGAGTGGCCACCTGCTTGTGGAAGTGCCATATTATGACAGCAGGCTATTGGTCACGCAGACCCACCCTGGTACCATGTGGGAAGGGACTGCACAAACGTGTGGACTGGAGGAGGCAGGGCTGACTGGGGATCACCGTAGATGGTGGTTGCCACAGCTGACATGACCTTGAACAGAATGACAGAGTCATTGAGTAGAATCATTCCCTCAGGGTCACTCATGAGAATAGGTTCAGCTACTATTAACCTCGGCTTCCCTGGTGGCTCAGATGGTAAAGAATCCGCCTGCAATGCAGGAGACCTGGGTTCAATCCCTGGATTGGGAAGATCCCCTGGAGGAGGGCATGGCAACCTGCTCCAGTATTCTTGGCCTGGGGGAAATCCCATGGACAGAGAAGCCTGGTGGGCCACAGTCCACGGGGTCGCAAAGAGTCAGACACGACTGAGTGACTGAGCGCACACACATTATTAACCTAAGTTCTCTCTTTGCTCTCCTCGCTCCTGATACTCTTCCAGTAAATCCTCTTTGAATTAAGTGAGCTCAGATCAGTTTCCGTTGTTAAAACAGAAGAGTTCTAACTGATAAAATGAACTCCAAAGTAAATTAAACTGCTTTTTGTTTGTTACAGGACTATGGAAGTCAGGTTTCTCATTATTGGTGTCAGGAGATACAAATAGAGAATTGTGGACAGAGTAGTGAGAACCTGTGGTGCTAGGTTGGAATTGGAGATATTGGTGTGAACTTACGCTGCACACACACGCACACACACTCCTAGATCGATCTATCCTCTCAGCCCCAAATCACTCCCTGGTAGCAATGAATAAACCTTTGTGCCAAGACCTTGGTTTCTAAATCTGATGCCCCACTAAAAACAATCAGGTCTCCTTTGAGAAAAATGATGACGGCAGGGAAAATAAAGGGTGAGTCTGGCACATCTTTGAGTCTCCATTTGCGCCAGAAAGTTAGAAAGAACTCAAAGAGTAATGGGGATATGTCAAAAATGACAGAGCTGCCAGTGTGAAGGGTCTCCTCCTGTCTAGATCTGAGAGAATTTGAACATTAACATAGAATCAATTTTGCAACCATCATGTTAATAACTGGCTCAGACGGAAACCATCGATGGATGCTAAAAATAGGCGGTGAAAGTCTGATGAAGAATGGGGTGTTGCCATCGTTTCAATATATGTCCCCTTAAAATGCATATCAATTACAAAGGGCAAAATAATACCTTTAGAGATGGAGAAACATGGTAGACACCACCTTAGGCATGTAATTAACAGGCACCGCGCCAGTAGTGGAGTAAATGGATAATCTGCCAAAGTGTATTGCCTGACTCTCATCGGGAGGAAACACCAGACAAATCCAAAGTGAGGAACATTCTACACAGTAACTGACGTGTATTCTTTAAAAATGTCAAAGTTGTGGAAGATAAAGCCTGAGCAATAGTTCTAACAAAAGAAGACTAAAGAAAAGTGAACTGAATATAATGCAGGATCCAGCATTAGATCCTGAGGGAGAAGGAAAACTGCTCTGAAGGACAGTCTTTGGGAAATTACTTCAGCCACCTGATGTGGAGAGCTGACTCATTTGAAAAGATCCTGATGCTGGGAATGATTGAAGGCTGGGAGGAGAAGTGACGACAGAGGATGAGATGGCTGGATGGCATCACCGACTCAATGGACATGAGTTTCAGTAAGCTCTGGGAGTTGGTGATGGACAGGGAGGCCTGGCGGGCTGCAGTCCATGGAGTCGCAAAGAGTCGGACATGACTGAGCAACGTAACTGAACTGAGGATTGTCAATTATGTAATAGCTTTATGTTAACGTTCATTGTCCTGAATTTGTTAATTATGTCAGAGAGTTAATTAATTATTCTTGGGAAATACACAGTATTTAGGGGTGAAGGAATGTCATGTCTTCGACTTACTCTTAAATGGCTCAGGAAAAATATATGAAAGAAAGTGAATGATGAAGCAAATGGGGTCACATGTTAATGATTAGGGTATCTTGGTGAAAGATCTATCGGTTTGCTATTGCTCCTCTGACAAATGACCATAAATTTAGTGGCTTGTTTCTATGAGAAGACTGGCACAGTTTGGCTGGTTTCTCTGGGTTAAATTCAAGGTGTCGACAGGAGAGCATTCCTTTATGGGGTCCTGAAGGAAGAATCTGTTTCCAAGCACATCCATGTTTTTGGCAGAATTCAGCTCCTTGTAGTTGTAGGACTGAGGTCTCCATTTCCTTGACTCTTGGCCCCTCTGCCTTCAAGCCACCAAGACGTGCTTTGGAGCCCGTCTCATATTTTCAACCTGACTTCCCCTTCTGATTCTCTCTCTCTGCTTTGAAGGGCTCACATGATGACATTAGCTCTACATAGGTAACCGAGGATAATCTCCCTCTCTGAAACTCAACCAATTAATAATCTTAATTACAGCTGCAAAATCTCGCTGCCATGTAAATAACATAACATAACCATGGGTGTCGGAGAAGGCAATGGCAACCCACTCCAGTACTCTTGCCTGGAAAATCCCATGGATGGAGGAGCCTGGTGGGCTGCAGTCCATGGGGTTGCTAGGAATCAGACATGACTGAGCGACTTCACTTTCACTTTTCACTTTCATGCATTGGAGAAGGAAATGGCAACCCACTCCAGTGTTCTTGCCTGGAGAATCCTGGGAATGGGGGAGCCTGGTGGGCTGCAGTCCATGGGGTTGCTAGGAATCAGACATGACTGAGTGACTTCACGTTCACTTTTCACTTTCATGC
>NW_011494915.1:1937168-1937812 GCF_000754665.1 Bison bison bison | reverse complement strand
GCAGAGTTTATTCAACCAGTCCCCTGTGGGTGACATCTAGGTTGCTTCCACTTCTTTAGGACCATGCAAGCTATATAGCAGATGCCTGTTCCTAGACAAATGGGCAAATTTTTGGGAATAGAATTTTTTTTTTTTAGAAGTTAGATTTATTAAGACATAATTTACATATATACAGTTACCCTTTCCAGTGTACAGTTTGATAGACATATATATGTGTGTGTGTATATATTATATATATAGTAAGTTTAATCATCATAGTCACAGATACTGAAAATTTCCACCACCCCCAAAAGTATCCTCAGACACTTATGCACTCTCCCCTCTCCTTGACATCCAGCTCTGATTTCTGTCTCTATAATTTTCCTATTTTTAGGTTGATATATAGAATCATTGGAGAAGGCAGACTGACACGGACACGACTGACGTGACTTAGCAACATAGATAGAATCATACAGTATATAGACTTCTGATTTGGCTTCTTTCACTCACATAACACACCTAGGATTCATGATTCATTCATTTTTATTGTTCAGTAATAGTATTGAGTTCTATGGATATACCACAGTTTGCTTATCTATTCACCAGGTAATGGACATTTGGGATATTTAGACTTGTTGACTATTATGAAAGAAAGCTGCTATTGC
>NW_011494915.1:1929094-1937068 GCF_000754665.1 Bison bison bison | reverse complement strand
GCAGCGGAGCCTGGTGGGCTGCTGTCTATGGGGTCGCACAGAGTCAGACACGACTGAAGTGACTTAGCAGCAGCAGCAGCAGCAGCAGCCATGGGTGTGATACCAGGGGACTAAAGGTCCCAGAAGCCAAATTTCTGTCTGCTGCAAGTTCATAGGAGTTCATGCCACTATTCTTGTTACCTTTATCTAAGTTTAAGGTTACATCAAAACAAAAAACTTACATAGATTCATGGATACAGTACATGGAATTGGAAAGCTGTAGTCATGGCGTCATTGATCCTCTTGGTAGTTCCGTTTCTTCCTAACAGTACTGGGTCTGTTTTGTTCTCCTCTTACCCACCAGGTCACCACCAAATCAAGCAAGGGACCTGTGAGGTGGTTGCAGTGCACAGGTGCTGTAACAAGAACCGCATAGAGGAGCGATCCCAGACGGTCAAGTGTTCTTGCTTCCCAGGACAGGTTGCTGGCACGACTCGGGCTCAGCCCTCTTGTGTTGAAGGTAAGACCATTACAGTCAGTTTCCCTAATGTTGCCCAAGGACCTAACACTGTAAGAACCTTCTTGCTTTATTGTCTTTGCAACTCCAAAGAAAAGTAGGTCAACTACGTCCGTGTCACTTTAAAAATGAACATAAAGGGACTTCCCTGGTGGTACAGTGGTTAAGAATCTGCCTGCCAGTGTAGGGGTCACAGGTTTGATTCCTGGCCTGGGAGGATTCCCTAGGATCCCCCAACTAAGCCCATATGCCACCAGCTACTGAGCCTGTGCTCTAGAGCGCATGCCCCACAGCAAGAAGCCGATGTGCATTGCAACTAGAGGAGGCCTGTGGGTAGCAGTGAAGATATAGTGTGGCGAAAAATAAAATTAAATAAAAGTGAGCATAAATGTAACCCTACAAATTTCTTGATGAGTAAGGCATTAATGATGTCTCTCAAAAGGTACCAACGAGGACTTCTCTTACTAGACAACTAGGAAGATATGCTTTGATTTCTTCTTGCCTGGCTGTCTCTTCAAATATCATCCAATGGAGCAGTCACCTCCCCAGACATGCTGTTCCTGCTCTCAAATGCTGCTCAAAAAATTTAGCAACCTGGTTTTCTCAGCTCCTCTTTAATGTTACAGATGAATACTCTATTTTTTTTTCTAGTTTACTATTAGTGAGACATCTTTGGAGCAGGTTCCCTGAGAATAGTCTGGGATCATGTATCATTTATTTGTTGTTTCCACATCCCCCAGCTGAGTACTGTGCCAGTAGTTTAGAAAAATGAATGAGGATTGATGGTTGTAGATGGAGGCCTGGGACTGATTCCTTTTGATGCCCCTGGCTCCTTCCAGCAGACACCTTGTTAGACACAAGTGTCAGTCCTCAGGGGAACACACACAGGAGGTAAGTCTTGTAGCTGTTTCTCTACAGCGGCGTGGAACCTGTGAAAATGAACACTTCCCGTCTTACCAGATGCATCTCTAAAGGTAAGTGGTTAAAACATACACACCCATTCTTATCTCTGAAATTATACAGTTGACAACAATAGCTGACTTACATGTGCCAACTCCCCTGCCAAAGGCAGACACAGATTTATAGGTTGTATAGCGTACTTGTGTGGTATGCATGCCTGTGGTCTATGTCAGCACGATCTTAGTCACCTTTCAAGCTGGAAGGTGAACGTGAAATGTTTCCCGACTACAATTCCTCACCAGAAACCCTGGAGGTCAGGTGAGTTGCCAAATGCAGATTTCATCAGATTTTCTCAAGATAAAAAAGTACATATACCATCAGCTAACAGTCCTGAAGTCTTCTTCAGTTGCACCCCATAATCACAGATACTAATATTTATGCAGCGAAATATATGAATATTTATGCAGGATGGGATAAGACAAGATGAAGAGCCTCATGTTAATTCAAGTCAGGTATTGCTACCATCATAAAGAAATTCTTGCCATTTTCAGAGCTTTTTGGATTTGGGGATTAAAGATAAAGAATTGTAGACCTAAGTTAAAAAAAAGAATGAGGAGCTTTAACATTTAAAAAAAAATGGCTAATTTTGGCTCTCCAGCTGGAACAGTTTGTTGTTGTCGTCGTTGCTATTCTTCAGTCACTCAGTCGTGTCCGACTCTTTGCGACCCCATGGACTGCAGCACCCCGGGCTTCCCTGTCCTTTGCCATCTCCCGGAGCTTGCTCAAACTCATGGGCATCGAGTTGGTGATGCCATCCAACCATCTCATTCTCTGTCATCCCTTTCTCCTCCTGACTTCAATCTTTCCCAGCATCAGGGTGTCTTCTAATGAGTCAGCCCTTCGCATCAGGTGACCAAAGTATTGGAACTTTAGCTTTAGCATCAGTCCTTCCAGTGAATATTCAGGACTGATTTCCTTTAGGATTGACGGGTTTGATCGCCTTGCAGTCCAAGAAACTCTCAAGAGACTTCTCCAACACCATAGTTGAAAAGCATCAATTCTTCTGTGCCCAGTCTTCTTTATGGCTCAACTTTCACCTCCATACATGACTACTGGAAAAAGCATAGCTTTGACCATATGGACCTTTGTCAGCAAAGTAATATCTCTGCTTTTTAATACACTGTTTAGGTTGGTTAAAGCTTTTCTTCCAAGGAGCAAGCATATTTTAATTTCATGGCTGTAGTTGCCATGTGCAATGATTTTGGAGCCCAGGAAAATAAAGTCTGTCACTGTTTCCATTGTTTCCTCATCTATTTGCCATGAAGTGATGGGACTGGATCCCATGATCTTTGTTTTTTGAATGTTGAGTTTTAAACCAGCTTTTTCAGTCTCCTCTTTTACCTTCAAGAGGCTCCTTTGTCCTTCACTTTCTGCCATTAGGGTGCTGTCATCCGCATATCTGAGGTTATTGATATTTCTCCCAGCAATCTTGATTCCAGCTGTGCTTCATCCAGTCTGGCATTTCACATGATGTATTCTACACATAAGTTAAATAAGCAGGGTGACAGTATACAGCCTTGACGTGCTCCTTTCCTGATTTAGAACCAGTTCGTTGTTCCATGTCCAGTCCAGTTCTGACTATTGCTTCTTGACCTGCATACAGGCTTCTCAGGAGGCAGGTAAGGTGGTCTGGCCTTCCCATCACTGTAACAATTTTCCACAGTTTATTGTGATCCACACAGTCAAAGGCTTTAGCATAGCCAGTGAAGTAGAAGTAGGTGTTTTTCTGGAATTCTCTTGGTTTTTCTATGATCCAATGGATGTTGGCAATTTGATCTCTGGTTCCTCTGCCTTTTCTAAATCCGGCTTGAACATCTGAAAATTCTCATTTCATGTGCTGTTGAAACGTAGCTTAGAGAATTTGGAGCATTACTTTGCTAGCTTGTGAGATGAGTGCAATTGTGCGGTAGTTTGAACGTTCTCTGGCATTGCCTTTCTTTGGGATTGGGATGAAAACTGACCTTTTCCAGTCCTGTGGCCACTGTTGAGTTTTCCAAATTTGCTGGCATATTGAGTCCAGCAGTTCTGCCCAGCACCTCCTGTACAGTGTTAAGAACAGTTTAATATATGTATTTTCTCCATTATTGAGCCCAAATCATACTCTGTCTCCTTGTCCTCAGATCAGTTTGCTTTTCTGTATTCGGCTGTCCCCTCCACAGTCTAAGGGCCTTGTCATATTTTGCGGAGCTAACCATCTTAGTGTTCCAACATTCACCCAGTAGCCAGAATGATCTTTCTATGGAAATAGGGCTTGTCACGTCACTCTCATATTTATCAATAAAACCTTACTTCAGCAACTTTCTGCCGTCTTTAAAATGAAATCTAAAGTCCTTACCCTGTTGGTGTGGCTGATGAAACCCTGCATAATCTGGTTTTGTCTTTTTTTCTTTTTTTTTCTTTCAACTCCTGTACCCTAGCCACACTGGAGTCTTCTCTGTTCCCTTTCATCTCTGCACTTCACCCATCTGTATCCATACTTGAATCTTTGCCTTTGTCCCCTCAAAACACATTTGTCCAGTTGATGCCTGTTCTTTCAAATCTATATGTTCTGTATCTCACCATACTTCCAGTTCCTGACATGGATATCATTTTGTTGTAAAAACTTGCTGAATGTTTGTCTTCACATTAGTCTACAAGTTGCTTGAAGATGGGAACGGGATCTTTTATTTATATCTTTCCGCATTGGCTGATGCTTGGTGAGTGTTAACATAGCAGAGAATTATTTCATCTTCACTAATCACAGATTCATTTGGAAAAGTAACAGCAGTGTTTGCTTGCCTCTGTAGATTTTTAATTTTTTAATAAAAGTCATGTAGATTTTTATCATTTTTGTTGAATTATTATGATAGTAATAATAGTTGAGAGTATTGTGATAGTTTTAAATGATCAACATAGTGACTCAACATTGATATATATTACACAGTGATCACCATGGTAAGTCTAGTAACTATCTGTTGCCATACAAAATTATTAAAGTATTACTGATTGTACTCCCCATGCTGTATGTTATATCCCCATGGCTTAATTTATAACTGGAAGTTTGTACCTCCTAATTCTCTTCACCTGTTTTGTCCAGCCTCCCATACTTCTCCCCTCTGGAGACCACCAGTTTTTTTTTTTTTTTCCTGTATCTTTGAAATTTTTTCTGTTTTGTTTGTTCGTTTATTTTGTTTTATAGATTCCACATACAAGTGAAATTGTATGTTGTTTTTTCTTTATCTGACTTATTTCACTTCTCATAATACCCTTTAGATACATTCATGTTGTTGCAAATGACAGAATTTCATTCTTTTTATGGCTGAGTAATATTCCATTGTGTGTATAGGGACTTCCCACATGGCTCAGTGGTAAAGAATCCACCTGCCAATGCAGGAGACATGGGTTCAATCCCTGGCTCAGGAAGATCCCCTGGAGGAGGGCATGGCAGTCCACTCCAGTATTCCTGCCAGGATAATCCCACAGACAGAGGAGCATGGTGGGCTGCAGTCCATGGCGTTGCAAACAGCTGGACACAACTGAGTGTGTGTGCACGTATACACACACACACGCACGCACGCACGCACGCACGCATCTATATCTCACATCTTCTTTATCCATACATTGGCTATTGTAAATAATGCTGCAATGAACATAGGGGTGCATATTTCTTTTCCAATTAGGTTTTTTTTATTCTTTGGATGAATAGCCAGAAATGGGATAGCTGGATCATATGGTAGTTCTAATATTAGTATTTTGAGAAATCTCAATATTTTCCATAGTGGCTGCACCAGATTAAATTCCCACCAGTGGTGTATGAAGTTGACTTATCCCATGTGGGATCATTTTCTGAACTTTCCTTTCTGATAGTTTGTTACTAGTTTATAGAAATACAATATACTTATGTATATTGATTTTTGTATCCTGCAACTTTACTGAATCCCTTGATCAGTTTTAAGTTTTTTGGTGTCCTCTTTAAGGTTTTTTAAAAATATATACTATTGTAACATCTGCAAACAGTGACAGTTTTGCTTCTTTCTTTCTAATCTGGATAACTTTTATTTCTTTTTCGTAGGAGTGAGACTTCAATACTGCATTGAATAGAAGTGGTGATAGGGATCCTTGTCTTGTTCCTGATCTTGGAGGAAAAGCTCTCAGCTTTTCACCTTTGAGGGTGATGCTGCGTGTGGTCTCTTGTCTGTGGCTTATGTTATGTGAGGTGCCTTCCTCTATACTCACTTTGTTGTGAGCTTTTAAGCAACTGGATGTTGAATTTTGTCAAGTGCTTTTTCTTTATCTGTTGGGATGATCGTGCAGTGTTCTCCTTTATTTTGTAAATGTGGTATATCACGTTGATTGATTTGCAGACATTGAATCACCCTAAAGTTCCTGGAATAAGTCCCACTTAACCATGGCATGTGGTCCTTTTAGGGTTTCCCTGGTGCTCAGTTGCTAAAGAATCTGCCTGCCAATGCAGGAGACCCACGTTTGATCCCCAGGTCAGGAAGATCTCCTGGAAAAGGAAATGGCAGCCCACTCCAGTATTCTCTGGAGAATCCCATGGACAGGGGAGCCTAGCAGGCTACAGTCCATAGGGTTGCAGAGAGTTGGACATGACTGAGTGACTGAACCACTACCATGGTCTTTTTAATGTATATTGTTGAATTAGGCTGGCTAATATTTTGTTGAGATTTTTTGCATCTATGTTAACTACGTACACCGGTCAGTAATTTTCTTCTTTTTTTTTTTGGTAGAGTCTTGGTCTTAAGTTTTGGTCTGTAGTTTTAGTATAACAATAATGAGTTTGGAAACATTCTTTCCTCTATAAATTTTTGGAATAATATGAATAGAATAGGTATTAACTCTTCAAGTGTTTTATAGAATTCATCTGTGAAGCCATCTGGTCCTGGACTTTGTTGTGAGTTTTTTGATTACTGATTCCATTTCAATACTAGTAATCAATTTATCCACATTTTCTATTTCTTCTTGATTGTCTTGGAAGCACGTGTTTCTAGATTTCTTTGAGGTTGTTCAGTTTGCTGGGATATAATTATCTGTACTAATCGCTTACTATTCTTTGTGCTTCTGTGGTGTCGGTTGTAACATCTCTTTCATTTCTGATTTTATTTATTTGGGCCCTTTCTCTTTTTTTGCTTGATGAGTCTGGCTAAAGGTTAATCAATTTTGTTTATCTTTTCAGAGAACCAGCTCTTAGTTTTATTGATCTTGTCTATTTTCTCTTCAGTCTCTGTTTCATTTGTTTCTGCTCTAATATTTCTTTCTTATGCTGACTTTGGGCTGTGTTTGTTGTTCTTCTAATTTCTTTAGATGGTAAGTTAGGTTGTTTCACATTTTTCTTGTTTCTTGAGGTAGGCCTGTATCACTATGACTTCTGCCTTAGAACTACATTTCCTGTATCCTATAGATTTTGGAAAATTGTATTTTATTTTTATTTTTGAGATGTTTTCTGATTTCCTCTTTGATTTCTTCATTGACTCATTGGTGTTTTTTTTTGTTTGTTTGTTTTTGTTTTTTAAGTAACATGTTATTCAGTCGCCTCATCTTTGTTTTCTCCAGGTTTCTTCTTGCGATTTGATTTCTTGTTTCATACTTGTGTGGTTGGTAAAGATGCTTGGTTTCAGTCATCTTAAATTTATTGAGACTTGTTTTATGGCAATAATGTGATCTATCCTAGAAAATGTTCCATGACACTTGAAATGTATGTGCTTTTTCTGTTGTTTTTAAAATGATTTTTTATTGGAGTGTAGTTAATAGCATTGTGTTTCAGGTGTACAGCAAAGTGATTCAGTTAAAAATATACATGTATCTTTTCTTTTCCAAAGTCTTTTCCTATTTAGATTATTACAGAATACTGAGCAGAGTTCCAGGCCGCTGTATAATAGGTCCTTGTTGGTTATCTATTTTAATACAGCAGTGTGTAATTTTCAGTTTTACCTCAATAAAAAAGTTCTGAACTTATATATATAACATGTCATTATATATTAAATATGACACACATATGTATATATATTTAATCATTTTAAAATGACCTCATGGTTTGGGACATATGCTTGTAACAAATACATTTACAGATAAAAGAAAAATATAGCAGTGTGTACATGTGAATCCCAGACTCCCAATCTATAGGTTCACCCCTGGGAACCATTAAGTTCTTTCTCTAATAAGTTAATAAATACATTAATTATCATTTTTTTAAAAGATTCCATATAGAGGTGATATTATATGATACTTGTCTTTCTCTTTCTGACTTTATTTGATAATCTCCAGTACCATCTAGTTCAGTTCAGTTCAGTCGCTCAGTCATGTCCGACTCTTTGCGACCCCATGAATTACAGCACGCCAGGCCTCCCTGTCCATCACCAGCTCCTGGAGTTCACTCAAACTCACGTCCATCGAGTCAGTGATGCCATCCAGCCATCTCATCCTCTGTCATCCCCTTCTCCTCCTGCCCCCAATCGCTCCCAGCATCAGGGTCTTTTCCAGTGAGTCAACTCTTCACATGAGGTAGCCAAAGTATTGGA
>NW_011494915.1:1920901-1928994 GCF_000754665.1 Bison bison bison | reverse complement strand
CAGGTGCTCAGCTTTCTTTATAGTCCAACTCTCACATCCATACATGACCACTGGAAAAACCATAGCCTTGACTAGATGGACCTTTGTTGGCAAAGTAATATCTCTGCTTTTCAATATGCCATATTGTCCACCTTGCTTATTTAACTTCTATGCAGAGTACATCATGAGAAATGCTGGGCTGGAAGAAGCACAAGCTGGAATCAAGATTGCTGGGAGAAATATCAATAACCTCAGATATGCAGATGACACCACCCTTATGGCAGAAAGTGAAGAGGAACTAAAAATCCTCTTGATGAAAGTGAAAGAGGAGAGTGAAAAAGTTGGCTTAAAGCTCCACATTCAGAAAACTAAGATCATGGCATCTGGTCCTATCAGTTCATGGCAAATAAATGGAGAAATAGTGGAAACAGTGGCTGACTTTATTTTTCTGGGCTCCAAAATCACTGCAGATGGTGATTGCAGCCATGAAATTAAAAGACACTTACTCCTTGGAAGGAAAGTTGTGACCAACCTAGATAGCATATTGAAAAGCAGAGATATTACTTTGCCAGTACCATCCATGTTGCTGTAAATAGCATTATTTTTCTGTAAATGTTGCTGTAAATAGCATTGTTTTTCTTTTTAATGGCTGAGTCATAGTCCATTGTGTATATATACAGCATCTTCATTATCCATTCATCTATCGATAGCCATTTAGATTGCTTCCCTGTCTTGGCTGATGTAAACAGTGCTGGAGTGAAACTTGGAGTGCATTTATATTTGTGAATTACTGTTTTCTGTGGATATGTGCCCAGGAGTGGGAGTGCTAGATCATATGCTAGCTCAATTCTTAGTTTTTAAGGAAACTTTATACTGTTCTCCGTAGTGGCTATACCAATTTACATCGTCACTAAGAGTGTAGGAAGAGGATTCTCTTTCTTCCACAACCTCCCCAGCATTTATTCTTTGTGGGCTTTTCGATGATGACCACTCTGACCAGTGCAAGGTGACACCTTGTGTAGATTTTCAGGTGGTTGATGATGAGCCATGTGGAGCATCTTGTGCTTTAAAATAAGCGTATGTTAAACTGGCCTCTTCAGATTGGCTTCCTTATGGTCTGACCTGTTTTGAATTCATGATTTCAATTACCTACCTACTCCAGGACATTTCTTGAGGAGATAAATGGCCTCATTTCTTGAGGCCTTGTGTATATGCTGCTGCTGCTGCTGCTAAGTCGCTTTAGTCGTGTCCGACTCTGTGCGACCCCATAGACGGCAGCCCACTAGGCTCCTCTGTCTCTGGGATTCTCCAGGCAAGAATACTGGAGTGGGTTGCCATTTCCTTCTCCAATGCATGAAAGTGAAAAGTGAAAGTGAAGTCGCTAAGTCGTGCCCAACTCTTAGTGCCCATAAGCTGCGATTTTAAAGTTGTTGTTATGGAAAATGTCCACAAGGCGGCAGCACTTTTTATTATTAATTTAGTTTGGCTGTGCCCGGTCTTTGACTGCATTGGCTTTTCTCTAGTTGCAGAGAGCGGGGACTACTCTCGTTTGTGGTGCTTGGATTTCTCACTGTGGTGGTTTTTCTTGTTGCAGACCACAGGCTCTAGAGTGCAGGCTTGGTAGCCGTGGCGCTCGGGCCCAGTTGCTCCACGGCATGTGGTATCTTCCCAGACCAGGGATCAGACTTGTGTCCCCTATATTGGCGGGCAGATTCCTATCTACTGTACCCCCAGGGAAATTCTTGGCAGCACTTCCTGATGCTCCAGTCGGGTTCCTTGGGCAAACAGAACTCTAGAGAAAGTCATGTTCCTGGCTTGTTATAGAGTACGCTGTGCCAGGGCTCCTGTCTCACGACTTCTTCCCCCGCTACCCTCCACCACCCAGACAGATCCTAAGCCCTGTCAGAACTGTGATGCTGAGGGTGCTGTAGGTGGGGGGACTCTGAGGAAGGAGATAGCTGGTGGGAACCCCAGCTCCGGGAGACTTGGAGACCAGGTGACTTTTTAGAGCTCTTCTGGCCCAGAGGGTCCACTGTTCTTTGGGTGTACTGGGTTTGGTTGAGCTGTAGGAGGGCCTGCCTGGATCTGGAGAAGGGGTTCCCATCCACAGGGCTTCCCTGGTGGCTAAGATGGTAAAGAATTTGCCTGCAGTGCTGGAGACCCGGGTTCGATCCCTGGGTTTGGAAGATCCCCTGGAGGAGGGCATGGCAACCCACTCCAGTATTCTTGCCTGGAAAATCCCATGGTCAGAGGAGCCTGGTGGGCTACAGTCCATGGGGTGGCAAAGAGTCAGACACGACTGAGCACCTAACACTTTCACTTTCCACAGGGGACCAGGCATGCCAGGTTTAAGGGGGCTCATTTGCTGGCACATCCCTCCCCAGGCCCCTCAGCTCCACCCCAGTCCAGCCTTGGGACCCAAGGCAGCTCAGGCTTCAGGGATGTGACACCAGGCCAGGTACCCGAGGCCCGAGGGGAATATTGCTGGCATTTAAAAAATATTTTTAATGCCTATTGGAATATAGTTGATTTATAATCTTGTGTTTGAGTGTACAGCAACTTGATTCAGTGATACACAGACCTATATCTATTCTTCTTTGTTTTCCTGTTTAGGTTATTACAGTGTTCTGTCGAGTTCCCTGTACTACACAGTAGGTCCTCGTTGATTAACTTGTTTATACATATTAATGGATATATGTTCATCCCAGCCTCCTCATTTATCCCTCCCTCTACTCCACCTTTTCTGTTTGGTAACACTAAGTTTGTTTTTTAAGGTGTGGGTCACTGTTTTTCCTTTGCAAATGAGTTCATTTGCATTGATTTTTAGATGCTACCCGTAAGTGATCTTGTAGGCTGTTTGTCGTTCTCTGACTTCCTTCACTTAGTATGGTCATCTCTAGATCCATCTATGTTGCTGGCAGTGGCCTTATTTCTTCCTTTTTTTAATGGCTGAGTCATATTCCATTGTAACTGTACTGCATCTTCTTTGTCATCCATCTGTCCATGGACATACTGGCTGCTTCCCCGTCGTGGCTGTTGTAAACAGTGCTGCAGTGAATGTTGGCACCCAAGCATCTTTTCCAGTTTTTCTCTGCCTTTAGGCTCAAGGGTGGAATGACTAGATCGTGTGGTAGCTCTGTTTTTATTTTTTAAAGGAACCTCCATACTGTTCTCCATTGTGACTATTACCAATTCACACTCCAAAAAAACAGAATGGGAAAGCTCCCTTGCTCCATGTGCTCTCTGGCATTTACTGTTTGTAGACTTTATGATGATGGCCATTGTGACTGGTAAGGGGGATACCTCATTGTGGTTTTGATTTGCAGTTCTCTAATGATAAGCCACGTGGAGCATCTTTCCGTGTGCTTAAAAAAAAAAAAAGGTAGTCAAATTGACCTCTTGAAATTGGCTTCTTGAATGTCTGCCTTGTGAATTCTTTTACAATTATCTACTTCAGGACATTACTTGAGGGCAGGTGTCCTTTACATCTGCGAATAGTGAATTGGAAGTGTCCTAAGTCCTGGTTTTCAATTTGTTGTTTCAGGAGAAGTCCATAAGACGGCAGCCCTTTCTCTGGCCCCACTTGGGTTCCTCAGGCAACCAGAGCCCCAGAGAAAATCTGTTCCAGAGTTGTCTCATGACTTCTTCCCCCTTAACCTGCACTCCCCACAGAAATCCCAAGCCCTCCCCTAACTGTGATGCTGAGTGTGCTGTGGTACTTAGGTGGGAGGACTGCCAGGAAGGAGGCTGCTGGTGGGAAGCCCACCACTGGGGTTGTTGGAGGACAGGAGACTTCTTTAAGATCCCAGCCCAAAGGGTCAGCATCGTTTGAAAGCTCTGGGTTTGCTTGAGCGGTAGGAGGGCGCATCTGGATATGGAGATCAGGGTCCCATCCACAGGAACCAGGCACTTCAGGTTTAAGGGGCCTTATTTACTGGCACATCCTCCCCAGCTCCAACCCAGTCCAGCCTTGGGACTCAGGGTGGCTCAGGCTCCAAGGATGTGACTCCAGGCCAGGGGTCCAAGGCCTGTGTCGTTGGCATTTATCTTTTTAATTTTTGTTTCATATCGGAGTAACATTGACACACAATGTTGTGTTTCTTTTCAGTTTGCATCAACCTGGTTCAGTTACACATATGCATGTATCAATTCTTCTTCAGATTCTTTGCCCATACATCTTACTGCAGTGTGTTAAGTGGAGTTCCGTCTGCTATACAATAGGTCCTGGTTGATTTTCTAGTTGAAATATATTACTGTGTTTATGTTAATTTCAATCTCCTAATTTGTTTTCCTGCCACCCCATCTTGCCCCTTTGGCAACCGTTCGTTTTTTATGTCTGTGATTCTGTTTCTGTTTTGCAAATAAGTGCATGTGTATCGATTTTGAGGTTGCAGGCATCAGTGATACCATGGCCATTTTGTCATTCTCGGTCTGACTTCCTTCACTAAGGATGATTATACCCAGATCTACCCATGTTGCTGGAATAGGCATCGTTTTCATTCAGTTTTATTCCTGAGGAATATTCCCCTGTATATATGTCCCACCTCTTCTTTATCTGTTCATCTCTGGATGGAGATTCTCATTGCTTCCACCCCTTGGCTTTTGCCAGCAGTGCTGCAGTGAACATTTACGTGTGTGTGCCAATTCCAGTTGTGGTTTTTGTTTCCATATGGGCCTAGGAGTGGTCATGTGGTGCTTCTTTGCTTAGTTTATTAGGGACCCTCCATACCGTTCTCCATCGTGGCTGTTATCAATTTTCATTCCCAAAACGAGTGCATAGGAGGGTTCCCTTTTCTCCATGCTTTCTCTGGCGTTTATTATTTGTAGATTTTTGATGTTGGTCATCCTGACTAGTGGCAGATGATACCTCGTTGTAGTTTTGATTTCAGTTCTGTAATAATGAGCCATGTGGAGCATCTTTTCATGTGCTTAAAAAAAAAAAAGCTGTGTTAAATTTATCTCTTGAAATTGCCTTCGTGAAAGTCCTCCATGTTTTGAATTCTTTTTCGATTACCTACCCCAGGACATTTCTTGAGAGCAGGCGTGCTTTACAGCCCCATAAACCTTGTAAATATGAAGTGCCAGAAACACTGGGTTTAAAGTTGTTAATACAGGAAATGTCCACAAGGCGGCAGCACTTCTCCATGCCCCACCCCGGTTCTTCTGGCAACCAGAGCCCTGGAGAAGTGTTCCTGGCTTGCAGATTAGAGAGGAGTGTGCCAGGGCTCAGGTCCCATATGTCTTCCGCCTTACCCTGCACCCCCCAGACACCGGAATCACCGGCGTGGGCCGCGTGCACCTTCCTTTTAGGGCTGAGTCTCTACTGCTGCAGACACAATGGGGGCAGGGCTGATGCCCTGGCTGGCTGGTTGTGTGGCTTGGCCAGGACTGTTTATGGCACGTCCTGGGTATGAAACTGGTCTCTGGGACAACCGGCTGTTGAGGCTTGATCATGACTCTTGTGAGAGTGCGGTTGTGCGGAGTTCCCCTTATGGGAGCTGGTTTGCAGGGGCACCTGGGCGCTGAGGTGGCCCACCAGGGAAGGGTGGATCTCCTTGGGAGGGACTGACCCCAGCGGGGCGGGGCACAGTGTTAGCGCGGTAGATGGGGCTGCAGAAATGCCGCACAGCGGCACTGGGCCAGCTAGGTAAAAAGAGGGTTCAAGAAAATAGCCCCTGTCAGCACTTCTGTCCCTGGAGGTGATACCAGAGGCTTGCCTCTCTGGTACTCGTCCTAAACGTAGTCCCCGAATTTCCTTCCCGTGTGACAGGGGCACTTTCCAAGCTGCTGCCTGTGTTCTGGGACTTGGAATAAGTGAGTTTGTGTGTGAATCCTTCAAGAGCGGAGTGTCAGTTGTCTGCGTTCCCCCAGCTCTCCTCGCCCTGAGTCCCGCTGGTTTTCAAGGCCGTTCTAAGAGCTCACCTTGCTGGTGCAGGACCCCTGGGCTGGGCCACCCGACGTGGGGCCCGTCCGCCCGCTCCTGGGCTGGGGGCTTCCCGGTCGTGACGTCCCCCCCACCCCGGGTCCCGCACCAGGGGTGTGGGTTCTGACTGCACCGCGCCCGTGCCGCTCCTACCTGTTTGGACGTGACGTTTTCTTTATAGACTTACTTGCAGAAAGCCTGTTCTCCCAGCCTTCAGGTCATTCTCAGAAACAGTTGCTCTGTATCTGTTTGTGGTTTTGGTGTCTCCAGGGTAGGAGATGAACTCATGTTCTTCCTACTCTGCCATTTTATCCAGACCAAACATGACCTCTGTAGACTTTCCATGTCTACAGGAAGTCATGAATCATTACATAAACTGTGTTCATACTCTGTCTGGTTTGGGAAATTTGAATATAAAAATCTTGTATGTCTAAATCATGTGTTACAATTCGGAAAGCACTTTTATTGGGGAACTACAAAGTACAGTAGTTCCCATTAGCATCTGTCTCTTAGTAAAGGAAATGCTAATCCCTTACCATAAACTAGCTTGTTTTACATTTGATGTGTGGGAAAATCCTTTTTGGCCTCTACTCTCTGGGTAACTACATTTCTCTGTTCGGTCAATATATATACTTGTGTATTTCAAACAGGTCTGCAGAAAATGTGGTCGATCTTGGTATGAATGTGTATTACACAAACGGATAGGATATCCCAGTGGCTATTTCTTAACTCAGTGTGCATTATTCCTGTTAGTACTACGTTGTGGAGATCTTTGTGTCCTAGTACCTGTTGACCTGTTTCCTTTTTAATTGCTCTACAGCATTCCTTCATATGGGCAGGTTGTAATTATTTAGCTGTTCTTCTACTGAAAGGCATTTTGGTTCCGTCTGTGGCAAAGGAAACATGCTCACAGGCTACTTGAGTGCCTTGGTGGGGAGGATCAGTGAGTGGTGGAGACCGAGTGTCTGGTCTCAGAGCGGAATCTGCACAGTAGAGCTTTCTGTGATGATGCAAGTGTTCTTTCTGTATATCTCCATCTCTGAGTGGCATCATGTCCGTGTGTCCAGTGCGATTGGGAGCCGCTAAGCATGTGCACCTCCAGAGCACTCCAGATGCGCGAGTGTATTTAAGTGGGAACGTGGGACCTGAAGCTTCTGTGTTGCAGGATAAGCTTTATGCCATTGTGTAAGCTTGGTGTAACATCTGGTGGCCAGGGCATCCCAAAACCCTGAGAGAGAGAGGATTGTGAGTCTTCATATCTGTGTCCCCTGCACGAGCACTGCCTGGCAAATAGTCGGTGTTGGGCTCAAATAGTCAGCGTTCATGGGCTCAAAGTCACGGAGGCGGTGTTAGAAGTTGTACTTTAGACTCTAGTTAGGATGTATGTCTGTTCTCATATGTCTCTGATCTTCTGTTCCTTATTTGAATATGTTTTGAATCGGGCTTTTTAGCTTTACCTGCTTAATCTTTATCCCATAATAATTATGCAATATCATGCTGCTAACTGGCATGTGGGGAGACCTAGTGTCTGCTGATACCTTCCTTTTATCTTATTTGTCAATAAGGATAGGATCTAAAATATAAAATTTACTTGAATTTACATTTAAATTAAAGGCAAGAAGAGGGGCATTAATTTTGGTACAGACATTGGACTATCTTTATGCGTTTTTGTTAATCCATACCACAGATACTTATCTAGTGTTTTTTGTGCTTTTCTGGGTAATTACAGCTTTTAGTAGTTAAAAATAGCTCTTTTTTCCTCCCATCCAGCTTTTTTAAAAATTATAATTAACTTATGAAATCCCCCTGAATTATTGAAATGTGTCTGTAATACACATTTGGGATTTGGGAGAAGGAATGAAGAATTATTTGATTGAAGCTGTGATTACTTGGATCCTGAAACAGAAACTATTTAGCTGTTAAGCATTCTTCCTTTTGCATCTTCTTCGGGCATAGACAAGGCTGTTTTGTGGTAGGAACTGTATTCTACACATTTATCAAAATATAGCCCTATAGAGATAATGCTGGATTGGTTTATGATAAAATGAGATAAATGTGTAGTACAATGAAGCTTAATTTATTTTGTCAAACTGAATGCTCTCTAAACATCAGGTTGATAAAAGCTTAATAAGACAAAAGCCTAGGACTAGAAGACAGTTACTTTTCAAAGGTTTTTTTTTTTTTCTCCTTT
>NW_011494915.1:1918902-1920801 GCF_000754665.1 Bison bison bison | reverse complement strand
AAAATAGAGAGTGACTTTTACTGGATTAATAATATCTAAAGTATTTTTTTTTTTTTTCTCCTTTCTTTCAGTGATGTCCCAATGCCTTTTCTGAGATGTCAGACTTCACTAAGGATAAGAGTTACTTCGTGTCCTGAAGACATCTTTTGTGAATTGTGGGTTGTGTGGTCAGATGTGGGGTCTGTCTTTAAGATGTGAGTTCACAAGGTTTTGTTACTAGCTGTTTTCTCTGTGCTACCTGAGCGATGAAGCAGTTTTCTGAGTTTTTCTCGGTGTTGGTCAGCTAAGTGACAATGAAGTATCCTTTACTGAAGCACTTTGAAAGTTGGAAGGATATGTGTGTGCATTTATCTAGTTTTAATTTAGCTCTTTTGTACCTGGCAAGTCCTAGATGCTGGAGGTCCTGTTTTCAACCCAGAGTTTGCTAATAATAAGCAAGATAGATAATTAAAGTCTAGTAAATGAAGGACTCTTAGAGAAAGGGGTACCCATGAGGAGCCATGAGTATGACTTTACTATGTAGGAGGGAGAGGCGTGTAGAGCACCTGAGAATGAGCGGGGCAGCCTTGGGAAGTGGAAGCAGCTCGTCTGGCTCAGAAATGGCAGAAGACAAATCTGGAGGTATACACAGGGCCTTGAGAGTAAAGGTCTGAGAGCAAATCACATTTTTGGACTTACTGCCTGCTGTCTGGGAATTTGTATTCAAGGAGAGTGGATGAAGCAGATTCTGCCAATAAGAAAGGTAGGAAATGCTGTGAGCGAAGTTCATATCAAATATTTCTCAGAAGGAAAAATGTGCTCCCTGAATTTGACAGGTCAGATGGATTGTCAGCATAGGTGTCATGGTGAGCCCAGGATTTGTGTGTCTGTAGGGGACAGAGAAACATGTAGATGTTAGACTTGTGGAATTACCTTCAGTGGGGGGAAGAAGGGAGACAAGGACTAGAGCTGACATATTTACTTAGAGTGAGTTGTATTTTCACCCAGCAAAGCTTTGATGAGGTTTGATGAACCAACAAATCCTCTCATTCTGGGCTGAGGACATTTGGATCATGACTGTAGGTGACCGGAGACCATTGTTGCTCCACTGCGGGAGGTTTTCTCCAGCTTGGAAACATGTCATAATGCCTGGAGATGCTTTTGGTCTTTATGCTGGGGGAGAGGGTCGTGCTGCTGAATATCTTAACATGCGTAGGCTGTACCCCTGAAGTGAAGAATTAGATGGCTCCAAATGTCAGGAGTGTCAAGGTTGAGAAGCCCCGCCTTTGAGGTTTCTGCTGTGTGTGGATGTGCTCGTGTGAGGTGGCATTTAGAAGCATCTTAGATCACAGAGGAGGAGTGTGTATGTCTTCATCCACAGCCTCACTTTGTACTCTGTGGAAATAACAATACTGGGTCATAGGTGAAATGTGTGAACAAGTAAAAGATTCCTTAAAATATCACAGTCCTCCCACTACTGCTTTTATGCATGTTACCTGGGTCAGCTTCTAATGGCTTCCTTTCTTGAATACCAAGCATGTCTATTGGCAAGGTTTTCCACATACCTTTCTTAAAAGTTAATCAGTGGCTTAATATTTAAGGAACATGTCAGGTGTCTTGAAATAACACAGGTAAGAGCAAAAGAGCTAAAGATGAAATACATCAAAACCTCTTCTTGTTTTGATGTTCTTGTGACGGTTTCCATTTTCCAGAGGACACATATCCTGGGGAAGATGTTTCTTAAACATCTTCTGTCCGTAGTGTCAGTGTAGAAACACTTTTCTTTAGAAAAGCCTTAACTGTTTGTAAAAGCAATCAAAATAAATCAAGAAGGGAGAGACCAGCTATAGAGAAGTGAGCCTCTTAATCTTATTTGAAGGTGGGCTTATCTAAATAATTATGTATTAAAGAAAACAGAGT
>NW_011494915.1:1881738-1918802 GCF_000754665.1 Bison bison bison | reverse complement strand
GAAAACAGAGTATGTATTTAGAGTAATATTTATTTGGAACAAGGGCAAGAAACCAAAAACATCCATCTATTTTATACAACAGAGAGATAAAGACAGTGCATCAGCTTTCCTTAGCTACTTAGCCGCCTCGCCACACTGTCCCCCAAAGAGAACGTATAGGAAGTACTAGCCGCTCCCATAAAACGGGAGCATCACTGTCTTTTTAAAATTTCCTTTCCTGCATAAAACCAGAAATTTGTTACAGCTCGGCAGCTTGAAGATAGGGATATTTTGTGTTTTCCTAAGTCAGGAAGGCATGGGGCTTTTTAAAGAATTTCATTTTAAAAATAGAAGTGACAAGATAACGTTCTCATTTAAAATATATTATGGTACTTGGTAACAGGAAAAAAAAAATGTATTCCTCCTACAAACTTATTTTCCTGCGGAGACAAGACTCAGTTAAGTGGGCAGATGTTCTCAAGAGTTATTTTAATAGAATCCTATTTCTGAGTCCTTTGTCTCAGCTTACAGCCCTGCTCCGTGTGCGCTCCGGGCTGACACTCGCAGGCTGTTAATCACTCTCTTCTCTGTTAGGTCAATCCCCCGCTTGGTTTTCACCTTCACTGTGCGTTCCTTCCTCAATCCTTGACTCCTAAAGGAATGTGAAACTTGTATTTTGGCTACCCGGGCGGCTCTTACTATGTCTCTCTCTTCTGAAAGAACATCGGGGATTAAGTGTTTCACAAAAACCTTTATCCTGGATACAGTATGTGCTTATGGAAGCCCCTCCCTCTTTGCGTTCTATCAACTATGAACAGTTTCTTTTTTACAAGTAGCAGTGCTTTACAGTCCAGGACAGCTTTGCTAGTTTTAGGTGTCAGTGGTGAATCTGTCTTTAGAAATACGCTCTGTGTTTTCCAATTAAATGACAGGATTGTGGTAAATGATTCCATAAGGCATCAATACATGCTTATTTATTAAAATACACTTCAATCTTTTTACAAAACTAGGCAATTCAGTTAGGAATTGGCCTATTTGTGATGAATGCCTGAATCCATCATCTTTCCCCCAAGATCCGTTTCTAGATTTCTCATCAGCATTGTCTTGGATCCCCATGGCCCAGTGAGGAGATACCAGCACTTCTCTGCTCTGAAGGTGAAATAATTGGATTTCATCCATTTCCTCGGCAGGGAGTTTATTCCCAGACTTCTCACCTCACTCCACCTCAGCTGGTCTTTTCTCTCAGACTCCTTTTTGTTCTACATTCTTTCATCTTCTGGGGACACAGGTTTCCTGGCTGAGGGCACTACCTTGGTCACAAGCTTCCTAGAGCTGAGAGAACCAAGTGTTCACTTGCCCCTGAATGTCCATTGCTTCCTTGCGACCCCTCACTTCAGCCACATGTCTCCTGCTCGCCCTTCGCTGTCCCTCTTACCTTCTCTTGGATCTCTAGGCACCTGTCAGAGCTGCTTTCGAATCATCCGTGTAGCTCTGATACCTGCCAGGAGCACACAGGTCTCCACTGCTGAGTGGAAGGAACTTTGTCTTTGGAACAGTTGTAAAGATTTTTCTGGACAGTATTTCATGTTCAATTTTAACTCTGTGTAAATACAATGAAGTCTGTCAACGGTATTTTAAATTGAAGGTTCCTCATCTTTGTACCTACTTGGGACCAGACTAAGGCATTCAGAAAATAAGGAATGACTAGTCAGCACTATGCATATGGTCAACTCTACATAGCACTTACTTGTCTAAACTATTACTTAAACTCTGGTGTAAGCAGAAAGATTGATGGATGCAGAGTCTAGATTCAGATACTGCTCGTGGTGTGGAAAGCTCTGGTGTTTGGTCTGGAACCATCTGCCTCCTTTTCTGGGGAGGTTCTGGGGACAATTCACAAGAAGGACAGTACATAAATGTGCTTTCAAAATGACACCACTCTGTACAATTTTAAGGTGAAACTGTTGTGATATTGGGGGCTGAAAAAAATACAACTTGCATAGACTTGACCCCAGTGCGTCCATCCATCGAGTGCAGTCTCTGACACAGTAAATAACCCATTTAGCGCTATGCCTTTCTCAGTGTTGGCACCTTCTGATTTCAGTAGCAGCTGGTTATTCTAGATCACAGATCTGCCTTACTCGGACACTGCTCTTGGTTTGGAGGGGACTCACTGGGTAACACCTCAGTGTTGGGTCAGAACCTGGAATGGTGGCTGCACTCAGAGAAGGTACCGTAAGCCGTCACTTCCGCCGGTAATGGAACCATTCTGTCCCCTTGTCATGCCGCGTCGCGTTTGCTGCCTCCAGTAGGGGCCTCTGCTGGGGAGGAGGTAGGTACTCAGCGTTGTGCTCGGGCACCTCTGTTCAAATGCCGTTTGGCTATTTGCAAAAACTGTGACTTTGGGCAGGTTGCTTAATACCACCGGACCTCAGTTTTCTCTCCTGTATAAACCACAGGAAAAAAATAACCACTGTTAACCTTAGAGTTGTAATGAATTTGAAATTACTAGGTGTCTTCCCTTCATTTTTAAGGTGTCCTGCATTCACGAGAAAGTAACTGTTAGGATTTAGTCATGCCTCATTTTATTGTACTTCACAGATACTGTGTTTTGACAAATTGAAGGTTTGAGGCAACCCCGCACTGAGTGAGTCTATCAGCACGATTTTTCCAACCGCCTTTGCTCACTTTGTGTATTTGTGTCACAGTTTGGCAATTTTTGCAATACTTCAAATCCTCTATCAGTGAAAAGAATATGACTCACTAAAGGCTCAGATGATAGTTAGCAATTTTGAGCAGTAAAATATTTTTTTAATCACGGTATATATACATTGAGGGTTTGCTTTTTAAAAATAGATACAGTGCCATTGCACCCTTAATAGACTATAGGGTAGTGTAAACCTGATTTTTATATGCACTGCGAAGTCATAAAGTTGTGTCACTTACTTTATGGTGGTGGTCTGGATTCCTCCAAGGTAGGCTTGTGTAACGCCTACTTTTTCTTGAACTTGACTTTCAGAGTTCTGAGGCAGTTTTAGAATCCATTGGGGTATTTTTAAAAAGTTACTATTTAAACAACAACGAAAGGTTAATCTACTTCCACCCCTAATCCACACACACTACCCGCAGCTTTGGAGCTTGGTCCTCTACCAGCCTACTGGGTGGGGTCCCCTTAAAAAACCTGTCACAGTCTTTTTTGTCCTTTGACATCTATGGGAATAACTAGTCACGCTGATGGTTTTTTTCCCTTAATTTCTCATCTTTACCTGCAAACTCAGAGAACTGGGGTGCTACTTTCTGATTCATGGGCTTGCAGCATGAATCACTGCATTGGCAGGCGGCTGTGGGGATGGTGAGGTGAAGGGCAGTCGCAGGTAAGCCAGCGAACTGGTCGAGAATGTGGGCTTGCGAAGGGGCGCCAGTGCTCCCCCTCCTAACTTGGCGCCCAGTTGACTCAGGCGGTTACTCACCTAGCTGGAACGGCATGGAGAGATGAGCACCTTCGGGGATGAAAATGTTGTCTGTTCTGTCTTGACACTCTTGTCAGCAGCACTCACACCTGCGGTATCAGCATCCACCACTGTTACCTGCAGCCAGAGACGGAGACACAGTAACAGCTAGTATTTCCTGACAACACAGTGACTGGTGCAAAGTCAGCCAGGGCTTTTACGTGGGTCGGCTGTATCCCCTTGCCATCCTTTGGGGGGGGCTCTATTTTCCCCCCCATTGTACAGGTGAAGAAACCGAAGCTGAGAATAAAACAGCTCGTCCGAGCTCCTTTAAAGAAGGCCGCACAGTCTGAGGTCTTACTACCTACATCATAATGTTAGCCAACTGCATAAAAAAGAAATGGTGTTTTTCCGTTAAGTATATGGGTTGGATTCCTTCCTTATGGTGACACCTATACGCAGTCTTGGAAGCCAGTGTCCTAACCTGCATTGAGCTTTATGTTGCCTGGATTTGGAGGGAAGAAACCGAGTCACAAGTGTTACGTGCCTTTGTCTTCCAGCTTCCATTGTGATTCAGAAATGGTGGTGTCACATGGATCCTTGTTTGGAAGGAGAGGACTGCCGAGTGCTGCCCGATTACTCAGGTTGGTCCTGTAGCAGTGGCAACAAAGTCAAAACTACCAAGGCAAGTATAGACAGAGCACAGCTGTACTTGGCAGCTTCCACTTCCTGTAACCTGCCCCCTCCATTTCATCCTGCCGCCAAGAGGGAGGGTAATGTTACGTTGGTAAAGTTCCGTGGGCAATGCCCCTCTACCACTCGGGCCCTGTGAAAAGCGCGTTTCTCAGCATCACCCTCCATTTCAGATTTATGGAGTTAGGACTGGTGGAGGGATGCCTTATCTGAAGCAGGGCTGCTGAATTCATTTCAGCTCCTTCACGGGCCGATTTAAAGTAAAGGTTTCAGAGTTGACAGTCCCGTGCATCAAACCAGTGTGGCCAGACCCCACATCCTGGTGACTCACTGAAATAGAATACCTGCCACCTCGGAGGAGATTTAGTTTGGCTGAATTGGCTGAAGACTCCAATTCAAGCCTTGTAAGTCGTGTTTCCTGCCCATTCATCCTCGTTCTAGTTGCGTCTCTGAAACACATCATTTTCTACCCAGTTCTCGAGCCAGAAACTGAACTTCTTTCTCCTCTCCTGCTGTCCACACTCTTGTTTTGTCTTAGGGACTGGTACTCCCACACCCCGCCCCCTCTCTGCATCACCATAGTTACCATCCCCAGGTGGTCTCCGCTGTGTCTGGATGACCAACGTTGCTTCCTCATATCCACTCTTGCTTCCCTTCCTGCCTGTTCTCCATAGAAGGGAGTCATTTTTGTGAGTTGCAGATCTGCTAAGCTGGTCCACCCCCAAATCTCTGAGTGGCTTCTCTGTGCTCCTTAGCTCACCTCTGCTTCTGTGGCCCTCACTAGATAACTCTGCAGAGCACCTACCTTCGTTCTTTCTGCTCCAACCGTCTCAGCCTCGGTTAGTCCTCCTTCTATGGTGCTTTGCCAGCTGCAAAGGAATGCGCTTTCTGCCATTCTTCTCTAGAAAGAAGTCATTATTCAGGGAATCCTTCACAAATAGGATGCACATCCCTTGTATCTCTGAGTGCATCATGTAAAACGCACTCAGTTTACACACATTGCTCCACTTACTTGCTTCATTCTGTCAGCTTCCTGTCTGGGAGCAGAGCGGTGATGTTAGGGCCCCTTGCTGGGTTGCTCACCCAATAGTCCCAGAGCTGGCTGAATAGCTCCACACTGTTTCTTGTACAAAAATTAATAAAACAGGTCAGTCTAGGATTCTAATGAGCTACACACACTGGAATGACTGCTTGGTCCTGGTTGCTGTGTCAGCTTTGGCCCCCCGAGGAGGAAAAATATCCCTTGAATGGTTTTTCACCTTGCTTACATTTCCCTCTTTATGAGTGTTTTGAATTACTCAAGTTCTCAGTCATCTTCAGCCACTGAGGGCAAGAACAGGTGAGTTCTCCTATGTATGCACATGAGGTATTATAATAAACAAGATCTTATAAATATTTAAACAAGTCATTAATAAAAGATTAAGTCTAAAACATACTATTGTAAAACAAGATTTAAAAATAAACTTTACATGTAAATTTTAGCTGATATTTATTACATCTCAGAGTAGTAGTCTAGTATGTTGTCTGATTTATTCTTTATAATGTAGGTAAAATAATTCCAAAATCAAGACCATTTTAACATTAATTACAATTATCAACTAAGCTGTCCTTGTTAGTGATATCATGATCACTAGGTTAAATAACCTGATCTATGCTTCTTTATCCAGGGCAGGAGAAGTTCATGGAGGTTATTGGTAGAGGAAGGAAGTTAATACTGCCACCATTTAAAAAAATTGGAGTATAATTGCTTTTCAGTGTTATGGCTGATTCACTTAATTGTGAACAGCAAAAAATATGGATGCATCTGTCACCTCTCTCCTGTCCCCCACCCATGTAGGTCATCACAGAGCACCAACCTGAGCTCCCTGTGTCATACAGCAGCTTTCTACTAGCTGTCTATTTTACACATGGAAGTGAATATATTGGAGAAGGCAATGGCACCCCACTCCAGTGTTCTTGCCTGGAGAGTCCCAGGGACGGGGGAGCCTGGTGGGCTGCTGTCTATGGGGTCGCACAGAGTTGGACATGACTGAAGCGACTTAGCAGCAGTGAATATATGTTATACCCTAAGGAAACCCTAATTCTAAAAGACACATGCACCCACTGGTCACTGCAGCACTGTTTCCAACACTGCCATCATTTTCATCCGCTCCGCTTCTAACCTGCTCCCACAATCTTTCGATCTGGGTAAACCCAAGTGTGCCTGTTAAGCAAATCCCGCCTTAAGATAATCCCACTGTCCTTTCCAATGGGCCCCCATCAGCCTCTCTTCCCTTACCTCTTCCGAAATCCAAATCTGGCAGTGGCCAAAGAGCTAGGGTCTTAAATCTGTCAACCATAAATCTTTCCTTTTTTCATGTTTCTTGTAGACTAAGAAATAATAGAAGCATAATCTTGCAAAACGTTGACTCTTACACAGAAATATAAAATAAGATACTGAGCACCAGTCAGCTGTGTTCTGGGACAGAATGCATCTGAGGAGCCCCTTGCTTGCGCAGCTCCCTGCTGTTTCCATACAGTTCATGAGGGTATTTGCAGGAAGTGGGCCTGGAGGGGTGTTGTAGCTCTATGTGCTGGGATTAGGAGTTTGCTCTAGCGAATCCTCAACGGCAGTGACATTTCATTTAGCGCTGTGAAAAGCTGCAGAAGCATAATACAGTTCCCCCAGCCCTCATGCTACATAGCTACTTTTCGTTTTTCTTTTTTGTGATACAGCACTGGAGAATAATCTTGGAGTCATAAAACTTTGTTTCCTTTAGTAATCCAAGTCGGTGTGACTTGAACTATATAAAACATTTTATGTCTTTTATGGAGCTTATGCACATAGAGTAAATTCATTTGTGGAATGGCGACTGGCATCGAGCTCACAAAAGCTGTGTCTTAAAATTGACACTGGACCTCACACCCTAGGTGAGACCACAGTCACATAAAGGTAGAACACTTACCGCTCTCAAGGGGGTATTATTAACTATATAGCAAAATAGTTTGCATTTTCATTAACAGTCCATGCATGGCAGCATCACAACACAGAAAGGCGAAAAGAAAAAGATCAGCTACTGTCAGGCATCTAGGTCCAAATTTTCTTTTCCACTGAAATGCGAATGTAACAAAGTTAGCAGTCAACCTGAGATATGAATAGTCTTAGATGAAGATAGGAACATGAGTGTGGACAGCTCCCTAACCAGCAAGGCAGACACTGAGTTGATTCTGCTTGTATTGTTTTCAATATCCCCAGAGAGGAGGCGGGTACTGCTTTGTTGGGGGAAATCTAACTTCTCTGACATCCTGCCTTGATTTTCCTTCCTTAAATTCTGAGTTTTATTACCTGAAAGTGAAAAGTGTAAGTTGCTCAGTTGTGTCCAACTCTTTGCAACCCCCTGGACTATACAGGCCATGGAATTCTCCAGGCCAGAATACTGGAGTGGGTAGCCATTCCCTTCTCCAGGGGATCTTGCCAACCCAGGGATCAAACCCAGGTCTCCCACATTGCCAAACCCAGGTCTCCCACATTGCAGGTGGATTCTTTAGCCACAAGGGAAGCCCAAGAATACTAGAGTGGGTAGCCTATCCCTTCTCCAGTGGAACTTCCCGACCCAGGAATCAAACCAGGGTCTTCTGCAGTTGCTAAATGTGCTAAGTCATTTCTCCCTATTTGAGTTGTCGGTATTAAGACTCCTTACAAGTGTGCAGTGTCTTCTTAGCACTACAGGCAATGGTTTGAAGGGTGTTTTTGTCGCTTGCAAATACAAGCAAATCACACGTTGAAGTTTGAGAAACTTTAGATTTTTACATGTTCCTAATTTCAAGACCTCTAAGAGTAAAGAAGTATGTGTTGCGAGTGGTTATTCCCACCGAGGGACAGTTTTGCCCTCAGGGAGATGTTTGGCAATGTCCGAGGATGTTTTTAGTTGTCACACACTGGGGAGGGGGTTGCTGTGGGCTTCTGTGGTTAGAGGCCAGAGATGCGGCTCAACATCCTGAAATGCACAGGGCCGTCCCCACGACAGAGTTACATAGCCCCACATAGCAGTAGTGCTAAAGCTGGAAAAAACTTCATCCAATAGGGTAGTTCTTTCGGTAACTGTGTGTGTAAGTATCCTACCTGATCCCATTGCTTCCTTTTGTTCTTCAGAGTTTCTATTCAGTGTCCAAGCGTTTGCAGTATTTCCTACTGGAAAAGCTAGAGGGAGGCGGTAAGACACTCTCTTCCACACCTCCCTCTCCCTCAGGATCTAAGGTGACCGATTCCTCTGGTTCCTTCCTCACTGGTCCCTAATCGATACCCTTCCCTCTGGCTCTTGGTCTACTGCAACGGGTCATCCTCATCCTCTCTACCACCATGTTATAACTGTTTAATGATACCAGTGGCTGTAGAACAACCATCATGGGAACTTGTTAAAAACACAACTATTTTGAGCCTCATTCTAGGATGTTCTGGGATGGGGTTCAGAAATCCATACTTTAAGAACAAGTGTTCTTAGGGAGATTCTGATGAGTAAACAGTATACCCTCGGTTTTCGAGCTCCCTACCTGCTCTCGGTTCTCACCTTTGTCTTGGCTTTCTGTGCCACGAGGGTGAGGTCCCTGCCCAGGTTCCTTCCTGGAACCATCGATGGATGCCCCTTGGTAACTGCTAGAAAATGTAGGATATAAGCATCTTGGGATGGGCCTTCATGGCCACTCAGCAGACAGGCCTCTGTGTCCACACCTTCCTCTTCATCCCCTCCCACTTCTCAAGTCTACTTGTCTTTCAAGGTTGCGCCGAGGCGACTCTTTTATCCTGAAGTCTTAGCTTCTCTGATCCCTAGAGCCAGAGCCTGAACTTTTCGGGGCACTGTGTCACATGAGAGTGGAGCTGAGAGCGACATGATAGCAGCCTTTTATCCGCCAAGATGCAATGCACCTTCCGCCTACAATCAATGAGACAAAAATTTTCAAATCAACCAAATCTGAAAGTACCTCTTCCAATTGTCAGTGCAGAAAGGTTCCCAAACAGGTTGGATGTGGAGAATGAGCTTCCTCAGATAAGATGCTTTTGAGAATTACATCCTAGATGTAGACTGCTACTTGGCTGACTGTAAAGATGGTTGGGTTTGAAACAGATGCATGAAAGAAAGATCCAGGAAGAGCTACCATGACAACAGTCACTGTTCCTTGAGCACTAACCCCACGACAGGCAGCGAGCACACCCTTCGTGCAGTTTCATTCCCTTCTCGCAACAACTTAAGGAGGGTAGATGCTACTGGTTTTCATTTAGCGGACGAGGAATCTGAGGCTGAGAGAGAGAGTCCTCCCTGCTCAGAAAGTGACCAGCTTCCTCCTCCGGCTGCACAAGCCTAAGACCCGAGAGTTGTCCTTGACGCCTCTCTCACACATCCTGTATTTGTCACGAGTCCTGGTGGCTCCCCTCTTACCAAGTGGTCTCTCTGAGTTGTTGACAGCCTGGAACCACATTGCTTGTCTCATCTCTGTGCCTCCCTCAGAAAAAGGCCGAAATCCTTGCGTTTCCCTCTCCCTAGACAGTTCTTGGCTCAAGTAGTCAGGGCGCCATTCTGTCAAGTTTCCCTGTAGGCACCTCCTCCCCCGACAAGCCTCTGTGAAATAGCGGCCGTCTCCCCTCCCTGCCCCAGTCCTGGGCTCCACACACTATGTCACCTTTGATATACTTTTCTTTTACCTGTTTGTCCAGCCCTTTTCCTCTAGACTAGCAATAAGCAAGCTATGTCTATTGAGCCAAATCTGGCCCTTAGCTTACAGGTCATTGAAACAGCAGAGAAAGAATGAGTTGTACTTTTTTTAATGGTTGGGGAAAAAAACAAAAGGACTATGTATTTCTTAACATGAAAATTTTGTGAATTTCAATTTGAACATCCCAAAATCAAGATTATTGGGACCTAGCAATGCCCACTGGTTTATGTATTGCCTACGGCTGCTTTTGTGGTATAAAGGCAGAGTGCAGTAGATACAACAGTGGCTGTGTGGCCTGCAAAACTGAAAATATCCTACTGTTTGGTGTTTCACAGAAAAACTATATCTACCCCTATTTTAGCTAAGTTCCACGAGGAAAGAGTTTTAATACTATGTGCTGAGAATACTATAGAGCAAACAAAAGAGCAGTTGTAGAATACATACATAAAGGACTGTGTCAGTTAAAAGCATATCTGAAGTTTGAATACATACCTGATTGGATGATGACTATCACTGAGTAGTCGTGATGACTATGTGATCAGAGAATATAATTTACTTTAAAAGTATACTGATGGTGTAGATGGGTTAACATATTATGCTTCTATTTATTCCTAGTTGGTGTATTATCTAACTTGTACAATTTATTACATGATGAAATCAAACTATAGAAACTGCAGACCTGGGTTCTTAGATCCCAAGTAATGGTGAGCCTGGGTGCTTAAAAGTGGAAGAAACCACACATTTTTTAATGGATGTAGGTTTTCAGAAAGGGCTTCCCTCATAGCTCAGATGGTAAAGAATCTGCCTGCAATGCGGGAGACCCGGATTCGATTCCTGGGTTGGGAAGATCTCCTGGAGGAGGGCATGGCAACCCACTCCAGTATTCTTGCCTGGAGAATCCCATGGACAGAGGAGCCTGGCAGGCTGTAGTCCATGGGGCTGCAAAAAGTCAGACACGACTTAGCGTCTAAACCACCACATTTTCAGAAAATATTGTAGTTTTATAAAATAATCTATTTTTGAAAACAAAAGTTAACTACCTTGTGCTTAGTGGCTCCTTCAAAATATAACGAAGGCAGTATTCTGATCCTGACATACACTGATTTAAATCAGCACTCATCTGACAAAAGTTTAGTCCCATTAATAAAAGCATGTCTTAGCATACGTGAGTTACCTTGATGAGCAATCAATGTACCTAATCTACTGGGATTTTTTTATAAACCCCACAAGATACAGAACTAGGGCCTATAACCATGTTGTGGAATGTTTGGGGTGTGTTTTCCTCTGCAACCTAAAAGGAAGACAAATATAAAGAAGAATTTGATGTCAACAGCTGATTGGGAGAGGTTGGTTACAGATCAAGGGGCCCGACTATTAAATTGTACACATCTGATGCAGACAGGGACTTCTGGGTCTGTTAAGAGGAAGGAATACCTGTGGTGGGTCTAGGGTGCTGAATGCTAACTTTTAAAATTCATTTCAGGTAACACGGTAGCAGAGAGAGAGGTGCCTCCACGCTGGAGGAGGGACGGGCAGCAGCGCTCTCCTGTCGGGACTGCGGTCCTGGACTCTGCGGGAAATTGTCTTAGATTTTACCCACGCCACGTGGGCATACCTGTGCTATGAATGGCGGTGTTTACTTAACTGTTCCAGCTCTCACTGCCTCGTGACTTGACTACAGTGGGTTATAACCATGGGCTGCCACACACCCAGCGGACAGCCTACCTGTATTCCTAAGGAACATACCTCCAAGAGACTCTGGACCAACAAACTGGAAGCTGGAAAAGTGGATCATCACTGAATGAAGAAGACTATTTCTGCAGCTTCTTTCTGCATTTACACAGGAGCACGGACCGGTTTCTGAGGATCCTCATCCTCTTCCTCCTGTGAACTTTTCCTTCAGCCCTGGGTTGGTCATTTGAAAGGGTCCAAATAACAAAACATTTTGGCAGAACATTTTTTTTTTTTTTTGCAGATGTAGATTGATGAACTCTGATTAACTGGTGATGAAAATTTATTTTATAAACCTTGAAGAATAGAAGGACTCATGTTGGGGTTACTGTGTGTGCATTTGTTTCAGTTTTAAAGTCTCTGCATTGTAAGGTCCTTTGGCAGGTCAGCAGAAATAAAATGCTCCCATGTAACTTCTGTGCCATTTCACCCAGTGCTAAGGAAGTGTATCAACCCCAATAGTTTATAACCAAAGCCCTCTCGTGACAGATACACAACAGAAAGGAGACCCGCTGGGATTTCTATGGCTTAAGTGTAGGCAGAGAGGTAAATCATTGAAAATATAGAACACTTTCTGTTTAGATCAAGGGTGATTTCTTAGATCCAGTTTATGTCAATCAAACTGTTTTGCTAACTCTGAGACAAAAAAGTCATTAACGGCAGAATTTTTAGACTCTGAGTTAGCCCTACGCCTTCCCTCCTTATTTATTAGTTATTTTTTAAATGTGAGTAAAATCTGAGTCATTTTTTTTCTTGGTTAAATGACTTTGCAGCAGCTGTGTCTCCACATATTCTCAGATGCTGTCATGCAGAAATTTATTACAGACAACAAGTGACCCAGATTTGAAATGCATAATGTTATTAAATAGATACCACTATAATAATATGGAATAAATTTTATATGTTAAGACATGCCAAAAACATACTTTCTGCACTGATTATGCCTGTCCTGTCACAATTATGGGAGAAAATATTATTATTGTATTGTTTGTAACAATAACAGTTACGTCTCTTCGATTTTATTCTTGCAGAAGGAATGGAGAAAGGCGATAGCTACTTGTTTGCTAAATTTTGTTTGAATCTGATTGACTAGATGCTTACCAGAATTGTTACTCTCATATTAGTAAGTAAAAAATTAGTTTCACTGATGGTGTTTGGTGTACACACTTTTGTGACTGTTTTATTCCATAAGACTTGGTGTTAACATTCTTAGGCTTGCAAATTTTTATCAGTGTGAAAACTTTACATAAACTTTAATGTTACTATATGGCAATTTATATAGAGATCACTACTTTGTTTCTTCTCCCAAACCTATGTTGCACTAAGGAGAATTTAAAATGTAGGAAGATTTAATTAAGTTGAGGCACATTCATAATGTTTTACATGCATTCTGCTGCCTTTAGTATAAGATGTTCCATTGTAAAAAAGCGAGTTAAAATGAAATTGTGTGGAACATGAGACAATGTCTTAGTTTTTCAGCCACACATCTGATATTTTACCCCAAACAAGATCAAGTAAAAATGACATCACTTCACCTTGAGGTTCATTCCAGGATAAACTACTTCCAGGGAGTAAATAGTCCATTTGGGAAAGTGGCAGGTATGGAAGCTGCCATTTCATCCATTACTGCTTCACAGTGTTCTTTATACCTAGTTCGCAAGTTAGCTCTGAAATGGGTATTTGAGAGGCACTTTAGTGTTATCATTCCTATTTTTCTCCGGTAGGGAAGTAGATAGGAGTCTTTGCTTTAAATTCTGTAAAAACGCAGAAAAGATACCAAAGGAGATATCGGTCACATCAACCCCTGGCTCTCTGATGGTGGCGCAAGTGGTCTCAACACCGGAGAGACATTCGATTCTCACATCTTAGGACTTTCGGCTGCCCTGCGAGGCCTGTGGACTCGGACAGGGCCTCTCCTAAGGCAGCAGCAACCTCCTCAATTTTAGAGTGCTCCCTCAGGTTCCAGGGTGCTGCTCGGAATTACAGAGACCCCTGTAGCTCGTGCCCTTGGAGAGGTGGAATTCTGCCGACTCAGTAAATTCACACTTAGCCTTCCCAAGACCCCTCGGAGTTCTGGGGGAGAGTTTTCATCCTTTTACACACAAATACATCTATCTAACCCTTTGTCAATGCACTCTTTGCCACTGGATACACACATGAAAAATGTCACACTTCCAACATTAAAAAAATTGGGAAAATATTCAGTATTGAACTTCAACATGAGTTTACAAGAAAAACTGTATTCTTTATGTATTAAAAAAAAACAAACGGAAACTCACAGTTAGCATCATTCTTGACAGTGAAGAGCTGAAAGCATTCCCTCTCGTATCAGGAAAAAGACCTGAGTGTCCACTGTCACCACTTCTACTCAACACAGTTTTAGAAGGCCTAACCAGGGTAGTCAGAGATGAAAGGGATCCAAATTGGAAAAGAAGTAAAACTGTCCCTGTTTGCAGGTAACATGATACTACACATAGAAAATCATAATGATGCTACCAGGAAATTACGAGAGCTCATCAATGAATTCAGTAAAGATGGAAGATACAAAACTAATACACAGATGACACCAGCATTCCTATACACTAACAGGAAAAGATCAGAAAGAAAAGTAAAGGAAACGATCCCATTTACCACTGCAACCAGACAAGTAAAATACCCAGGAATAAACCTACCCAAGCAGGCAATGGCACCCCACTCCAGTACTCTTGCCTGGAAAATCCCATGGGCGGAGGAGCCTGGTGGGCTGCAGTCCATGGGGTCGCTAGGAGTTGGATACGACTGAGTGACTTCACTTTCCCTTTTCCCTTTCATGCACTGGAGAAGGAAATGGCAACCCACTCCAGTGTTGTTGCCTGGAGAATCCCAGGGACAGGGGAGCCTGGTGGGCTGCCGTCTCTGGGATCGCACAGAGTCGGACACAACTGAAGTGACTTAGCAGCAGTAAGAAGACAAGAGTACTCTGAAAACTATAAGACACTGATTAGTTGTATTGGAAAAGCTGGACGGCGACATGTAAGTGAATGACATTAGAGCATTCTCTAACACCACACACAAAACTAAATTCAAAATGGACCGAAGACTAAAACATAAGGTGGGACACTATAAAACCCTTAGAGGAAAATATAGGTGGAACACTCTTTGAAACAAATTGCAGCAACATCTTTTTTGAACTGCCTCCTAAAGTAATGAAAAAAAACCCACAAAAATAAACAAATGGGACCTAATTAAACTTAAAACATTTTGCACACCAAAGGAAACCATAAATAAAACACAAAGCAACCCACAAAACGCGAGGAAAAGTTTAGATATGTGGCACCAACAGGGGATTAATCTCCAAATTATTCAAAGAGCTCATGCAGCCATATGTCAAACATAAAAAATCCAATCAGACAACGCACAGAAGATTTAAGTGCACATTTCTCATAAGAACACATACAGGTGGACAAAACCACATGAAGAGATGCTAAATATCACTAATAATGGAGGCAATGCAAATCACAACATCGGCTCTCAGTTCAGAATGGCCATCACCAAAAACTAAACACAACAACTCCTGGACAGAGTGTACAGAGAAAGGAATACCTCCTGTTGGTTGGAATATAAGTTGGTATAGCCATTATGGAAAACACGTTGGAAGTTTCTTAAAAAACTAAAACTATAAGTACCATATTATCCAACAATCCCATTGCTGAGCAGTAGTCGGAACACACAAGAATTTGAAAGGATACATACACCCCAGTGGTCACCGCACCGCTACTGACAACAGCTGAAAGATAAAAGCAAGCTAAACTCAGAGGAAGGGGCACAGAAGACAGTGCATATACACAGGAATTAAGAAAATGAATGCAATACTGCCATGGGCAGAAAAATGAATGGCCCTGCAGCTTATCATACAACTGTAATAAGACAAAGAATGACGGATAGGCAATGATATCACTGATGCCTGCAATCCCAAAATGGACACAAATGAACTCTTTACAAAACACAGAGAGACCCGCAGAGTTGAAAAAGAAACTTATTAAAAAAGAAAGGTAAGAAGACATGGATAAACTAGCAAGTTGGGATTAACCTGTATACAGTAATATATGTAAACTGGATAATCAAAATGGACCTACTGCACAGCACGGGGAAGCCCATTCTGTATACTATGGTAATATGCATGGGAAAGAACATGAAAAAATATATGCAGATGTGTAACCAAATCAGGTTGGTATACACCGAAAAAGAAACATACGGAAAATCTTCTGTGTTCCCATAGAAAATAAAAAAAAAATGAGAAAATGCCAATGATATTTCCCTCAGGTCTCAGGCACCTGGCGAGGTGACACATTTCTGGAGCTTGAACAGCCTTGTGTCCCAGGGCTGGACAGGGTGGAGCAGAGGCAGTGGGGGAGGCGGTGCCAGCACGTAAGCCCACTGCAAACCGAGCGCCTGGTTCCCCGTGAGGATCCCACATCTCCAGACCCACACTGGCCCTCCTACAGCTCAGCCAAGCCCAGTGCATTGCAGTGACGCAGGCCCTTTGGGCTGGAAAACCTTTGAAAAGACCCCTGCTCTCTGAGTCTCCTGTTGGGGGGGGGTGTCCAGGTGTAACCTCCTTTCTAGAGTCGCCTCTCCTACATGTGACTGCTTCCTCTGCTTGGTGGTGTAGGCAGAGCTTGGGACTTGTCTGGAGCTTGAATTGTAAGGTGCAAGATGTAATGAGACAGGAGATCTGGACTCTTACTTCTTGCACTGCTGCTGCTGCTAAGTCGCTTCAGTTGTGTCTGACTCTGCGCGACCCCATAGACGGCAGCCCACCAGGCTCCCCCGTCCCTGGGATTCTCCAGGCAAGAACACTGGAGTGGGTTGCCATTTCCTTCTCCAATGCATGAAAGTGGAAAATGAAAGTGAAGTCGCTCAGTCATGTCTGACTCTAGCGACCCCATGGCCTGCAGCCCACCAGGCTCCTCCGTCCATGGGATTTTCCAGGCAAAAGTACTGGAGTGGGGTGCCATTGCCTTCTGCAACTTCTTGCACATTCCATTCTAATCTACAAGTGTGTTACTTAGTCGTGTCCAACTCTTTGTGACCCCATAGACCTTAGCCCTGGAGAAGAAAATGGCCACCCACTCCAGTGTTCTTGCCTGGAGAATCCCAGGGACGGGGGAGCCTGGTGGGCTGCCGTCTATGGGGTTGCACAGAGTTGGACATGACTGAAGCGACTAATAGCAGCAGCAGCAGCAGACCTTAGCCTGCCAGGCTCCTCTGTCCATGCAATTTCCCAGGCCAGAATACTGGAGTGGGTAGCTGTTCCCTTCTCAATTCACAAGGCCTGCAGGGTTATTAAAAAAAAACACTTTGCCTTAAAGAATGTCTTGGGGCGGTAACTGAAAAAGAATTCAAAACAGGGTAGGTCTTGAAGAAGCCAATCTCAAGCGTACATTTAAAGCACAACACGGGTGTTTTGTTTTTAAAATTTTTAAACTCCCTAAAAGATGCTCCAGCATGGCTCATTTTCAGGGAAAGGAAGTGAAAACTACAAAGATGTATCCTGTCCCACCAAACAGAATGGCCATCACCAAAAACTGATAAACAGTAAATGCAGGGGAAGGCATGGAGAAAAGGGAACCCTCCTCTGCTCTTTTTGTGGGGTATGAAAATTGATAACAGCCATCGTGGAAAGCAGTATGGAGATTCCTTACTAGATGAACAAAAGAGGTACCACATGATCCAGCCATCTCATTCTTGGACCCAGATGCAAAGACAAATCACAGCCAAGAGATGGAAGAAAAGAAAATGTCTATCCAGACATGGTTTCAATTAAGATGATGTGGTACACACACACATATATATACACATACAATGGAATACACCTCAGTCATAAAAAAAGAATAAAATAATGCCTTTTCCAGCAACACCAGTGGACCTAAATATAACACTGAGTGACGGAAGTCGGACAGAAAAACAACAGACTCCCACTGATATCGCTTATGCTTACAACCTCAAAATAGATAGAAATGAATTCATTAATAAGACAGATAGATACCCACAGGTCAAAAAGGAATGTACTGTTACCAGAAAACAAAGGTCAGAAAGCAAGGATGAACTAGGAAGTTAACATATACACAGTCACATATTTAAATGAGATAATCAACAAGCACAGAATGTATAACATACTGTTGTAACATGTATGGGAAAAGCATCTGAAAAGCAACGGATATATGCACATGTATAAAGGAATCAGGTTGGTCTATACTGAAAAGTTCACGTGGAAAATCATCTATATTCCCATAGAAAGGAAAAAGTAAATTTAAAAGAAAAAACAAAATGCCAACGTTATTTCCATCAGGTCTTGGGCACCTGGCCTGGTGACACATTTCTGGAGCCTGAACAGCCCTGATGCCAAGGCTGGACAGGGTGGAGTGGAGGCAGTGGGGGAGGTGGTGTCAGCATGTAAACCCCACTGCAAAACTCCCTGTGGAGGATCCACATCTCCAGACCCACGCGGGCCCTCCCACAGCTCAGCCAAGCCCAGTGCACTGCAGTGCGTGGACCCTCTCAGCTGGAAAACCTTTGAAAAGACCCCTGCTCTCTGAGTCTCCTGTTGGTGGGGAATTCAAGGGCAGCCTCTTTCCTGGAGTCGCCTCTCCTACATATGACAGCACCCTCAGCATAGTGGTGTTGGCCTGGCTCGGGATTTGTCTGGGGGTTGAAATGTAAGGCAGATGAAGTAATGGGACAGGAGCTCTGGACTGTGTCTTTTGGCACATTCCATTCTAATCTATAACCCAGGAACAGAACTTTCTCTCTAGCTCTCCTTGCCCCAGCAACCGAGTGGGGCATTAAAAAATATTGCCACCTTGTGGACATTCCCTGTAACAACAACTTGAAACCTGGTGTTTTGGGCACCACATACTAATAGAGCTTGAGGGGCTTAAAAAAAGCACTTGCCCTTAAAGAATGTCTCAGGGAAGAAATTGACGAAGAAAACACAGTGGATCTTGAAGAAGCCAATCTCAGGGTACATTTAAAGTACACTGTGGGTGGTTTTTTCATTTATTTTTAAACTCATGAAAAGATGCTCCACATGGCTCATTTTTAGGGAACTGAATGAAAAGTACAATGAGGTATCATCTCCCACCCAACAGAAGGGCTGTCACCAAAAATCTACAATTAGTGAATGCAGGAAAGAGTATAGAGAAAAGGGAACCCTCTATGCCCCTTTTTGGAAGAATGAAAATTGGTAACAGCCACGGTGGAGAACAGTATGGACATTCCTTAGTAAATGAACAAAAGAGGTACCACGTGATTCATACTCAAACTCTTGGGTCAGATACAAATAAAAAGCAGAATCGGAACAGACACATGCGCCCGAATGTTCAGCAGCACCTCTGACAACAGGCAAGAGATGAAGCAAGGAAGAAGACCATCGAGACTTACATGGTTAAAGAAGTCATGGTACATAAACACAATGGACTGTTCCTCAGCCATTCAAAAGAATAAAATAACGCCTTTTTGAGCAACATGGGTGGAACTAACGTGATAACACTAAGTGATGGAGCTCAGACCGAGGACAAAATGATACTGATAACACTCGTGCCTGCAACCTCAAAATAGATAGAAATTAACTCATTTACAAAAGACAGACACCCACAGTTCAAAAACGACTGTGTCATTCCCAAAAAAGAAAGTAGGAAGGGAGGGACAAACTAGGAGGTTGGGATTAACATATACACAGTAATATATTTAAACTAAAGAATCAACAAACACTGACTGTATAGCACAGGGAACTCCACTCAACACACAGTAACACCATGTATGATTAGAGAATTGAAAAAGAAATGATGTATGCATAGGTGTAACTGAATCAGGTTGGTGTACACCGAAAAGGAAATGCGTGGAAAATCATCTATGTTCCCATAGAAAATAAAAATTAATTTAGAAAGGAAAGAAAAATGGCAATGATATTTCCCTCAGGTCTGGGGCACCTGGCCCGGTGACACATTTCTGGAACTTGAACAGCCGTGCGTCCCAGGGCTGGACAGGGTGGAGCGGAGGCAGTGGGGAGGGGCTGGGGCAGGGCGGTGCCAGCATGGAAGCCCCACTGCAAACCGAGCACCTGGTTCCCTGTGAGGATCCCACATCTCCAGACCCACACGGGCCCTTCTACAGCTCAGCCAAGCCCAGTGCACTGCAGTGACGTGGACCCTGTCAGCTGGAAAACCTTTGAAAAGACCCCTGCTCTCCGAGTCTCCTGTTGGTGGGGTCCCCAGAGGCAGCCCCCTTCTTGGAGGCGCCTCTCCTCCCTGTGACCGCTCCCTTTGCATAGTGGTGTAGACAGGGCTTGGGACTTGTCTGGAGCTTGAACTGTAAGTTGGAAGAAGTAATGAGACAGGAGCTCTGGATGGCTTCTTCTGGGATATTCCATTCTAATCTACAACTCAGTAACAGGAATTCTCTTTAGCTTTCCTTGCCTGAGCCATCTGAGTGGGGGGTGGTGGAAATCGGAAAATGCTGCCGCCTTGTGGCCATTCCCCGGAACAACAGCTGTAAACCTGGTGCTTCTGGGTACCACATACTCTAAAGGCCTGAGGTGTAAAAACCCCACTTGCCCTTAAGGATGTCCCGTGTAGCGAATTGAATAACAATGGAAAACACAGTGGACCTTTAAGAAGCCAATCTCAAGGATATATTTAAAGCATACCGTAGGTTTGTATTTTTTTGAAGCACGTGAATATATGCTCCACGTGCCTTATTATTAGGGAACTGAAATCCAAACGAGAATGAAGTATCAGGTCTGTCTGGTGGTCCAGTGGTTGAGTCTGCCTGCCAGTGCAAGGGACGTGGGTTTGATCACTGCCTTGGGGAGATTCCACATGCTGCGGAGTTGTTAAACCTGTGCGTTATATCTACTGAGCCCACACCCTACTGCCCGCCAGTGCCAACTACTGAAGCCGGTGCGTCCTAGAGCCCATGCTCTATAGTAAGGCAAGCCACCACAATGAGAAGCCCGTGCACTGCAACGAAGAGCAGCCCCCGCTCGCCACGACTAGAGAGAGACCGCACAGCAACAAAGACCCAGGGTAGCCAAATATAAATAATAAATAAATGAACCTTAAAGAAAAAAAAACCCCACAATGAGGTATCGTGTCACACAGGTCACAGTGGCCATCATCATGAAGTCTGTAAACAATAAATGCTGAAGCGGTTGTGGAGAGAAGTGAACTGTTTGTGGGAACGTCAGTTGGTACAGTCAGTATACAGAACCGTATGGATTTTCATTAAAAAAAAAAAAAAAGTAAAATAGGTACTTTACTGGTGGTTCAGTTTCAAGACTTGGTGCTCCCAATTCAGGGGCAAGTTTCAGTCCCCAGTCAGGGAATGAGATCCCAGATATCACAAGTAAGAGTTTTCAGGCCATGATGAAATATCCCACACGCATCACTGAAGTTCCTGTGTGCCTCTGCTAATTACAAATAAAGAAATAAATAAAGAGGATCGCACATTCCGAAAGTAAAGATTGCTGCATGCCACATGATGACTGAAGAAGGTGCATACAGCAAGTAGGACCAAGCACAGACAGATAATTATTAAAAAAAAAAGAAACAAAAAACTAACCATAGTGCTTCCATATGACCCAGCAATCCCATTCCTGGGCATAAATCCAGAGGAAACCATACTTTGAAAAGACACATGTACCCCAGTGTTAACTCCAGTACTGTTTACAATAGCCAAGACACAGTTGTAGCCTAAATGTCTATTGAGAGATGATTGGATAAAGAAGTCATATGTGTATATGTATACACACACACACACACACATTGGAATACTACTCAGGCATAAAGAAAATAAAATGATGTCATTTGAAGCAACACAGATGGGCCTAAATATTATCATACTAAATGACATACTTCAGAAATTCCATATGCTAACACTTATATGTGAAATTTTTAAAAAAATGAGACAAATGAACTTGTTTACAAAACAGAAAGAGACTGACAGTTACCGAAAACAATCTCATAGTTACCAAAGGGGAAGGATGTGGGGAAGGAATAAACCAAGAGCTTGGGACGAACATATATACACTACTATGCATAAGACAGATAAGGTCCAGCAAGGGCCTTATTATACAGCACAGGAAATTCTACTCAATACTCTGTGATAACCTATTTGAGAGAAAAATCTAAAGAGAATGAATATATTTCCATTAGAACTAAATCATACCCAAAACTAAGACAGTATTTTAAATCCACTATATTCCAATAAAATTTTAAATAGAAACAAGAAATCGACCCCAAAGAATAATTTTTAAAAAAATACTATTGGTCTGGTATAATATGAAAAATTAATTGAGCTGCTGTTAGTATGACTTATATACTATGAGCATGTTAAAGTTCTCTATCCCACTGTATACCCTGGCAGTAAACCAGCCCTTCTCTATGAAAGTTTCAGTTAGAGGCTGTGTAAATGCTGATGGATCTCAAGTATATATTCCATGGATTTCTAAGGCCTTTTGAAGATGCAGTGATACTGAGCCCATATTCTTCCATGCCAGTGTCATCAGCTGGAGTGGAGACAGCAGCCCCTTCAATTCACAATACCACCCCCTACCCATCCCAGCCCAATGCCCTGCCCACTCGGCCGGCAACCCTCACTTGAATATTCAATATCTGCTCAGAGTATGGTATCTTGGAAAGAACTGGTTAGTGCACAAAATCAGGAGTTGACATCTGTCAATGTCTGTGAAACAGCCTCATCGAGATGCCTGCATCATTCAGCTCAGTTCAGTCGCTCAGTCATGTCCGACTCTTTGTGACCCCGTGGACTGCAGCATACCAGGTTTCCCTGTCCATCATGCCTGTGTCATATTAATAGGTAATTTCTCCAGGACTGGAGCATGCTTCTGCACAAAATTCTTAGTGATGGGCAATTAGGGACTCACTGACCAAGGATTAAGCCACTGCTGAGCTGGTCCCTCTGAATGAGGCAAAGCGTTATTAAGAATTGTACCTAAAATTAAAGTTCCACCTGGGCTCTCCTATACCATGTGCTTAGTCACTCAGTTGTCTCCAACTCTTTGTGACCCTGTGGACTGTGGCTTGCCAGGCTCCTCTGTCCATGGGGATTCTCCAGAATCCTGGAAGAATTCTCCAAGAATACTTGGGTGGGTAGCCATGCCTCCTCCAGGGGATCTTCCCAATCCAGGGATTGAACCCAGGTCTCTCACAATGCAGGTGGATTCTTTTACCAACTGAGCTACAAGGGAAAATTGGCAAAGTGTGGTCAAATTCACCCAACCCGGGTTTGTTAGTAAAGCTGTATTAGAACACAGCCATGCTGAGTGTTTGTGGAGCACCTCAAGCTTTGCACGACAACAGCAGAGCAGACGGTGACAGAGCCCTCATGTTCCACAAACTCTACAGTATTTAATCTGCAGAGAAGTTGGCCAATTCATGCTCTATTCAATGGAAGAACATAAAATTCTTTTTTGAGTTCACTGAAACACTGCAACACTGGCAGAGAGCTGAAGAAAACTCAAAGTTTGAATGTAGGTTCTGCTACTCATTTCTCAAAGGTTTCTACTCCATCAACTGCAGTTTCTGTATAAAACGGGGATAAGGGGATGATGATATATATGGCCTGAAGGAGTTTTTTTTATAAGAATTTTATACCAACAAACTCTTAGCATGGTGGTGAGCAAATAATAAACCCTTGTAAAAGCTGTGCCTCTGTTATGAGCAACCCATAATCCAGTAGTCACCTCATACAAAAAAAGCAAAGGACTGCCTTTGCTGCTCCAGTGGATAGGAATCTGCCTGCCAAAGCAGAGGACATGGGTTCAATCCCTGGTCTAGGAAGACCCCACATGCCCTGGGACAATGAAGCCCATGTGCCACAACTACTGAGCCCACCTGCCCTAGAGCCTGTGCCCTGCAACAAGAGAAGCTGCCACAGTGAGAAGTCTGTGCGGCGTGACTAGAGAGTAGCCCCTGCTCACCACGACTAGAGAAGAACTTGCACAGTAATGAAGACCCAGTGCAGGGGGAAGAAAAAAAGCAAACAGCAGACCCTGGGCTCAAAAGTGGGGTGTGAGTTTTTCAAGCGGACACAACTGATGGGAATTGGGGTCTGCTAAGATTAGACCTGCCCCTTCATGGGTCACTGCATTGTTTGGTGAAGGGCTTGTGTAACTCAGTGAAGCTATGAGCCATGCCATGCAGGCCCAGCCAAGATGCATGGGTCACGGTGAAGAGTTCTGGCAAAATGTGGTCCACTGGAGGAGGGAATGGCGAACCACTCCAGCATTCTTGCCATGGGAACCCACGAACAGTATGAAAAGGCAAAAAGCCATGACACTGGAATATGAGCCCCAGGCTGGAAGGTGTCCAGTCTGCTGCTGGGGAAGAGCGGAGGACCGCTAGTCGTAGGTCCAGAAAGAACGAAGCAGCTGGGCCAAAGCAGAAACCATGCTCAGTTGTGGATGCTGCTGGTGGTGAAAGTAAAATCCAATTCTGTAAAGAACAGTATCACGTAGGAACCTGGGATGTTAGGCCCATAAATTAAGGTAAATTAGACATGGTCAAGCAGGAGATGGCAAGCATGAACATCAGCATCTTAGGGATCAGTGAACTAAACTGGATCGAATGGGCAAATTTAATTCAGATGGCTGTTTTCTACCTACTACTGTGGGCAAGAATCTCTTAGAAGAAATGGAGACGCCCTCATAGTCAACAAGAGTCCAGAAAGCAGTACTTGGGTGCAAACTCAAAAACGACAGAAAAATGGTTTCTAAGGCAAACCATTCAACTCACAGGAATCCAAGTCTGTGCCCCAACCACCGATGCTGAAGAAGCTGAAGTTTATCAGTTCTGTGAAGACCTATAAGACCTTATATAACTAAAAAAACAAACTATAAAACAACAACAAAAAAAGATGTGCTATTCACTATAGGGGACTGGAATGCAAAAGTGGGAAGTCAAGAGATACCTGGCTTAACAGGTAAGTTTGGCCTTGGAGTACAAAATGAAGCAGGCAAAGGCTAACAGAGATCTGCCAAGAGAACACACCAGTCATAGCAAACACAGTTTTCCAACAACATACGAGACGACCCTACACATGGACATCACTAGATGGTCAATACCCAAATCAGACTGGTTACATTCTTTGCAGCCAAAGATGGAGAAGCTCTATACAGTTAGCAAAAACAAGACCAGGAGCTGACTGTGGCTCAGATCATCACCTCCTTATAGCAAAATTCATATAGCAAAAACCTAACATTATAGGCTTAAACTAAAGAAAGTGGAGAAAACCACTGGTCATTCAGGTATGACCTAAATCAACTCACTTATGATTATACAGTGGAGGTGATGAACAGATTCAAGGGATTAGATCTAGCAAACACAGTGCCTGAAGAACTATGGATTCAGGTTCATAATTCTGTACAGGAGGCAGTGACCAAAACCGTCCCCACGAAAAAGAAATGCAGGAAGGCCAAATGGTTGTCTCAGGAGGCTTTCCAAGTAGCTGAAGAAAGAAGGGAAGTGAAAGATACTGGAGAAAGGGAAAGATGTACCCAACTGAATGCAGAGTTCCAAAGAATAGCAAGGAGAGATAAGAAAGCCTTCTTGAATGAACAGTGGGAAAAAATACAGGAAAGCAATAGAATGGGAAAGACTAGAGATCTCTTCAAGAAAACTGGAGATATCAAAGGAACATTTCATGCAAGGATGAGGATGATAAATGACAGAAAAACTAAAGACCTAACAGAGGCAGAAGAGGTTAAGAAGAGCTGGCATGAGTACACAGAACTGTACAAAAAAGTCTTACTGACCAGGATAACCACGACGGTGTGGCCATTCACCTAGAGCCAGACATTCTGGAGTGTGAAGTCAAGAGGATCTTAGGAAGTGTTGCGCCAAATAAAACTAATGCAGGTGGTGGAATTCCAGCTGAGCTATTTCAAATCCTAAAAGATGATGCTGTTCAAGTGCTGCACTCAGTATGTCAGTGAATTTGGAAAACTCAGCAGTGGCCACAGGACTGGAAAACGTCAGTCTTCACCCAAATTCTGAAGAAGGGCAGTGCTAAATAATGTTCAAACTATCAGACAATTTTGCTAACTTCCCATGCTAGTAAGGTTATACCCCAATTCCTTTAAGCTAGGTTTCAACAGTAGTTGAATTGAGAACTTCCAGATGTACAACCTGGATTTAGAAAAGGCAGAGGAACCAGAGGTCAGATTCCAACAGTCGTTCACTTATAGAGATAGCGTGGGAATTCCAAAAAAAAACCAAAACAACCCATCTACTTCTGCTTCACTGACTATGCTAAACCATTTGACTGTATGGATCACAACAAACTGTGGAAAATTCTGAAACAAATGAGGATTACAAGCCATCTTACCTCTCTCTTCAGAAACCTGTATGCAGGTCAAGAAGCAACAGTTAGAACCAGACACAGAACAATGGATGGTTAAAAATTGGGAAAAGAGTACGATGACAAGGCTGTATATCATCACCCTGTTTATTTAACTTATATGCAAAGTACATCATGTGAAATGCCAGCTTGGATGACTGACAAGCTGGAATCAAGATTACTGGGAGAAATGTCAACAACCTCAGATATGCAGATGATACCACTAGAATGGCAGAAAGTGAAGAGGAACTAGAGAACCTCTTGATGAGGGTGAAAGAGTAGAGTGAAAAAGCTGGTTTAAACTCAATATTAAAAAAAAACTAAGATCATGGCATCTGGTCCCATCACTTCATGGCAAATAGATGGGGGAAAAGTGGAAACAGTGGCAGCTTTTCTCTTCTTGGGCTCTAAAATCACAGTGGACAGTGACTGCAGCCATGAAATTAGAAGAGGCATGGTCCTTGGAAGGAAAGCATTGACAAACCTAGACAGGGTATTAAAAAGCAGAGACATCACTTTGCTGATGAAGGTTCATGTAGTCAGAACTATGGTTTTTCCAGCAGTCATGTACAGATGTGAGAGTTGGACCATAAGGAAGACTGAGTGCCAAAGAATCAATGCTTTTAAATTATGGTGTTGGAGAAGACTCTTAAGAGTCCACTGGATTTCAAGGAGATCAAATCAGCCAATCCTAAAGGAAATCAACCCTGAATACTCACTGGAAGGACTGATGCTGAAGCTGAAGCTCCAATACTTCGGCCACCTGATGTGAAGAGTTGACTCACTGGAAAAGACCCTGATGCTGGGGAAGATTGAGCAGGAGGAGAAGGGGACGACAGAGGATGAGATGGTTGGGTGGCATCACTGACTCAATGGACTTGAGTTTGAGCAAATTCTGGGAGATAGTGAGGGACAGGGAAGCCTGGCATGTTGCAGTCCATGGGGTCACAGAGTCAGACAGGACTTAGCAGCTGAACAACAATAAAACTAGACCTTAATGTATTTTCTCCTGGTTTTTTTAGTCAGTTAAATCTCTTGAGAAAGCTGGGCAAGGACAAATTCTGCAAATGACTCAAGAGGCATGGCTTCCCCCTGACTTTCGCTGTCCTTTGGCAGATACTGAAAATGCTTACGCTTTTCTACATGGAGAGGTCAGTCTTGAGTCTGTAATACCTACCTGGGGGAATCCTGAGCACCAGTGGAAAGATGTACTACACAGTGATGCTGATTTGAATCTGCAGTCTGAGTTGGGGGATGTAGGACATACACACAAATACCACTCTTTCAGGCTCATCTTGTAAAAGACTCAAGCCCCCAGCCAGCAGCCACATGAAAGGAAACAACCATTTCTAGTAACAAAGTAATCTTGTAAACAGAAACTCTGAACAAAAGAGCCCGGTAAATAATTGATGACTGGTTACTGAAGCATGTTGGGCAGTCTTTGTACTACTGATCTGGGGCTGTGAACAAAGCAGGGCACTGTGAGCTCGTGCTTGAGTTTTTTCCTCTTCTCTTTGGTGCTATATCCATATTCATCATCGGTTCCCATGAGAGGAATGCACAATGGTATTGCTTTCATATTGTTCAATGGTAAAGCTTTCAAATTGCTCACCTGGGCCTTTGCTCTCTGTAGATAGGGTCTGTGACCCATCCTTTAATGATCAGCTTTGATTCTCTTAATGAGGAGTTATCAAAATAGTTCAGGACACTGAATTATTAATTGAAAACTGTAATTAACAACCAAGGGATGGAAGCAAGCCGATGAACTTGGGTCCTCTATTCCAAATCTCAAATCCTACTATCAGGAGTTCAGTTTGCATCTCTGAACTGGCCTGCCCTCTTTTTGAATTGCCTCGTCACCCTTGCTTTTTGTTACATATATTAAGTTCAACATTCAGTGCTTTATCGCCTGTTCACAGACATCATAGAAAATTTAATCATGCCCTTATTATTTTAGCACTGCAATAACTGAAAAGAAAACATAAAAAAAAAATCCATACAGTCTCTCTTCATACACAAATCGATAGGGTGGACTGCTGAGGTCAGCTAGGTGGAGGCATGGGTTGAAACAGGAATCAGGACAACACTTTGAAACATTTAAATATGTATGAGCTCTACATATCTGACCGAGGACTGAAACAGATCCTTAATGCCACAGTGAAGAGGGAAGGAAAGCCACTAAACCTCAGCTGGAGAAAAAAGTCAGTGACAACTCTTAAAACTGTCAGAGTCAGAAAAACCACTATCTGATGATGCCATATGCTGTTTCAATCATTGTCTCTCCTGATTCACTACTAGAGCCCAGATGATGACCGGCGATAGGGGAGGGGAATCTTTACAAGACACCATGTCTAATGCTCTCACGGGAAAGGGTCTTTCCTGTAGAAAATCAGTTCCGATGGCTCTGATGTGGTGATGTAGGCACCTGGGCTGTGGTCAGAGGGAGTCAAGCAGAAAATGGGTTTGAGTGTGGTTCTGAACAGCTCTTATTTCATTTCTGATTAGACAGAAACCTACTGGAGAAGGTCTTCCCATTTGTCACTCCACTCGTCTTCCTGCACTTTAAAGAGAGCTGTATCACTTTCTCTTCCCCACCCTGACATTTCAAATGTAAAAAGGGGTCAAAAGGGGGAAGGCGATCTCTTCAGGCTCAGAGTAGGACCTGGAAGGCCAATCTCCTCAGCAAGAAAAGATTTATACAAAGTGATAGATCTGACTCCATAAAAAGCAAAATCTTGGGCGGCCAAACCACAGAAACTCAACTAAGAGTCACACTGGGACAAGTATTTGCAGCTTATATAGGCAAACAGAATATTTATATCCATATATGCAAAACTTACACAAACCAGTAAGCGGAAGACGAGCACCTCAATACAAAAGCAAATAAAAGGTGTAATAATTCACAAAAGAAGAAATACACGAAGGCCAAATGGTTTGCAATCTTTGACGAGAAGTTGATGTTGAAGAATAGTCTCTCATGTCAGTTTGGCTGATATTAAAAAGAAAGAATACTTAACAGGAGCTGCAAGGGCTGTGACACTACCCAGTACACACGGCACCAGGAGTCTTAGCAGTCAACCTTCTTGTCTCAAGGTTTCTACTTATAGAAATGTGAGGAAGTAAGAGGCCACGTGGCATAGGCAAGACTATGAATCCCAGAACTGTTCAGAAGCGCTAGCAATCAGAAATCCTACATTACCATCAATCCTATGTACGTCAAGGCTGTATATTGTCACCCTGCTTATTTAACTTCTATGCAGAGTACATCATGAGAAATGCTGGGCTGGAAGAAACACAAGCTGGAATCAAGATTGCCGGGAGAAATATCAATAACCTCAGATATGCAGATGACACCACCCTTATGGCACAAAGTGAAGAGGAACTAAAGAGCCTCTTGATGAAAGTGAAAAAGGAGAGTGAAAAAGTTGGCTTAAAGCGCAACATTCAGAAAACGAAGATCATGGCATCTGGTCCCATCACTTATTTTTTTGGGCTCCAAAATCACTGCAGATGGTGACTGCAGCCATGAAATTAAAAGACGCTTACTCCTTGGAAGGAAAGTTATGACCAACCTAGATAGCATATTCAAAAGCAGAGACATTACTTTGCCAACAAAGGTTTGTCTAGTCAAGGCTATGGTTTTTCCTGTGGTCATGTATGCATGTGAGAGTTGGACCGTGAAGAAGGCTGAGCACCGAAGAATGGATGCTTTTGAACTGTGGTGTTGGAGAAGACTCTTGAGAGTCCCTTGGACTGCAAGGAGATCCAACCAGTCCATTCTGAAGGAGATCAGCCCTGGGATTTCTTTGGAAGGAATGATGCTAAAGCTGAAAGTCCAGTACTTTGGCCACCTCATGCGAAGAGTTGACTCATTGGAAAAGACTCTGATGCTGGGAGGGATTGGGGGCAGGAGGAGAAGGGGACGACAGAGGATGAGATGGCTGGATGGCATCACTGACTTGATGGATGTGAGTCTGAGTGAACTCCGGGAGTTGGTGATGGACAGGGAGGCCTGGCGTGCTGCGATTCATGGGGTTGCAAAGAGTCGGACACGACTGAGTGACTGAACTGAACTGAACTATATTGCCATCTGGTTCTGAGGACAGTGCATTCCGTTTTACTCCTGCTGATCTCAACAGAAATCCCTGGACAAAACCCATTAAAAACCTGGCAGGGTCAAAGATGGATGACAGAGACAAGTTGGAATTTTGGGACTCAGGGGTCAACTGAAAACGGTCACTTGCCATCTGGTTATGCAAGCATGAAGTCACTGGCCACTGTAGCCTTCAACACACCCTGATGGGAGTCCATGATGCAGATGAGGAAGGAGGTACTCTGTACTATAGGAAAAAAAGGCAGAAGAGGGCTTCAGATAGAAAATTTCAGGAAAAGATGGTATGAGCCCAATTTCTTGCATCTTCTCATATTTAGAAAAGCACAAAATTCATTTACAGAGACATATGCTTCTCATGAAGACCTGCAAGACCTTCTAGAACTGATTACAAAAAAAGATGTCCTCTTCATCATCAGTTCAGTTCAGTTGCTCAGTCGTGTCTGACTCTTTGTGACCCCATGGACTGCAGCACGCCAGGCCTCCCTGTCCATCACCAACTCCCAGAGCTTACTCAAACTCATGTCCATTGAGTCGGTGATGCCATCCAACCAACTTATCCTCCCGCCTTCAATCTTTCCCAGCATCAGGGTCTTTTCAAATGAGTCAGTTCTTCACATCAGATAGCCAAAGTATTGAAGTTTCCGCTTCAGCATCAGTCCTTCCAATGAATATTAACGACTGATTTCCTTTAGGATGGATTGGTTGGATCTCCTTGCAGTCCAAGGGACTTTCAAGAGTCTTCTCCAACACCATGATTCAAAAGCATCAATTCTTTGGTGCTCAGCTTTCTTTATAGTCCAACTCTCACATCCAGACATGGACACTGGAATAACCATGGCTTTAACTAGACAGACCCTTGCAGGCAAAGCACTGTCTCTGCTTTTTAATATGCTGTATAGGTTGGTGATAGCCTTTCTTCCAAGGAGCAAGCGTCTTTTAATTTCATGGCTGCAGTCACCATCTGCAGTGATTTTGGAGCCCAAAATTAAAGTCTCTCACTGTTTCCATTGTTTCCCCATATATTTGCTATGAAGTGATGGGTCCAGATGCCATGATCTTAGTTTTCTGAGTGTTGAGCGTTAAGCCAACTTTTTCACTCTCCTCTTTCACTTTCATCAAGAGGCTTTTTAGTTCCTCTTCACTTTCTGTCATAAAGGTGGTGTCATCTGCATATCTGTGGTTACTGATATTTCTCCTGGCAATCTTGATTTCAGCTTGTGCTTCATCCAGCCTGGCATTTTGCAAAATGTATACTGCATATAAGTTAAATAAGCCAGGTAACAGTATACAGCCTTGCCATACTCCTTTACTGATTTTGAACCAGTCTGTTGTTTCATGTCCAGTTCTAACTGTTGCTTCTTGACCTGCATATCGACTTCTCAGGAGGCAGGTAAGATGGTCTGCTGTTCCCATCTCTTGAAGAAATTTCCACAGTTTGTTGTGATCCACACAGTCAAAGGCTTTGGCATATTCAATAAAGCAGAAGTAGACGTTTTTCTTGAACTCTGTTGCTTTTTCAATGACCCAACAGATGTTGGCAATTTGATCTCTGGTTCCTCTGGTTCTTCATCATAGAGGACTGGAATGCAAAAGTAGGAAGTCAAGGGATACCTGCAGTAACAGGCAAGTTTGGCCTTGGAGTACAAAATGAAGCTGGGCAAAGGCTAGCAGAGTTTTTGTCAAGAGAACACACTGATCATAGCAAACCCCCTCTTCCAACAACACAGGAGGCAGCTCTACACATGGACATCACCAGATGGTCAACACAGAAATCAGATTGATTATATTCTTTGCAGCCAAAGATGGAGAAGCTCTATACAGTTAGCAAAAAGAAGACCTGGAGCTGACTGTGGCTCAGATCTTGAGCTCTTTATTGCAAATTGAGACTTAAATTGAAGAAAGTAGGGAAAAACCACTAGGCCATTCAGGTATGACCTAAATCAAATCTCTTATCATTATACAGTGGAAGTGACAAATAGATTCAAGGGATTAGATCTGATAGACAGAGTGCCTGAAGAACTATGGACATAAGTTTGTAACACAGTACAGAAAGTGGTGACCAAAATCATCTCAAAGAAAAAGAAATGCAAGAAGGCAAAATGGGTGTCTGAGGAGGCCTTACAAATAGCTGAGAAAAGAAGTGAAAGGCAGAGGAGCAAGAGAAATATATATCCAACTGAATTCAGTGCTCCAAAAAATAGGAAAGAGAGAGAAGAAAGCCTTCTTAAGTGAACAATGCTAAGAAATACAGTAAAATGTCCAGGTTCGATGCACGATACTGGACGCTTGGGGCTAGTGCCCTGGGACGACCCAGAGGGAGGGTATGGGGAGGGAGGAGGGAGGAGGGTTCAGGATGGGGAACACATGTATACCTGTGGTGGATTCATTTTGATATTTGGCAAAACTAATACAATTATGTAAAGTTTAAAAATTAAATAAAATTAAAAAAAAATGATACAATGGGAAAGACTAGAGACCTCTTCAAGAAAACCAGAGATACCAAGGGAATATTTCATGCAAAAATGGGCTCAATAATGGATAGAAATGGTAAGAACCTAACAGAAGCAGAAGAGATTAAGAAGAGATGGCAAGAATACACAGAAGAACTGTATAAAAAAGTTCTTAATGACCCAATAACCATGATAGAGCGATCACTCACCTAGAGTCAGACATCATGGAGTGTGAACTCTGGTGGACCTTAGAAAGAATTACTACAAACAAAGCTACTGGAAGTGATGGAATTCCAGCTGAGCTATTTTAAATCCGAAAAGATGATGCTGTTAAAGTGCTGCACTTAATATGCCAGCAAATTTGGAAAACTCAGCAGTGGCCACAGCACTGTAAAAAGGTCAGTTTTCATCACAATCCCAAAGAACAGCAATGCTGAAGAATGTTCTAACTACCACACAATTGCACTCATTTCACATGCCAGCAAGGTAATGCTCAAAATTCTTCAAGCTAGGTTTCAACAGTACATGAACCAAGAACTTTCAGATGTACAAGCTGGATTTAGAAAAGGCAGAGGAACCAGAGATCAAAATGTCAACATCCGTTGGATCACAGAGAAAGCAAAGGAATTTCAGAAAAAAACATCTACTTCTGCTTCATTGACTACGCTAAAACCTTTAACTGTGTGAATCACAACAAACTGGAAAATTCTTAAAGACATGGGAATACCAGACCACCTTATCTGCCTCCTGAGAAACCTGTATGCAGGACAAGAAGCAACAGTTAGAACCAGATATGGAACAACGGACTGGTTCAAAATTGGGAAAGGAGTATGACAAGGCTGTATATTGTTACCCTGCTTATTTAACTCATATGCAGAGTACATCATGCCAAATGCTGGGCTGGACAAATCACATGCTGGAATGAAGATTGTGGGGAGAAATATCATCAGCCTCAGATATGTAGATGATGCAAATATAATGACAGAAAGTGAAGAGGGACTAAAGAGCTTCTTGGTGAGGGTGAAAGAGGAGAGTGGAAAAGCTGGCTAAAACTCAACACTCAAAAAATCAAGATTCTGGCACCCAGTCCCATCATTTCATGGCAAACAGATGGGGAAAAAAATGGGAACAGTGGCAGATTTTATTTTCTTGGGCTCCAAAATCACTGTGGACAGTGACCACAGCCATGAAGTTAGAAGACACTTGCTTCTTGGAAGAAAAGCTATGACAAACCTAGAGAGCATATTAAAAAAAACCAGATAAATCACTTAGCTGACAAAGGTCTGTAGAGTCAAAGCGATGGTTTTCTCAGTAGTCATGAATGGATGTTAGAGTTGAACCATAAGGAAGGCTGAACACCGAAGAATTGATGCTTTTGTATCGTGGTGTTGGAGAAGACTCATGAGAGTCTTGCTTGGACAGCAAGGATATCAAACCAGTCAATCCTAAAGAAAATCAACCCTGAATACTCATTGCAAGGACTGATGCTGAAGCTCCAATACTTTGGCCACCTGATGCAAAGAGCCAACCCATAGGAAAAGACCCTGATGCCGGGAAAGACTGAAGGCTAGAGAAGGGAGGGACAGAGGATGAGATGGTTGGGTGGCATTGATGACTCAGTGGACATGAGTTTGAGCCAACTCTGGGAGTTGGTGATGGACAGGAAAGGCTGGGTGCTGCAGTTCATGGGGTCGCAAAGTGTCAGACATGACTTAGTGACAGAACAACAAAATGGTCCTCATGCCTAGCAACAAACTTCTTATGATTAGCAGTAACTTTCTGCCAAAATCTGAGCTTGACTGCCTGTGTTCCCCTTCACTAAAATCACATATATACTACCTTTCCCCTCACCACTTCAGAGCCGTTCTTCAGAGCTATCCGAGAGTCTGGTTCTTAGACTATAGTCCTCATTTTGCACCCCCAAAATGTAACTGACAACTCAAATTGCACATTTTTTTTTTCAGCAATGCAAGAACAATCCAGAAGTGATGTCTGATTTGTATTTTCTTTTCCCCTTGTACTCTGTGTAATTCAGCTGGGTTTGGAGAAGCCTGAAACCCAGAAATGCCAAAGGGTACAGACAAAACATAGCCCCCCAAAAAACCCACTTTATTTCACACAAAGGACTGAGAAAAGGGCAGTCCAACAGAACAGAAACTTTTGGCTATATCTGCCCGTTCTTGATATTAGATAGCGCTTCCCTGATAGTTCAGTTGGTAAAGAATCAGCCTGCAATTCAGGAGACCCTGGTTTGATTCCTCGGTTGGGAAGATCCCCTGGAGGAGGGATAGGCTATGCACTTCAATAATCTTGGTATTCCCTGGTGGCTCAGTCAGTAAAGAATCCAACTGTAATGCAGGAGACCTCAGTTCGATCCCTGGGTTGGTAAGATCCTCTGGAGGAGGGCTTGGCAACCCATTCCAGTATTCTTGCCTGGAGAATCCCCATGGACAGAGGAGCCTGGCAGGCTGCAGTCCATGGGGTTGCAAAGAGTTGGACACTGGCCACCTTGAAAACCCTCTGTAGCCACCCCTCCCACAGTGTGCACTGCAGCTGGGGGTCTGCAGGAGGAACTCTGTCCTTCATCTCTGTCTCCAAAAGTGCATGTCCCTCCCCTGCAGGGATAGGGGATGAACTAAGACTTCCTCCACGTTCTTGCGGGGGCAAGGAGGTGTGTCCCCTTCCTGTGCAGGCTTTGGTCAGACCCCTGCCTGCCACATCCCTGTAATCAGATAGCTCTCCTTTCCTACTAGGCCTGCTGCAAAAACCTGAATTCCATGATTTCCATTCTGAATGGTAAGGCAACTTTCCTCTCCTGCGGGCAGAACTCTGACATGTACCCCCACTCCACCACGATGATGATGAGGGGACACCCTGGCTCTGTGGAGCCTGTGGGCAAGATGTTGATTCAGCCTTCTCTGCAGAAACACGGTGGCCCCTCCTCCCCTAGGCCTGTCACTGCAGAAGACTCCGCCCTCTTTCCCATCCTGCAGAGATGAGGTGTCTCTCTCCTTCCCACCTCCAGCCACCACTGAAGACCCTCTTGAGTCAACTCCTATCATCTAAGTAACACGCAAGTTGGGGGAAGAAAAGAAAACAGCATTGTGGAGGCTTTATAAACTAAACTGATATTTGAACCATGAACCACAGGAGTGAACTAGGATATGTATTTAGAATAGGTTGATTAGAAGATTTAAATAGGAACCAAACCCTAATAGTGTAATATTCAAAGCCTAGGACGCAGTCCAAAATTACTCATCATATCAAGTCAAAGGAAAAATCTCAACTCAAGTGAGAAAATGTGAGCAACAGATTCCAACACTGAAAAGACACAGATTTTGCAATTTTCTAACAATGTTTTTCAAGCAGCTGTCACAAAAATGCTGCAGCAGGCAATTATGAACACTCCTGAGCAAATTTAAAAACAGCCTATCTCAACAATAAAACAGAAGACACAAAGAAGAAACAAATTCAACTTTTAGAATTGAAAAATACGACAACATTTTTTGAAAATTTCACTGGGTGGGTTTCATTGCAGAACTGAAATAATGAAAGACTCAGTGAATTTGAAGATCGGCTAATAGAAATCATCTAATCTAAAAAACAGAAAGGAAATTGATTGAAATAAAATAAAATGAGCCTTAGAGGCACATTATATGATAACAAGAGATCTAACATTCAGGTCCTAGGAGACCCACAAGGAGAGGAGAAAGAATATGGAGTTCAAAAAATGTTTTTAAAAAATGGCTGAACATGTCCCAAATTTGACAAAAGACATAAGCTTACAAATTCCAATGTGCATGTATGAATGTAAGGTTTTGTTTCTCTGGGATCAATACCCAGGAGGTACAATTACTAGGCTGCATGGTAAATGTATGTTTAACTTTATAAGCTTCCAGACTTTTACAGAGCTGTGGTACCACCCTACATTTCCACCAGCAGTGTGCAAGAGACAGATCTACTTACTCCACTGCCTCACCAGCTTTGTACAGGTGATTCTGATTATTCATGGTGGGTATGGTCTACAGCATCACTAGGAATACTGAATGAATGAATCCTGAATCATTGCTCCTATGGGAAACACAAGGCTGTGTTTCTATGGGCTTCCAGGGACATTTCATCGACTTATTAATATCAGTGCATTACCTTTTTCAGTGTATGTTTCTGTTTAAAGACACCATATGTAATGTACTAATGTTGAGTGATTAACATTGGACTCATGACCAACAGAACTGTAACTTCTGTTGGAATGAAGTTTTTTTAATACACACATTTTCTCCATAAGGCACATGGCAGCCTTCCTGTACGAAGCACTAGCCAGGAGGCCATCTTAACAGCAAATTTGCTGACAGAAAGCATAAAAGTGCACGAAAACAGGGTGCTAAATAGACTGTATAAAAGGCGCTTATTTATAGTATGAGAGCTGAAGCAAGAAGGCAGCGTGTCTCCACGCTCAGCCTCCGCTGTGAACATTTACATCGAGCAACTAAAATTTTTCATCGCTCTGTGCAGACACGTGTCCAAATGACTGTGGAAGGACTGAGGTTGTTGATTTTGGTTTTA
>NW_011494915.1:1864275-1881638 GCF_000754665.1 Bison bison bison | reverse complement strand
ATTTGAGCACCTCATTATTCAGGATCCATGAATAACAAGGACTGATTATACTGCCATCATTTTTCTGGTTTGACATGGTATTATAGTTATGTAAGATATTATTATCAGGAGAATCTGGTTAGAAGGTACACATAAATCCTACTATATATATATATTTTTTGGTAACTTTCTGTGAGTCAAACGAAGGTTTCAAAATAAAGTTATTATAAAGAAGAGGTGGCTAAATATGTTATAGTATTTCCAACCAATAAATATTATAGAATCGTTAAAATAGTATTGATTTATACTGAACTATCTAGTATAATCCCATTTTATTAAAATACAGGCAGAGATCTCGTATATAAAGTATTAAGGGGAAGGAAGATGGGTGGTTTTAGATTCCTTCTTTACACAATCTTTTTTTGAGACAGATTCACTAATATATTTAATCTCTAATTGATCTCCCTTTAGATATTCTCCGGGTTTACCAAGTCATTCTAACTTAAACTGAGTTATTATTCCATGTCAGGGAGGACAACTTCCAGATAGCTAGAAATAACATTCTATTGACTATTGAAACTCCCCAAGAAGATCACTCTTTCAACTTGATCTCTCAAATGCGAGTCTCACCAATCCAGAGATGTCACGTGTCAGAATGTTTGGAGAGAGATTTGTATAGCCATCAGAATTCATCTATTACCTGTCCATCCAATCCCTCACATTTTAGATTTTGATGCAAGCCTAAAACATCTTTGGCTCCAGTGTACAAAAATCACTAGAGAGAAAAAGAGAATGGATTTTTACCAGACACCAAGGACATGTAAGGTGCAACATCTTAGCTCTCCAGTAGTTTGCAGATGAAAAGACTGAAAGAGAACGAGAAGCCGCCCTGAACACAGGAAGTGTTTGAGCTAAGATGCACACCTTCTGTCATCTTCCTACCAATGCACACCTTCTGTCATCTTCCTACCAATGCACACCTTCTGTCATCTTCCTACCTGGTCTTTCTCGTCTTTCTTCAAAGTGCAAGTGTTAGTGTCTCAGTCGTGTCCAGCTCTTTGAGACCCCATGGACTGTAGCCCTCCAGGCTCCTCTGTTCATGGGATTCTCCAGGCAAGAATACTGGAGTGGGTTGCCATGCCCTTCTCCAGGGGATCTTCCCAACCCAGGAACCTAACCCAGGTCTCCCACACTGTAGGCAGATTCTTTACCATCTGAAGCCCCTAGTCTTTCATAGAAGTTTGCAATTTGACAGTAAATGTTAGTAAATAGTAACATCAGGACCTCAAGTCATTTTCAGTGCCTTAAGGCTTCAGCAAATCCAACTCCCCTCAGAGAAGGCATTGTAAAAACAAAGCCATATCAGGGTGGTGATAATAGAAGTCAAAAGGAGAGAGATTTGGAGCCTAATGCTATAATTAATTTTGTAATTACATAAAAGACTATCCAGAATTGGGAATGTGAGCTCTTAGAAAGTAAGTAAATTTAAATGAGAACTGCTTAACTAAAAATTTGATAAGACGCTAATTGATTTTAGTAAAGAGACATTATGTGAAGTATTGTCAGCAAGACTGCTGAAATGAGAAAGTACGTGCCTATGAGTTTAATGGAACATCATCCCAATTGCTGAGACCCTGTCTCAGCAGAAAATAGGAGCCAACAGTGTGTAATTAGCTAGAAGGAGGTTGTTTTTCAAGGCTCAGAGGAGGAGCAAGCAGGCCCCAGAGAAAAAAAGTCTCTTCTGATTTTGCAGCTATGCAAGTACTGACCACCTACTTTGCGCTCTGAACATCAAACTCAAGATTTCCTTTGTCAGTCGAACATTACTTTCAGTTAGAGAAAGATATCCCTTCTAGCTGGGCCACTACAATGAAAGTGTTGTTCGCTCAGTCGTATCTGACTCTCTGTGACCTCGTGGACTGTAGCCCACCAGGCTCCTCTGTCCATGGAATTTTCCAGCAAGAATACTGGAGTGGGTTGCCACTCCCTTCTCCAGGGGATTTTCTCAGGGATCGAACCAGGGTCTCCTGCACTGCCAGGCAGGTTCTTACCATCTGAGCCACCAGGGAAGCCAGAGAAACAGTGACAAAATAAAACCATGAAAAAAAAGAGGCGTATTTTCTTTTTTTCTCCCATGAAGCCATAATTATTTTTTAATAAACATCCTCATTCTACTTTCTCATAATCTTTGCCTAACAAAAGGAGAATTTCTTTCATCTTTTTATCTGAAAAGATCTTCTCAAAAAGATACTTTTTTATCATGGCTGATATCAAGTCAGTTCTAATGACTGCATTTGAAAAGAAATACAGGTATTCAAAAGGACAAATTACAAAACCAAGCTCTGTTTTACACTATGCCCAGGGAGGACCCCTAGAGAAGGTTGATTTAATGAATCAGAGTAAAGCCTTTGTAGGTAAAAGTGCCTAATGATATATTTAGGCATTTGATCACATGTCATGTTTGAACTCTGTTTTAGTATTTCAACAGACACAGGGAAGCAATAGTAATTCCCTGGTTTCACAGTTAAAAAGCAGGAAGAGTCAATAAACAAAGAAAAGTTTCCTTTTGTTTTCTTCTGATCTCTGGAACATCTGTGCTGTGGTACACATCAATTGCTAGAGATTCCTCTCTCTGACATGCATTCAACAGGTACATTGATTTAATCATTCAGAATAAGTCTGTGCTCCCTAGGAGAGGTTAAGATCCTAGAGTACTTCAGCTTCAGTGTTCCTGAAGTTATCATCTTCCACTTGTATGTGAAATGTAGTTGTCCAGACACCAAGACATTGTAAGGACACGTGTACTCAATTTGCCCATCAGGATGTGAGAGGTTTTGAAAGGTCGGCAGATTAATCTCAGTGAACTTGACACTTTTAACAATGGAGACAGTTGTTAGGAAAATAGCAGGTTAACAGTCTTGCCCCTCCAGTGTGAATGGTTTTCCTTTGGGTTTGTCAAGTTTTTATTTTGAAATAATTACAGAAGTTACAGAGAGAGCAGAGATGTGGGTCCCTTGTACCTTTCTCCCAGATCATCCACCAGCTCCATATTACATAATCCTAGCACAGTGCCAAAAGCAGGAATTTCACATGGATACAATGTTTGTGTGTGTGCCACTCAATGTTAGATGTGCTGCTGCTGCTGCTAACTCCCTTCAGTCGTGTCCGACTCTGTGCAACTCCATAGACGGCGGCCCACCAGGCTCCCCTGTCCCTGGGATTCTCCAGGCAAGAACACTGGAGTGGGTTGCCATCTCCTTCCTCAATGCATGAAAGTGAAAAGTGAAAGTGAAGTTGCTCAGTCATATCCAACTCTTTGCGACCGCATGGACTGCAGCCTTCTAGGTTCCTCCGTCCATGGGATTTTCCAGGCAAGAGTACTGGAGTGGGGTGCTATTGCCTTGTCTGATGTTAGATATTAACCTATTCAATTACCCTAGATCTCACTCACAGCTCCCTTTTTAGTTACACTCCTCTGTGACCCATCTTTCCTGATCCTTGATAACTACTACTGTCGAATTCTATCTCTATAAAAATTCAGCCTGATGCCCTTGAAATTTACCTTATGTCAATAGTTTTTTTCAAGTGCTGAGTAGTACTCCATGGTGGGGATAAACCACAGTTTGTTTAGTCTACTCTCCAGTAGACTAAAGGCATATATTGATTGTATCCAGTTTCTAGCTATTATAAATACGTTTTCTATGGACAACTCTGTGTCAGTTTTGGGGTGAACATTAGATTTTCATGTCTCTGGGAAAAATGCCCAGGAGTGCAATTGCTGGGTCAAAGGGTAATTGTATGTGTAATTTTTTTTTAACAAGTGACAGATTTTTTCACAAATGACAGATTTTTTTTTCATCATTTTACATGTTGAGTTTTAAGTGTTCTTTACACATTATAGGTATGAATCCTTTGACAGGAATGTAGTTTGAAAATATTTTCTCCTACTCTTTGTCTTTTCATTTTTTAGTGGCATTATTTAAAAAGCAAATGTTCTGAATTTTGATGAAGCCCAATTTATCAATTTTTCTCTTTGATCATGCTTTTTGTGTCATGTTTAACAACATTTTAACAAACCCTGGTAGGTCCTTAAGATTTTCTTCCATGCTGTCTTCTAAAGTTTTATTGTTTTATATTTTATATTTAAATCTATAATCCAGTTTGAGCTAATTTTTCTATAATACGTGAAATTTAAGGCAAGAGTCATTTTTTGCCTATGGATGTTCAATTGTTCCAGCATGTGCTAAAAAGGCAAAACTCCTCCAATGAGTTGCTTTTGCACCACCGTCAAAAATCAACTGGCCAAGAAGGAAGCAGTACAACTTATCTGAAGTGATGAAAGGTAAAACCTATAAGGAAGAATACTCTACCCAGTGAGGCTCTCTTTCAGATTTAATGGAGAATCAAAAGCTTTACAAACAAGCAGAAGCTAAGAAAATTCAGCACCACCAAATCAGCTTTACAAAAAATGCAAAAGGAAATTCTCTAGGTGGAAAAGGAAAAGTTACAAACAGAAACAAGAAAATTACAAATGGGAAAGCTCACCAGTGAAGGCAAGCATACAGTAAAGGAAGGAAATCATCCACACGCAGACATGGTATCAAAACCAGCATTCATGAGGAGAGGAGAGTAAAAATGCAGGACACTGAACATGTGTATGAAATTAAGTGACCAGCAACTTAAAACAATCTTGTGTATATACAAACTGCTACGTCAAAACCTCAAGGTAACCCCAAACCAAAAATCTACAACAGATACACACACCAAAAAGAAGAAGCAATCCGACTACAACACAAACAACAGTCAACAAGTCACAAGAGAACAAAGGAGGAAGGGAAGAAAAAGAACCTACAAAACTGAATCCAAAATAATGAACAAAATGGCAATAAGAACATACATGTCAATAATTACCTTAAATGGAAATAGATTAAATGCTCCAACCAAAAGACAGACTGACTGGATACAAAAACAAGATCTATATATATGCTGTCTAAGAAACCTACTTTAGATGTAGGGACCCATACAGACAGAAAGGGAGGGGACCGAAAAAGGTACTCCATGCAAATGGAAATCAAAACACAGCTGGAGTAGCAATACTTATATTGAACAAAATAGACTTTAGAGACCGTTGCAAGAGACAGAAGGATACTACATAATGATCAAGGGAGCAACCCCAGAAGTATAACAAGTGTAAATATATACAAACCTGACACGGGGCACCTCATATATAAGGTGAATGCTGACAGTCATAAATGTGACACCAACACGATAATACTGGCAGACTTTCACACCCCACTTTCATCAATGAACAGATCATCCAGAGAGAAGGTCAATAAGGAAACACAGGCCTTAAGTGACACATTAGACCAGGTGAACAGTCTGGAGGTTCCTTAGAAAATGAAAAAATAGAGCTACCATATGATCCAGCAATCCCACTCCTGGGCCTATGTCCTCGGAAAACTAATTCAAAAAGATACAAGCATCTTGTGGCTCAATGTACCACTATGTACAGTAGCCAAGACGCCGAAACAAGCAGAAGGTCCATCGACAGAGGAATAGATAAAGAATATGTTATATATATACACACACACACACACACACACACAGTGGGAATATTACTCAGCCATAAAAAAGAATGAAATGATGCCACTTGCAGCAACACGGATGGACCTAATGACGATAATATGAAGTCAGACAGAGAACAAATGTCATATGATTATCACTTAAATGTGGAATCTAAAAATGGATATGCATGAACTAATTTACAAAACAGCAACAGACTCACAGGCTTAGAAAACAAACTTATGGTTCCCAGAGGGGAAAATGGGGAGAGGGATATATTAGGAGGATGGCATTCACATGTATACATAACATAGATACAACAGATAATCCACAAGGACCTACTGCAGAGCACAGGAATGCTACTCAACACTGGCAGGTCCTATATGGGAAAGGAACCTCAAAAAAATATGTGTGTATGTATGTGTATATATATATGTGTGTGTATGTGTGTGTGCATGTATATATATGTGTGTGTATGTATATGTATAGGTATATACATACATGGGCTGGTGTTACAACCCTGGAGCCTGAGCAGCCTTGGGTCAAGCTGAGGGAGCTGGGGACGATGGGTCAGCAAAGGAGTCCCTTTGGATGCAGAGTGTCTGGTCCCCTGTGGATGGGACTCCATTCTCCAGATCCAGGTGGGTCCTCTTCCAGATGAACCAAGCTTACTGCACGCAAAAGGAGGAGGACCCTCCAGGCTGGAAGAGCTTTGAAAATCCCCCTGGTCTCCCAGTCTCCTGGTGCTGGAGTTCTTACCTTTAACCTCATGCCTCAGAATCGTCCCACCCATACAAGTGCAATGGAACTGTCAGCACTGCTTTATTGCAGGGCCTGAGATTAGTCTATGGGGATGCAGGGTAAGAGGGAAGAAGTATGAGACACAAACCCTTGGGTGTCTGTTCTGGCACATTCTACTCTAAGTTACAACCCAGTATCACTATTTTCATAAGGCGCTGGTTGCCCCAGTAACCCTGGTGGGGCATGAAGAAATGCTGCCACCTTGTGGCCATTCATATAACTACAACTTGAAAACCAGTGCTTATATGAGATGGTTGGATGGCATCACCTACTCAATGGACATGAGTTTGAGTAAACTCCGGGAGTTGGTGATGGACAGGGGGGCCTGGTGTGCTGCAGTCCATGTGGTCGCAAAGAGTCAGACAAGACTGAGCAACTGAGCTGAATAGACACTTCATATTCACAAGATCTGAGGGACTGTAAAACATAACTGCCCTCAAGAAATGTCCTGGGGTATGTCATCGAAAAAGAAATCCAAACAGGGCAGACCTTCAAGAAGTCAATTTAGACAGGCACATTTTTTTGCACACAATTGAAAAACCTGCTCAATGTGGCTATTTATTAGAGAAAGGCAAATCAAAACTACAACAAGGTATCACCTCACACCACTCACAACGGCCATAATCAAAAAGTCTACCAGTAATAAATGCTGAAAAGAACGTGGAAAAAAGGGAACCTTTCTACATGCTTGAGGGGAATGTAAACTGGCACAGCTACTATGCAGAATTGTATGGAGATTCCTTTAAAAATGAAAAATAGAGCTACCACTGTTCAGTTGCTCAGTCATGTCTTTGCAACCCCATGGACTGCAGCATGCCAGGCTTCTGATTTCCGCTATCTCCCACAGTTTGCTCAAAATCATGTCCATTAAGTCAGTGATGCTATCTAACCATTTCAACCTCTGCCTCCCCCATATGATCCAACAATCCCACTCCTGGGTGTATATTCTCAGAAAACCATAATTAGAAAAGATACGTGCATCTTGTGATTCACAACATGTGTGCTAAGTTGCTTTAGTCCTGTCTGACTCTGTGTGACTCTATGGACTGTAGTCCACCAGGCTCCTCTGTCCATGGGATTCTCCAAACAATAGTACTGGAGTGGGCTGCCATACCCTTCTCCAGGGGATCTTCCTGACCCAGGGATCAAACTCGCGTCTCTCACATCTCTTGCATTGACAGGCAGGATCTTTACTGCTAGCACTACCTGGGTGACTCACCATACCACTATTTAAATAGCTAAGACACAGAAGTAACCAAAATGTCTGTCAACAGAGGAATGGATAAAGAGGATATGGTACATACACACAATGGAGTATTACTCAGCCATAAAAAAGAATTGAATACAGCCATTTGCAGCAACCTGGATGGACCTAGTGATGATCACACAAAGTGAAGTAAGTCAGACAGAGGACAAATATCATACGATATCACTTATATGTGGAATCTAAAAATGGATATAAATGAACTAATTCACAAAACGGATACAGACTCACAGACTACAAAACAAACTTATTTTTACCAAAGGGGAAAGATGGGGAGGATAAATTAGGGAGTTGGGATTAATATAGAGACACTAGTATATATAAAATAGATAATCAACAAGGACCTACTATATAGCACAGGGAAATCTACTCAATATTCTGTAGTAACCTATATGGGAAAAGAATCTAAAAAAGGAATGGATATCTAGATTCAGTGAAAGTCATTCAGTCGTATCCAACTCTTTGCAACCCATGGACTCTAGCCTCTGAGGCTCCTCTGTCCATGGAATTTTCTAGGCATGAATACTGGAGTGGGTAGCCATTCCTGTCTCCAGGGGATCTTTCCAATCCCAGGGATAAAACCTGGGTTTTCTGCACTGCAGGCAGGTTCTTTAGCATTTGAATCACCTGAATGTGTAAACTGAATCACTTGGCTGTATGCCTGACACTAATACAACACTGTGAATCAGCTATATTCCAATATAAAACTAAAATTAAATAAAACAGAGGAAAAATCAGTTGGCCACACTTAGTGACTCTACCTCTGGATTTTCTATTCAGTTCCATTTATCTGTGTGTCTGTCCCTCCAAACATAAATCAAGATTACTACATACTCTGCAAAGTGATGGAGCCCTTCCTTCCATTTTATTCTTATTTTTCAGAATTATTTTCAGTTATTCTAGTTCTGCTGCCTTTCCATATAAATTTTAGAGTAGTATTTTCTATATCTACAAAAAATGACTGTGTTAAAATCTGTATATTAATTTTGGAGAACTAGTTTTTACTAATGGGAGCCTTCCAGTTCATGAACATGGAACCTCTCTTCATTTATTTAGATTCTCTTTGATTTCTTTTGTGGCATGGTCAAGCTTTCAGCATACAACTCCTATACAGATTTTGATAGATTTATACAGAAGCCATTTCATATTTTTGGAGCAATTATAAGTCATATTGTATTTTGAATTTCATTTTCTATGTGTCCTTTGGTAGTATATAGAAATACAATTGATATTTGTATATCAGTTATGTTTCCTGACACCTCACTGAACTCATTATTCTAGGAGACTTTTTTTTTGTACTTTCTTTGGAATATTTCTATTAAATAGCACACCATCTACAAAAAAAAAAAAAAAAAGCAGTTTTACTTCTTCCTTTTGGTATGGGTGACTTTTCTTTTCTTTCCTTATCACCTGGGATAAAACTTGTGGTACCACAGAGAAAAAGAGTGGTGAAATCAATCATCCTTGCTTGGTTTACAATTTTAGGAGGCAAGCATTCAGTCTTTTACCGTAAAGTATAATATTAACCATATTATTTTTTTGTGTGGATTCTCTTTATCAATGTGAGGGCTTTCAACTCTATTCCTATTTCTCTGAGAGATTTTTACAATCACAAATAGGTACAGAATGTTGTCAAACGCTCCCCCCCCACTTCCTCCCTCGCATTGACTGACATGATCTTATCCTGTTTATTCTTTTGTATATTAATGGGGTGAGCTAAGGCAATGCCAAAGAATGCTCAAACTACTGCACAATTGCACTCATCTCACACGCTAGTAAAGGGATGCTCAAAATTCTCCAAGCCAGGCTTCAGCAATACGTGAACTGTGAACTTCCAGATGTCCAAGCTGGTTTTAGAAAAGGCAGAGAAACCAGAGATTAAATTGCCAACATCCACTGGATCATAGAAAAAGGAAGAGAGTTCCAGATAAACATCTATTTCTGCTTTATTGACTATGCCAAAGCCTTTGACTGTGTGGATCACAACAAAAGGTGGACAATTCTGAAAGAGATGGGAATACCAGACCACCTGACCTGCCTCTTGAGAAACCTGTATGCAGGTCAGGAAGCAACAGTTAGAACTGGACATGGAACAACAGACTGGTTCCAAATAGGAAAAGGAGTACGTCAAGGCTGTATATTGTCACCCTGGCTTATTTAACTTCTATGCAGAGTACATCATGAGAAACTCTAGGCTGGAAGAAGCACAAGCTGGAATCAAGATTGCCGGGAGAAATATCAATAACCTCAGATATGCAGATGACACCACCCGTATGGCAGAAAGTGAAGAGGAACTAAAAAGCCTCTTGATGAAAGTGAAAGAGGAGAGTGAAAAAGTTGGCTTAAAGCTCAACATTCAGAAAACGAAGATCACAGCATCTGGTCCCATCACTTCATGGCAAATAGATGGGGAAACAGTGGAAGCAGTGTCAGACTTTATTTTTTTGGGCTCCAAAATCACTGCAGATGGTGACTGCGGCCATTAAATTAAAAGATGCTAACTCCTTGGAAGGTAAGTTATGACCAACCTAGATAGCACATATTGAAAGGCAGAGACATTACTTTGCCAACAAAAGTCCATCTAGTCAAGGCTATGGTTTTTCCAGTGGTCATGTATGGATGTGAGAGTTGGACTGTGAAGAAAGCTGAGCACTGAAGAATTGATGCTTTTGAACTGTGGTGTTGGAGAAGACTCTTGAGAGTCCCTTGGACTGCAAGGAGATCCAACCAGTCCATCCTAAAGGAGATCAGTCCTAGGTGCTCATTGGAAGGAATGATGCTAAACCTGAAACTCCAGTACTTTGGCCACCTCATGCGAAGAGTTGACTCATTGGTAAAGACTCTGATGCTGGGAGGGATTGGGGGCAGGATGAGATGGCTGGATGGCATCATGGACTCGATGGACATGAGTTTGGGTGGACTCTGGGAGCTAGTGATGGACAGGGAACCCTGGCGTGCTGCCATTCATGGGGTTTCAAAGAGTCAGACACGACTGAGGGACTGAACTGAACTGAACTATATCAATTAAAATCTGAATACTTTGACAACCTTGCAACTCCGGAATAAAACCCAATCGGCCACAGTATATAGTTGTCTTCATAAAGTATTCAATTCTATTTGTAAATATTTTGTTAAGGATTATTATGTCTATGTCCATGAGAGATGCTGGTGTGTAGTTTCCCATTTTCTTTGTATTGCCTTTGGCTGGTCTGGATTTAGAACAATACTAGTTGCATAGAAGAAATTGACAAGTGTTCCCTTCTCTTTTCCATCAGAGACTTTTTAAAGTTGGTTTAATCCTTCAAAAATTTGGTAGACTTGTCTAGTGAAACCATGTGGGTCTTGAGATTCCCCGGGTATTCCGAGGTTGCTGGTTTCACTCAGCAGCCAGCCTGAGATACACCTGAAGCAGAGACAGGAAGCAGGGGACTCACTGCCATGTTCCCTGGATCCCAAACTCCTTAGATCGTCTGTCTTCTTCTTTCCACTTTTTAGACGACTGTTATATTTTCCCAGAGTTTTTATTTGTACTTATTGGGAGAAATAAAGATCTCCTTCCAGAAGTGGAAGTTTCCCACAGGATTTTAACCTGATGGATATCTACAAAGAAATCTGTTTAGGAGAGAGGGAAAATAATGGGAAATTCTACAGAACCATTCTGTCTTAGACATAAATGAATGTGAGGCTTTGCATCTAGTGATAAACCACCTACTCCATCTGCCTTGCGTTTTTTTTTTTTTTTGCTTTTTCTACTGACATATAATTCATATACCATAAAATTCATTATTTTAAAGTATGTAATTCAGTGAATTTTTAGTATATCCAGAATTCTATAGCCACCACCACAATCTAATTCAGAACATTTTTTTTTTTGGAGAAATATCAACTCAAATACTTCACATATTTAAAAAGATTTTAATTTTTAATTGAACTACAGTTGCTATATAATATTTTATAACTTATAGGTGTACAGTATGCTGCTGCTGCTGCTGCTAAGTTGCTTCATTCGTGTCCGACTCTGTGCGAACTCATAGACGGCAGCCCACCAGGCTCCCCCATCCCTGGGATTCTCCAGGCAAGAGCACTGGAGTAGATTGCCATTTCCTTCTCCAATGCATGAAAGTGAAAAGTGAAAGTGAAGTTGCTCAGTCATGTCCAACTCTTCGCGACCCCATGGACTGCAGCCCACCAGGCTCCTCCATCCATGGGATTTTCCAGGCAAGAGTACTGGAGTGGGGTGCCATTGCCTTCTCTGGGTGTACAGTATAGGGACTCACAATTTTTAAAGTTTATACTCCATTTACAGTTATTATAAGATACTGGCTATATCCCCTGTGTTCTCCAATATATACCTGTACTTCATTTTATATTATACATAATAGCTTGTGCCTCTTAATTCCTTGCCCCTTCCCCCATTTCCCTCTCCGCATTGGTAACCAAGAGTTTGTTCTGTATCTGTGAGTCTGTTTCTCTGCTGTTATGTTCACTAGTTTGTTCTATTTTTAGATTCTCTATATAAGTGACATCATACATTTTTATCTTTATCTAACTTATTTCACTTACTCTAATACCCTCCAAGTTCATTCATGTTGTTACAAATGGCAAAATTTCATTTTCATGGCTGAGTAGTATTCCACTGTGTGTGTGTGTGTGTGTCCATGCATATAAACACATACACTCATACACACATCACCTCGTACCCATTCATCTGTTGATGGACACTGAGGTTGCTTCCATAACTTGACAATTGTAAATAATGCTGCCATGAACACTGGGGTGCAAGTAAGTTTTCAAATTAGTGGATTTTTTTTAGATATATACCCAGGATTAGGTTGCTGGGTCATATGGCAGGTCCAGTTTTAGTTTTTGAGAGAGCTCCATACTGTTTTCCCCAGTGACTAGATGAATTTATATTCCTGCCAAAAGTTCCCTTTTTCTCCATATCCTCATGTAAGGTTATGCTATTGACTGGAGATTTTTCTTTTCTAACACAGGTGTTTACAGCGATACATTTCCCTCCAAACACTGTATGAGTCACATCCCCTAAGTTCTGGCACACTGTGCTTTTGTTTTCATTCATCTCAAAGTATATCCATGTATTTATGAAGTCTCTGATTTCCCTTCTGTTAATGATTCCCAATTTCATTCCACTGTGGTTGAAGAATATACTTTGTATGATTTCAATTCTTTAAAAACATTTTAAGGCTTACTTTATTGCCAAACATATGGTTTATACCATGGAAGTTTTCATCTGCACTTCAGAAAGAGAAGTAAGCTAGTGTTGGAGAAAGTGTTCCATAGCTGTCTCTTAGCTTATTTGGTTCAAAGTGTTGTTCCAGTCTTCTATTTCCTTATTCATCTTTTGTGTAGTTGTTCTATCCATCATTGAAGGTATAGAATACTGAAGTCTCTAACTATCATTATTGAAAATATGGCATATTTCTTTGTCAGTTTTTGCTTCGCATATTTTGGGAATACATTGTCAGGTGTACTGTTTTCTCTTGACACACTTGCTATCATAACGGACTCTGTTGTGGGTTAAATGGACACAGAAATAGTCTAAATGAATTTTGTATGTAACGGTCTTTACAAAGAGAATTTAATAACCAGTGTTCTAGACCAGGGGCCTCAAAAACTTTCTCAGTAAAGGACAAAGTAATATTTTAGGTTCTGCAGCCATATGGCCTCTGTCACAACTCGTCTACAGTTGCAGTGACAAAACAGCTGTAGATAACAGGAAAGCAAGTAAGTGTGATTATGTTACAGCAAAACTTTATTTATAAACACAGGCAGAGGGCTGGACCATATTTACCACTTCCTGGTCTGATAAATGGTTTTTGGCAGTGTGATTTATTAACCATGTTCTTTTATCAGTATCTTTCTCTGTGTTCTTTGGGAATATTTCCTCTGCATAATTCCAACAAGTAATTTGATTTTGTAAACTTTACTGAATTACAGAGATTCTAATCTACCAATTCGTGATGAGTTTATTTCCAAGAACAATGCTTCTTTCTACAGGGTTTCCAGCTCTGAAACAGGAATGTGAAAATACATTTCCATTTTCGTTACCAGCCATGTCTACATTACTGGAAACTCACATATTGACATTTGACACATAATGAGTCTGAGAAAACATAATATTCTTATTTCAAACCAAGACATCCTTATGTGTGGATTTGAATGAGTCGCATCTGCTTTCACAACAGATGCCTGCAAATCAATTACAAAAGAGCATCCTAAGAAGCATCATATTTAGCTGAGAATGCATGAAACTATGTGTCAGAAAAGAGCTGGCCAGTATTGAGTCTTCAAGACTCCAAGAATACTCCTGAGGTCTCAGAGGTGCCCATTCCAACATACAGGTGTGACAACAGAAAACTGAGCGCTAATTGATTACGTGCTGTTCAGCAGTATGCAGCAGTCTGTAGCAGAGTCCAAATGACTAAATAATCAAATTCCAGCTATAAAGTAATGGGATGATAGATTGCCCAGGAAGGTTCTGTTACCCAGCCATGTTAGTCAGAGCTGCAAGAATACCTTTCTACTCTGGGGAGGAAACAAGAGACCTGGAAGCAAGGTATTTATCACCATATAATTATCCCATGACATGTTTCTTCTACAAACGTCGATCAGCTGCCACATACCTCCTTAACCAAAGGAGGAGGAGGGAGAGGTTATCTCAGCTTGACAGACTTGGAAATGATGGCCCAGAGTGGCTCAGTGACACACGGGTAAGCCTGTTCATTTCAGTTCTGTAGCTCCTCCTGGGACAAAACCTGGCAGCTTCCCAGACTGCCTGCCTTCCCCTGTGTTATGGCAACAGGTATTTGTCTTTCTTTGGCTGTGCCTGGTGACAAGGATAAGGAGGACAACAGCAGCTGCCAGCTATTGCTCCTCTGGTACTAGGCCCTGGGTTAAGGGTTTGATGCATATTATCTCATTGTTTTCTCACAGGTAATACTGTATTGCGATTAAAATGACCCCCATTTTAAAGATGAAGAATCAGGCTATGGACTGTAAAAGGACTTGAAGACTGTTGCATCTTCTCTCTGATTCCAAAACTTTTGAAAACACTTTCTGCAGTTTTCCTGGCCGGCACAGTTGTCTTAGTTTTCCTGGTGGTGTTATTTTGTGCCAAAAGACAGTGATGTCATTCCTTGAAATTAGAACATTCTCTAACACTGTACACAAAAATAAACTCAAAATGGATTAAAGACCTAAATGTAAGACCGGATACTATAAAACCCTTAGAGGAAAATATAAGCAGAACACTCTCTGACATAAACTGCAGCAAGATTCCTTTTTGATCCACCTCTGAGAGTAATGAAAATAAAAACAAACAAATGTGACCTAATTAAACTTAAAAGCTTTTGCACAGCAAAGGAAGCCATCAGCAAAATAAAAAGAAAACCCACAGAATTGGAGAAAATATTTGCATATGAAGTGACTGACAAGAGATTAATCTCTGAAGTATGCAAACAGCTCATGCAGCTCAGTATCAAAAACCCAACAATCCCATCAAAAAATGGGCATAAGATCTAAATAGACATTTCCCCAAAGAAGACATACAGATGGCCAAGAGGCACATGAAAAGATGCTCAACATCTCTAATAATTAGAGAAATGCAAATCAAAGCTACACTGAGGAATCACCTCACACCAGTTGTAATGGCCATCATCAAAAAGTCTCCAAAAAATAAATGCTGGAGAGGGTATGGACAAAAGGGAGCCCTCCTACAATGTTGGTGGTAATGTAAATTGGTACAGCAACTATGGAGAACAATATGGAGATTTCTTTTTTTTTTTAACTTTTATTTTGTATTGGGGTATAGCCAATTAACAATGTTGTGATGGTTTCAGGTGAACATTGAAGGGACTTGGCCCTGCATATACAGGTGTACACTCTCCCCTAAACCGCCCTCCCACCCAGGCTGGGCTCCAAGTGCTATTCAGTAGGTCCTTGTTGGTTATCCATTTTAAATAGAGAAGTGTAAGGTATGGCGACTTCTTAAACTGAAAACAGAGCTACCATATAATCCACCAAAGCCACTCCTGGGCATATATCCAGAGGAAACCATCATTCGAAACAATATACACATCGCTATGGATGGAGGAGCCTGGAAGGCTGCAGTCCGTGGGGTCTCTAAGAATTGGACACGACTGAGCGACTTCCCTTTCACTTTTCACTTTCATGCATTGGAGAAGGAAATGGCAACCCACTCCAGTGTTCTTGCCTGGAGAATCTCAGGGACGGGGGAGCCTGGTGGGCTGCCATCTGTGGGGTCACACAGAGTCAGACACGACTGAAGTGACTTAGCATAGCATGTTCACTGCAGCACTATTTACAATAGCCAGGACATGGAAGCAAGCTCAATGTCCACTGAAAGAGGGATGTATAAAGAAGATGTGGTACATATATGCGATGGAATATTGCTCAGCCATAAAAAGAATGAAATAATGCCATCTGCAGTGACAGGGATGGACCTAGAGATTGTCATACTGAGTGAAGTAAGTCAGGAAGAGAAAGACAAATATCATATGATACTGCTTATATGTGGAATACAAAAAAAAAAAAAAGGCACAAATAAACCTATTTACAAAACAGATGTTGAGTCACAGATGTAGAAAACAAATTTGTGGTTTCCAGAGGGGAAATGATGGGGGAGGGATAAACTGGGAGACTGGGGTTGATATATACACACTACTATATATAGAATTTTGCCAAGAGAAGGCACTGGTCATAGCAAACACCTCTTCCAACAACACAAGAGAAGACTCTACACATAGACATCACCAGGTGGTCAATACTGAAATCATATTCATTATATTCTTTGCAGCCAAAGATGGAGAAGCTCTATACAGTCAGCAAAAACAAGACCAGGAGCTGACTGTGGCTCAGATCATGAATTCCTTATTGCCAAATTCAGACTTAAATTGAAGAAAGTAGGGAAAACCACTAGACCATTCAGGTATGAATGAAGTCAAATTCTTTACAATTGAACAGTGGAAGTGACAAATAGTTTCAAGGGATTAGATCTGATAGACAGAGTGCCTGAAGAACTATGGACGGAGGTTCTGACATTATACAGGAGGCAGTAATCAAGACCATCTCCAAGAAAAAGAAATGCAAAAAGGCAAAATGGTTGTCTGAGGAGGCCTTACAAATAGCTGTGAAAAGAAGAGAAGCGAAAGGCAAAGGAAAAAAGAAAGATATACCCATTTGAATGCAGGGTTCCAACAGACTACCCCACAATTGCATTCATCTCACATGCTAGCAAAGTCATGCTCCAAATTCTCCAAATCAGGCTTCAACAGTATATGAACCATGAAGTTCACAGATGTTGCAGATGTTCAAGCTGGATTTAGAAAAGAACCAGAGATCAAATTGCCAAATCCACTGGATCATCTAAAAAGCAAGAGAGTTCCAGAAAACATCTGTTTCTGCTTTACTGACTATGCCAAAGCCTTTGGCTGTGTGGATCACAACAAACTGTGGAAAATTCTTAAAGAGATGGGAATACCAGACAACCTGACCTGCCTCCTGAGAAATCTGTATGCAGGTCAAGAAGCAACAGTTAGAACTGGACATGGAACAACAGACTGGTTCCAAATTGGGAAATGAGTATGTCAAGGCTGTATATTGTCACCCTGCTTATTTAACTTATATGCAGAGTACATCATGAGAAATGCTGGGCTGGATCGAAGCACAAGCTGGAATCAAGATTGCCAAGAAAAATATCAATAACCTCAGATATGCA
>NW_011494915.1:1863793-1864175 GCF_000754665.1 Bison bison bison | reverse complement strand
AAAAAAAAAAAAAAGGCACAAATAAACCTATTTACAAAACAGATGTTGAGTCACAGATGTAGAAAACAAATTTGTGGTTTCCAGAGGGGAAATGATGGGGGAGGGATAAACTGGGAGACTGGGGTTGATATATACACACTACTATATATAGAATTTTGCCAAGAGAAGGCACTGGTCATAGCAAACACCTCTTCCAACAACACAAGAGAAGACTCTACACATAGACATCACCAGGTGGTCAATACTGAAATCATATTCATTATATTCTTTGCAATATGCCAAAGATGGAGAAGCCAAAGATGGAGAAGCTCTATATAGTCAGCAAAAACAAGACCAGGAGCTGACTGTGGCTCAGATCATGAATTCCTTATTGCCAAATTCA
>NW_011494915.1:1861931-1863656 GCF_000754665.1 Bison bison bison | reverse complement strand
CTTGAGAGTCCCTTGGACTGCAAGGAGATCCAACCAGTCCATCCTCAAGGAAATCAGTCCTGAATATTCATTGGAAGGACTGATATGTTGGAGCTGAAACTCCAATATTTTGGCCACCTGATGCAAAGAACTGACTTCTTAGGGAAGACCCTGCTGCTGGGTAAGACTGAAGGTGGGAGGAGAAGGGGATGACAGAGGATGAGATGGTACTGGCATCACTGACAAAATAGACATGAGCCTGAGTAAACTCCAGGAGTTGGTGATTGGCAGGGAGGCCTGGCGTGCAAGGCCTGTAGGTTACTGTGGGTAGTATAGTCATTTTCACAATACTGATTCTTCCAATCCAAGAACATGGTATATCTCTCTATCTGTTTATGTTGTCTTTGATTTCTTTCATCAGTGCCTTGTTTTCTGTACACAGCTCTCTTGTCTCCTTAGATAGGTTTATTCCTAGGTATTTTATTCTTTTTGTTGCAATGGTGAATGGGATTAATGCTTTTTCTTTCTTATTTTTCACTGTTAGTGTATAGGAATGCAAGAGATTTCTATGTATTGATTTTGTATTCTGCAACTTCACTAAGGTCACTGATTAGCTCTAGTAATTTTCTGATAGTACCTAGAGAGGCTACCCACTCCAGTATTCTGGCCTAGATAATTTCATGGACTGTATAGTCCATGGGGTCGCAGAGTTGGACACAATTGAACGACTTTCACCTTTAGGGTTTTCTATATATAGTATCATATCATCTGTAAGCAGTGACAGTTTTCATTCTTTTCCAATCTGGATTCCAAGGCATTTTGCACAGAACTAGAAAAAAAAGTTTCATGATTCATACAGAAACACAGAAGACCCCACACAGCCAAAGAAATCTTGAGAAAGAAGAATGGAGCTGGAAGAACCAACCTTCCTGATTTCAGACTATACTACAAAGCAACAGTCATCAAGACAGTATGGTGCCTGCACAAAAATAGAAATGCAGATCAATTGAACAAGACAGAAAGCCCAGAAATAAACCCACACACCTATGGGCACCTTATCTTTGACAAAGGAGGCAAAACTATATAATGGAGAAAAGACAGTCTCTTCAGTAAGTGGTGCTGGGAAAATTGGACAGCTACAACTAAAAGAATGAAATTAGAACACTTTCTAATATCATACAGAAAGGTAAACTCGAAATGGATAAAAGACCTAAATTTAAGACCAGAAAGTGGGAGCTAAGATGGTGGAGGAGTAGGACGGGGAGAACACTTTCTCCCCTACAAATTCATCAAAAGAACATTTAAACGCCAAGTAAATTCCACAAAACAACTTCTGAATGCTGGCAGAGGACATCAGGCACCCAGAAAAGCAACCCAAGTCTTCGAAAGGAGGTAGGAAAAAATATAAAAGACAAAAAAAGAGACAAAAGAGGGAGGGATGGAGTTCCGTCCCGGGAAGGGAGTCTTAAAAAGAGAGAAGTTTCCAAACACCAGGAAACCTCACTGCTGAATCTGTGCCGAACCTTGGAAGCACAGAGGGCAACATAACAGGGAGGAAAAATATATAAACAATTAAAACCCACATATTGCAAGCCCTACGGTAACTCCCCCAGTGGAGAAGCAACACAGACGCCTGCACATGCCATTGGCAAGCAGGGGCTGGGCAGGGAGGCGTGGTGCAGGCTGCATGGCTTAGAGTAAGGATCTGGCCTGAATACCCTGAGCGCTATCTGAGCGAAATAATTT
>NW_011494915.1:1861140-1861721 GCF_000754665.1 Bison bison bison | reverse complement strand
TGCAGACCATCCCCCTCCGGTGACAGGCAGCCAGAGCCGGAAGGGGGCAATCGCAGCCCCAGAGAGACATTATCTATAAAACTGTAAGCAGGCTTCTTTGCTAACTAAAACTTCTTGGGGGTCTGGATGGTCAACATCTGCCTGAGAAGGTGCGCTGGTTGTACACCTAGATAACCGAGCGGCGGGGAGGCGATAAACAAACACCTCATCACCTGAGCTGCTAGGACCTGGGAAGGGCACAAAACGCAGGCCGAACCGAGTCTGCGCCTCTGAGGACTATCCGAGTGCCTGAACCTGAGCGGCTCAGACCTGGGAGGTGCAAGCAGCCCAGGCCAGCCACGGATTCTTCCCAGCGGAGCAACCTAGAGCCTGAGCAGTGTGGGCAGGGAGGCTACATGCACCGTGAGCGGGGGCAGACCCAGTGTGGCTGAGGCACTGCGAGCACAGGCCAGTGTTATTTGTTTGCAGCGTCCCTCCCTCCCCACAGCGTGACTGAACAAGTGAGCCTAAAAAAAAGAAAAAAAGCATCCACCACTGTCCCCTTTGTGTCAGGGCAGAAACCAGACACTGAAGAGACCAGC
>NW_011494915.1:1859901-1861040 GCF_000754665.1 Bison bison bison | reverse complement strand
AAACAGAAGAAGCTATAACAGAGGGAACCGCCTTGGAAGCTACAGGCAATAGATTAAAACCCTGTGGTTAGTACCGAATACATAGGAAGGGGCCTATAGATCTTGAGAAATATAAGGTGGACCAAGGAACTAGCCGAAAATGAACTGACCCCACAATACCCACAACAACACCAGAGAAAGTCCTAGATATATTTTTACTATTTTTATGATCATTCTTTCTTTTTTTTTTAAATTAAAAAAAAAAATTTAAGTCCTCTATTATTCCTTTAATTTTCACTTTTATAACCTACTATTGCTTTGCAAAAAAAAAAAAGACCCTATTTTTTTTAAAGCAAACTTCATATATATATTTTTTATAATTTTTGTGACCTTGTTTTTTTTTTTCTTCTTTTCTTTAGCATTGTAGTTTTGAAATTCCAATCTCTACTCTAGATGTTTAATTTCAGCATTTTGGTATTTGTTATCAATTTTGTACCTATATATATATATTTTTAATAATTTTTGTGGCTTTTTTTCTCTTTCTTTCTCTTCTTCTTTTATATAACACTGTATATCTGAAATTCCAAACTCTACCCTAGATTTTTAATTTATGCTTTTTGGTATTTGTTATCAATTTTGTACCTATATTTTCTTTATAATTTTTGCGACTTTGTTTGTTTTTGTTTGTTTGTTTGTTTTCTCTCTTTCTTTTTCTTCTTCTTTTTTTTAACATTTTATTTTTGAAATTCAAAACTCTACTCTAGATTTTTAACTTTTGCTTTTTGGTATGTTTTATCAATTTTGTACCTATATTTTCTTTATAATTTTTGCTACTTTGTTTTTGTTTGTTTTTCTCTCTTTCTTTTCCTCCTTCTTTTCTTTAACATTGTATTTTTGAAAATCCAAACTCTACTCCAGATTTTTAATTTTTGCTTTTATGTATTTGTTACCAATATTGTACCTTTAAGAACCCAATCTTCAGTACCCATTTTTCACTAGGGCACGAGATTACTGGCTTGATTGCTCTCTCTCCCTTTGGACTCTCCTTTTTCTCTACCAGATCGCCTGTGTCTCCTCCCTAACCCCTCTCTACTCTACCCAATTCTGTGAATTTCTGTGTGTTCCAGATGGTGGAGAACACTTAGGGAACAGATTACTGG
>NW_011494915.1:1856905-1859282 GCF_000754665.1 Bison bison bison | reverse complement strand
AGACATATCAAGCAAATTCTCCAGCAACACAAGAACACAGCCCTGAGCTCCAAGATACAGGCTGCCCAAAGTCACCCCAAAACCATAGACATCTCATAACTCATTACTGGACACTTCACTGCACTCCAGAGAGAAGAAATATAGCTCCACCCACCAGAACACTGACACAAGCTTCCCTAACCAAGAAACCTTGACAAGCCACCTGTACAAACCCACACACAGCGAGGAAACGCCACAATAAAGAGAACTCCACAAACTGCCAGAATACAGAAAGGACACCCAAACTTAGCAATTTAAACAAGAAGAAGAGATAGAGGAATACCCAGCAGATAAAGGAACAGGATAAACGCCCACCAAACCAAACAAAAGAGGAAGAGATAGGGAATCTACCTGATAAAGAATTCTGAATAATGATAGTGAAATTGATCCAAAATCTTGAAATCAAAATGGAATCACAGATAAATAGCCTGGATACAAGGATTGAGAAGATGCAAGAAAGGTTTAACAAGGACCTAGAAGGAAATAAAAAAGAGTCAATATATAATGAATAATGCAATAAATGAAATCAAAAACACTCTGGAGGCAACAAATAGTAGAATAACAGAGGCAGAAGATAGGATTAGTGAATTAGAAGATAGAATGGTAGAAATAAATGAATCATAGAGGAAAAAAGAAAAACGAATTAAAAGAAATGAGGACAATCTCAGAGACCTCCAGGACAATATTAAATGCTACAACATTCGAATCATAGGGGTCCCAGAAGAAGAAGACAAAAAGAAAGACCATGAAAAAATACTTGAGGAGATAAAGTTGAAAACTTCCCTAAAATGGGGAAGGAAATAATCACCCAAGTCCAAGAAACCCAGAGAGTCCCAAACAGGATAAACCCAAGGCGAAACACCCCAAGACACATATTAATCAAATTAACAAAGATCAAACACAAAGAACAAATATTAAAAGCAGCAAGGGAAAAACAACAAATAACACACAAGGGAATTTCCATAAGGATAACAGCTGATCTTTCAATAGAAATTCTTCAAGCCAGGAGGGAATGGCAAGACATACTTAAAGTGATGAAAGAAAATAACCTACAGCCCAGATGATTGTACCCAGCAAGGATCTCATTCAAATATGAAGGAGAAATCAAAAGCTTTACAGACAAGCAAAAGCTGAGAGAATTCAGCACCACCAAACCAACTCTCCAACAAATACTAAAGGATATTCTCTAGACAGGAAACACAAAAATGGTGTATAAATTAGAATCCAAAACAATAAAGTAAATGGCAACGATCACACTTATCAATAATTACCTTAAATGTAAATGGGTTGAATGCCCCAACCAAAAGACAAAGACTGGCTGAATGGATACAAAAACAAGACCCCTACATATGCTGTCTACAAGAGACCCACTTCAAAACAGGGGACACATACAGACTGAAAGTGAAGGGCTGGAAAAAGATTTTCCATGCAAATAGGGACCAAAAGAAAGCAGGAGTAGCAATACTCATATCAGATAAAATAGACTTTAAAACAAAGGCTGTGAAAAGAGACAAAGACAGTCACTACATAATGATCAAAGGATCAATCCAAGAAGAAGATATAACAATTATAAATATATATGCACCCAACACGGGAGCACCGCAATATGTAAGACAAATGCTAACGAGTATGAAAGGAGAAATTAACAATAACACAATAATAGTGGGAGACTGCAATACCCCACTCACACCTATGGATAGATCAACTAAACAAAAACAAAGAAACACAAACTTTAAACGATACAATAGACCAGTTAGACCTAATTGATATCTATAGGACATTTCATCCAAAAACAATGAATTTCACCTTTTTCTTAAGCTCATACAGAACCTTCTCCAGGATAGATCACATCCTGGGCCATAAATCTAGCCTTGGTAAATTCAAAAAAAATTGAAATCATTCCAAGCATCTTTTCTGACCACAATGCAGTAAGATTAGATCTCAATTAAAGGAGAAAAACTATTAAAAATTCCAACATATGGAGGCTGAACAACATGCTGCTGAATAACCAATAAATCACAGAAGAAATCAAAAAAGAAATCAAAATTTGCATAGAAACGAATGAAAATGAAAACACAACAACCCAAAACCTGTGGGACACTGTAAAAGCAGTCCTAAGGGGAAAGTTCATAGCAATACAGGCATACCTCAAGAAACAAGAAAAAAGTCAAATAAATAACCTAACTCTACACCTAAAGCAACTAGAGAAGGAAGAAATGAAGAACCCCAGGGTTAGTAGAAGGAAAGAAATCTTAAAAATTAGGGCAGAAATAAATGCAAAAGAAACAAAAGAGACCATAGCAAAAATCAACAAAGCCAAAAGCTGGTTCTTTGAAAG
>NW_011494915.1:1856262-1856753 GCF_000754665.1 Bison bison bison | reverse complement strand
GCAAGGTGAAAAGACAGCCTTCAGAATGGGAGAAAATAATAGCAAATGAAACAACTGACAAACAACTAATCTCAAAAATATACAAGCAACCCCTACAGCTCAAGTCCAGAAGAATAAATGACCCAATCAAAAAATGGACCAAAGAACTAAATAGACATTTCTCCAAAGAAGACATACAGATGGCTAACAAACACATGAAAAGATGCTCAACATCACTCATTATCAGAGAAATGCAAATCGAAACCACTATGAGGTACCATTTCATGCCAGTCAGAATGGCTGCGATCCAAAAGTCTACAAGCAGTAAGTGCTGGAGAGGGTGTGGAGAAAAGGGAACCCTCTTACACTGTTGGTGGGAATGCAAACTAGTACAGCCACTATGGAGAACAGTGTGGAGATTCCTTACAAAACTGGAAATAGAACTGCCTTATGATCCAGCAATCCCACTGCTGGGCATACACACTGAGGAAACCAGAAGGGAAAGAGACACG
>NW_011494915.1:1854723-1856162 GCF_000754665.1 Bison bison bison | reverse complement strand
CAAGAAAAAAGTCAAATAAATAACCTAACTCTACACCTAAAGCAACTAGAGAAGGAAGAAATGAAGAACCCCAGGGTTAGTAGAAGGAAAGAAATCTTAAAAATTAGGGCAGAAATAAATGCAAAAGAAACAAAAGAGACCATAGCAAAAATCAACAAAGCCAAAAGCTGGTTCTTTGAAAGGATAAATAAAATTGACAAACCATTAGCCAGACTCATCAAGAAACAAAGGGAGAAAAATCAAATCAATAAAGTTAGAAATGAAAATGGAGAGATCACAACAGACAACACAGAAATACAAAGGATCATAAAAGACTACTATCAACAATTACATGCCAATAAAATGGACAACGTGGAAGAAATGGACAAATTCTTAGAAAAGTACAACTTTCCAAAACTGGACCAGGAAGAAATAGAAAATCTTAACAGACCCATCACAAGCACGGAAATTGAAACTGGAAGATTTTATCTTCCAGCAAACAAAAGCCCAGGTCCAGACAGCTTCACAGCTGAATTCTACCAAAAATTTAGAGAAGAGCTAACACCTGTCCTACTCAAACTCTTCCAGAAAATTGCAGAGGAAGGTAAACTTCCAAACTCATTCTATGAGGCCACCATCACCCTAATACCAAAACCTGACAAAGATCCCACAAAAAAAGAAAACTACAGGCCAATATCACTGATGAACATAGATGCAAAAATCCTTAACAAAATTCAAGCAATCAGAATCCAACAACACATTAAAAAGTTCATACACCATGACCAAGTGGGCTTTATCCCAGGGATGCAAGGCTTCTTCAATATCCGCAAATCAGTCAATGTAATACACCACATTAACAAATTGAAAAATGAAAACCATATGATTATCTCAATAGATGCAGAGAAAGCCTTTGACAAAATTCAACAGCCATTTATGATAAAAACTCTCCAGAAAGCAGGAATAGAAGGAACATACTTCAACAAAATAAAAGCTATATATGACAAATCCACAGCAAACATTATGCTCAATGGTGAAAAATTGAAAGCATTTCCTCTAAAGTCAGGAACAAGACAAGCGTGCCCACTTTCACCATTACTATTCAACATAGTTTTGGAAGTTTTGGCCACAGCAATCAGAGCAGAAAAAGAAATAAAAGGAATCCAAATTGGAAAAGAAGAAGTAAAACTCTCACTGTTTGCAGATGACATGATCCTCTACATAGAAAACCCTAAAGACTCCACCAGAGAATTACTAGAACTAATCAATGATTATAGTAAAGTTGCAGGATATAAAATCAACACACAGAAATCCCTTGCATTCCTATACATTAATAATGAGAAAACAGAAAGAGAAATTAAGGAAACAATTCCATTCACCATTGCAACAGAAAGAATAAAATACTTAGGAATATATCTACCTAAAGAAACTAAAGACCTATATATAGAAAACTATAAAACACT
>NW_011494915.1:1818241-1854582 GCF_000754665.1 Bison bison bison | reverse complement strand
ACACATGAAAAGATGCTCAACATCACTCATTATCAGAGAAATGCAAATCGAAACCACTATGAGGTACCATTTCATGCCAGTCAGAATGGCTGCGATCCAAAAGTCTACAAGCAGTAAGTGCTGGAGAGGGTGTGGAGAAAAGGGAACCCTCTTACACTGTTGGTGGGAATGCAAACTAGTACAGCCACTATGGAGAACAGTGTGGAGATTCCTTACAAAACTGGAAATAGAACTGCCTTATGATCCAGCAATCCCACTGCTGGGCATACACACTGAGGAAACCAGAAGGGAAAGAGACACGTGTACCCCAATGTTCATCGCAGCACTGTTTATAATAGCCAGGACATGGAAGCAACCTAGATGCCCATCAGCAGATGAATGGATAAGAAAGCTGTGGTACATATACACAATGGAGTATTACTCAGCCATTAAAAAGAATACATTTGAATCAGTTCTAATGAGGTGGATGAAACTGGAGCCTATTATACAGAGTAAAGTAAGCCAGAAAGAAAAACACCAATACAGTATACTAATGCATATATATGGAATTTAGAAAGATGGTAACAATAACCCTGTATATGAGACAGCAAAAGAGACACTGATGTATAGAACAGTCTTTTGGACTCTGTGGGAGATGGAGAGGGTGGGATGATTTGGGAGAATGGCATTGAAATATGTATATCATATATGAAACGAGTCGCCAGTCCAGGTTCAATGCACAATACTGGATGCTTGGGGCTGGTGCACTTGGACGACCCAGAGGGATGGTATGGGGAGGGAGGAAGGAGGAGGGTTCAGGATGGGGAACACATGTATACCTGTGGCACATTCATTTCCGTATTTGGCAAAACCAATACAATATTGTAAAGTTAAAAAAAAAAAAAGACCAGAAAGTATACAACTTTTAGAGGAAAACTTAGGAAGAACACTTTTTGATGTAAATCATAGCAAAATCCTTTACTACCCATCTCCTAGAGTAATGGAAATAAAAGGAAAAATAAACAAGTGGGACCTAATTAAAATTGAAAGCCTCTGAACAGCAAAATAAACCATAAACAAGATGAAAAGACAACCCTCGGAATGGGAGAGGATAATTGCAAATGAAGCAACTGACAAAAGATTCATCTCCAAAATATACAAGCAGCTCATCATCAGAAAAACAAACAACCCAATCAAAAAATGTGCAAAAGACCTAAACAGACATTTCTCCAAAGAAGACATCCAGATGGATATCAAACATGTGAAAAAAATGCTCAACATTGCTTATTATTAAAGAAATGCAAATCAAAACTACCACCTCACACCAGTCAGAATGGCCATCATTAGAAAAATCTACAAACAATAAATGCTGGAGAAGATGTGGAGAAAAGGGAACACTCTTGCACTACTGATAGGAATGTAAATTGATACCACTATGGAGAACAGTGTGGCGATTTCTTAAAAATCTAGAAATAAAACTACCGTATGATCTATCCATTCCACTACTGGGCATATACCCTGAGAAAACAAGAACTGAAAAAGACACATGTACCTCAGTGTTCACTGCAGCACTATTTACAGTAGCCAGGACATGGAAGCAAACCTAGATGTCCACTGGCAGATGAATGGATAAGAAAGTTTGTGGTACATATATACAATGGCATGTTGCTGCTGCTACTGCTGCTAAGTCACTTCAGTCGTATCCGACTCTGTGCGACTCCATAGACGGCAGCCCATCAGGCTCCCCCGTCCCTGGGATTCTCCAGGCAAGATCACTGGAGTGGGTTGCCATTTCCTTCTCTGATGCATGAAAGTAAAAATTGAAAGTGAAGTCACTCAGTCGTGTCCGACTCTTAGCGACCCCATGGACTGCAGCCTGCCAGGCTCCTCCATCCATGGGATTTTCCAGGCAAGAGTACTGGAGTGGGGTGCCATTGCCTTCTCCCACAATGGCATGTTACTCAGCTGTAAAAGGAACAAATCTGAGTCAGTTCTAGTGAGGTGGATGAATCTAGGATCTTTATACAGACTTATGACTTATACAGACTTAAGTCAGAAAGAGAAAAGCAAATACGGTATATTAATGCATATATATGGAATTTAGAAGAAATGGTACTAATGAACCTATTTGCAGGGCAGTAATAGAAACTCACTCTCATGCATTGGAGAAGGAAATGGCAACCCACTCCAGTGTTCTTGCCTGGAGAATCCCAGGGACGGGGGAGTCTGGTGGGCTGCCGTCTATGGGGTCGCACAGAGTCAGACACGACTGAAGCGACTTAGCAGCAGCAGCACAGAAACTCAGACATAGAGAAAGACTTATGGACACAGTCGGGAAGGAGAGGGTGGGATGAACTGAGAGAGTAGCTTTGAAACATATACACTACCATATGTAAAACGGATAGCAAACGGGAATTTGCGTACGGTGCAAGGATCTCAGCCTGGTGCTCTGTGACAACCTAGATGGGTGGCATGGGGAGGGAGGTGGGGGGAGGGGTCCTGTGTATACCCTATAGCTGATTCATGTTGATGTATGGCAGAAACCAACACAACACTGTAAAGCAATTATCCTCAATTACAAATAAACAAATTTAAAAAATTAACGTAAAAAAGATAGTAATGTCTTTCTTGCTTATTTATTGGTCTCTCATGAGCCTGGGTAGCCTACATTAGGTTGTTAGAGCTAAAGAGATGAGTAAATTAAGCTGCCAAAAAATGGCAGATTGTGGCTTCTTACAACTCACACGAGTGAACTAGTTTTTAGGGGTAAAGAGCTGGCTACTTTTGGTTCTCTTTTCCCTCAAATACAGATAATAACTTCTATGGGAGGTTCTCAGAGGCTAAACACTGTGTGAGCTCAAAAGACCACAAAAGTCATGGTGAGCAGAATTCTGAGATGGCACCACAGGTCCCAGCTGAGATTCTTGTCTCTGGTACACAGACCCTATGTAATCTCCTCCCTTTGCCTATGAACAGGACCTGTGAAAATAATGAGACATCATTCCTGTTATTAGATTATGTGTCAAAGTGAAGAGATTTTACAGATATAATTAAGGCCCCAATTCCATTGGTTTTAAGTTAAACAAAAGGGAGATTATCCTAGGTGGGCCTCACTTAATCAGGTGAAAGACTTTAATAGAGATGCTGGCCTGTTCTGAAAAGATGGATTTTCCAGCTGGACTTGAAGAAGCATGCTGGCATGTTGTGAGAAGGCCAACACAGCAAGGAACTGCATGACTGAGAACGAAGCCCAGCTGACATCTATTAAAAGAATAGGGTAGGGACCTCAGTCTTAAAATCACAAGGTACTGAATTTTGGTAACAATCAAATCAACCCAGAAGAATATCATGAATTCCAGAAAAGAATGTAGCTCTGCCAACACCTGAATTACATCTTGGTGAGATGCTAAGCAGAAGACTCAGATAAGACATACGGGGACTACTGAGCCATGTGTGTGCTTAGTGGCCAAGTTGTGTCCGACTTTGTGACACCATGGACTGTAACCTGTTGGCTCCTCTGTTCATGGAATTTCCCAGGCAGGAATACTGGAGATCTTCCCAACCCTGGGACTGAACTCCCATATCCTGCATTGGTGAGTGGATTCTTTACCACTTGGGCCACCCAGGAAGCCCTTAGCCATACAAACTGTAAAATCATAAATGAGGGTTGTTTACAATCACTATATTTACATCCTTTTTGTTATGCAGCAACAGATAACAAGTAGAGGGGTGTATTAACCAAGAGGCCCCAGAGAAAGTCCGACAATCTGTGTCATACAAGTGGATAACCAGGCAAGTTGATGGTATAATGCAGTCTGGATCTAAGGTCTCAAGAACCAGGAAGGCTGAAGTCCTAGGGCAGGAAGAGATAAATGTTTCAACTGGAACAGAGAGGAAGTTTGCTCTTCCTCTACCTTTTGGTTCTGTTCATGTCCTCATATGGGTTGGATAATGCCTACCCACATGACTGACAGTCATCCTTATCCAGTCTGCTGGCTCAAGTGTTAATCTGTTCTGGAAACATCCTCACAGAGGGCACCTGGAAAGAATATTTTACCAGCTGGGCATCTCTTAGCCTCGTCATGTTGACACATAAAATCAACTACCACAAATAGCTTTCTCCCTTCTCTAATCCCTCTTCAAATCCATTGTCCAAGCAACAGCCAGAATAATCTTTCAAAACTGTATAGGAAATCACATCTCTCCTTACTTAAAACTCTTAAATGGCCTCCCCTTGATGAGAGTCAAGTCTCAACTCCCACCACAGCTTACAGCATTGTGTATGACATGGACCTTACAGGGCCCTTCCCCCTGGGCCTCTGCTCCAACCTGCCAGGCCTTCCTTCACTTCCTAAAAGGCACCACCATATACTCTCCAAATCCAGAGACTTCACACTGGCTCTTCCCTTCGTCTGAAACACTCTTTATCTCATTGTGAACCACTTCATACTTTCCTACCACACTAGCTAAATTATAAGCCTTTATTTAGAAGCTACTTGTTCTGTCCCAAAGATGTGTAATCATGTACTTTGTGGGTGCATTTTTATTTTTATTAATTGTTTTGTACTCAGGGGAAAAAACTGGTTTGTTACATAAAGGTGAATCTTATCCATAAATTTATATTTATATAGAAACATGTACACAGAATCATATAGTCTGAATCAAAAATAATTGTTGGAAAGCTTATAAATATAATACAATTTCATTGAATGTAATCACTCCCATTTTAATAAGACCAAAGCAGGCTTTGGACTTAAGTGTGTCTGCTTCAAGAGCCCAGTATCTCACTGGTATTTGAAGCTTGGTTAAGGAGGGTGTGTATTTTAAATGATCACTTCATTCTCCTTCCTATATTAAACTCTAAGCTCCATGAGGGCCAGGCACACAACTGTTTCATTTCACACCGAATTTTCAGAACACTGATCAGTGGTGGTGTCACAACAATCAGAACATTCATCAGTGTCCCTCATTGATACTTTTTTTCTCCTCCAAGGACAAGATGAGATAGCTGTATCTCACCCCCAGAAGCTCTAGGTGGACATGGGACTTTAGTGCATTAAATGGCAGAGTGTATGGCGATCGTTACTTCCGAGTAGAAGCTTTTAAGGACTGGTGTGTAAGCATCCATGTTTTTGCTCTCCCCTAAATGGCAACCCACTCCAGTGTTCTTGCCTGGAGAATCCCAGGGATGGGGGAGCCTGGTGGGCTGCCGTCTATGGGGTCACACAGAGTAGGACACGAGTGAAGTGACTTAGCAGCAGCAGCAGCAACATATGATGATTTGGACCTACACTCTACAAGACAGTGGCTATTAATCAATTGTGGCCACTGAAATTAAAATAGTTATAATTAAATACAAGTAAAATCTTATTTTGTCAGTCACATTAGGCACATTTCAAGTACTCAAGTGCCACCTGTAACTGGTGGGTACCATTTTGGGCAGTACATATACAGATCATTTCCTTTACCACAGAGAGATCTACTGGGACAGAGCTGCTATAGATGCTGGGGACTGCTCCTGAGTGAGGAAGCCATGAAACAGAGCCACAGGCTGACTCTAATACTCATGTTATAGGAGTATGAAACAATCTGTGTTGTTATCAGCCACTTATATTTTGGGCCTGTTTGTCACTGAAGCAAAATCCAGCTTATTCTAATTGATAAATGTAGTCATTAAATGAATCCATGCTTAATAATTTGATGGTTGTTTTTCTTCTGGGAGTTTTGGATGAAGAGGGAAGAAAGAACTTTTAAGGGAAGTCAACAGAAGCAAAAGCTTAGAGTTGGGATATTGACAGGATCTCTGGGAGCGGCAGGGTTTATGTGAGGAGGCGTCAGTTAAGAAGTAGGACTGGAGAGAAGTAGAGAAGCTAAGGCTAAGAATTGGTGCATAGAAAAGGAACAGGGGGTAGACCCCAAACCTGCATCTAACTCCGAGGTGTACTAAGCAGTCACAATCTACTGAGCCTACAACTTGAAGCCCTGTCTGCCACTGCTTTGTTCATTTAACCATTAGAGTGTAGACACTATAGTATGTTACTGCCCAAGCCATGACATGTTTCTAATGAAGGTAGCATGGCTAGTTCAGAATATCAGTATTAATTTGCTGAGGATAGTCTACATAAAGAACCTGGATGATGCTTGGTACCCAAGAGGCTACCCTTGTCATCCCAGAATCATGGCTAAAGTCCACAGCTGAAGAAGAATCTGGAAGTTATACTATGTACTGAAGTCAGAGTGAAGAGGGCAGCCATTCCCCTGCAGCACTTGTTAAAGGACATCACTGCATAAGAACTGGCCATTTTTCTCCACCTCACCTCCACCCTGTTAATAAGACAAGTACAGCAAGAAGAGCTGTTGGTATGGGAAGGAGGGAGGGATAATTGAGGAATTTGTATATACACAGTACTGTGTATAAAACATAACCAACAAGGACTTACTGTATAGCAGTGAACTATACTCAGCATCTTTTAATCAATATGGGAAAAGAATCTGGAAAAAATAGATTTATATGTATATACAACTGAATCACTTTTCTGTACCCTTGAAACTAACACAACACTAAAAAAAACAACTATACTTCAATAAAAAAAGCTAAAAAAAAAAAACCCCCAAAAGCAAACCTCAAACAACACAACAACAACAACAACAAAACAAAAAAAGAGCTACTGCCTCTACTTCTCACCAGGGTCTGTGGCGCAAGGGACCCTCCCTCCTGGGAGTCAAGAGTCAGTCCTCCAGGAAAGTCACTTTTAAAGCTTGTGAGTGACAGAATTACTTTCTTTGTAGGTTGGGGACAGGTTAGAGACAGAAGATTCAGGACTGGGGCAAAGAAGAGGAAAACTGAGAATGAGATTTAAAAACAACCTGTGGGTTTTTTATATTGTTGTTTAATAGTCTCAGTACAAACTGCAAAGAGACCACTGGGGTAAGTAGAAAAGAGCTCAGACTTGTGGAATTGGGCTTCAATATTGAGGGGGATGTCACTCAGCTGAGAAATACTACAGGAGGTTTTACACATGTTCCTTGGACACTGCTGCTGCTAAGTGGCTGCTAAGTCGCTTCAGTCGTGTCCAACTCTGTGCGACCCCATAGATGGCAGCCCACCAGGCTCCCCTGTCCCTGGGATTCTCCAGGCAAGATCACTGGAGTGGGTTGCCATTTCCTTCTCCAATGCATGAAAGTGAAAAGTCAAAGTGAAGTCTCTCAGTCGTGTCCAACTCCTAGCGACCCCATGGACTGCAGCCCACCAGGCTCTTCGGTCCATGGGATTTTCCAGTCGAGAGTACTGGAGTGGGGTGCCATTGCCTTCTCCGCCTTGGACGCTACTGTTAGAAAATTAGTTTTTCCCTGAAAGTTACCCCGACAACATGTGACTCTTCAATAAGCCCCTTTATCCTTGGACGATGCTTGAGATACGGCAAGCACCGATGACCTCCCCACGTGCTGCAGTTGGAAAGATGCTTTAAAAATTGTCTCTCGATGGCTTTTCACTCCCATCCTTTAAGCTCTGAGCTGATGAAACAAAAAGTTATGTGAGGGATACAATTTGATATTCTTAGTGTATTTCTAGCTTTACAATTAATTCATGGATGAGAGAGTCATTATCCGATAGCATCCAGAAAGATGGAGACCATTCGTTTCAGACAAATACCCCCAGTACTGTTATAGGTTTTGATTAAAATGAAAACTTACCAAGTTTTATTCCTCAAAATATGATAAGTTCACGGGCAATTGAAATCAGCTAGTTCCATTGTTGGGTTTCTAATTCCAGGGCTTATAATAAAATTTTTTGGAGTCAAATATGACATAATGCTAGGACTCCTGGAGCTAGCAAAGATGATAAAGTGTTTTAGCCCCAGCAGGTGCTCAGCACAATCCTTTATTAAAAAGAGCTGCCACACTCAGGCTCTGAGTGTGATGGATTGTATAGGAATTAGGAGTGACATGCTATGAATTTACAACATTAAATTTTCCCCCTAATTAAAGCAGTGGGAATGGCCTCCAAACACAGTCTGGCTGCAGCTGGACAAGAATGACTGTATTCCCCAAGACTCCAGAAGGAGGATTCTTGACCCAGTGCTTCTGCATAAGAGTGCTTGAATTAAACCACGAGCTGACAGCAAAAGATAACTGACATTACTGAATTAAAAGTTTCTCTTTTCTGTTATACTTTGACTTCTATTCCCAGCTTGATATGTGCACATTTCCCTTTTTTTTTTTTTATGTGTATAATTAGACTTGGTAAGGTAGCTGTCCTGTTGACAGAATAAACCCACGTAACAATAAGGGTGGCTGACTTCCAAACATCAGAAGGACCCACAGAGTACTGCAAACTGTGCCAGCGTGTGTGTTAGCAGTGACAAAGAAAAGCTCCACAAGCAGCATCTCCCAACAGCTCTGCGATTGCCTGGGATGGTGCTGAAATACCTGACTTCATCTGCATATTCTTGCACAGAGGGAAATGAAGGTGTGTGTATGTCTCCAGGAGAAGGTACTGAATGAGCCACAACTATGATGCAAGAGCAGATGAATATATTTTTCACAGGTTTTTGGAAGAAAAAGAATGAGTGGCCAGGTACCTGTGCCAAATGGATCATGTCTGGGACAAAGAATTATTCAGAAACAATAAGTTTACTCAAATGAATACTAGATTCTGGGGCTAAATGAGCTTATTCCCCTTCCCTGACTTTCTGGTTCATCTCCTGTCACTAAGGTTGTTCTCAAATGGATCCATCTGGGGACACCTGAGTGCTTCCTTCATTCAGCAGATTTTTAGTTTTCCTTCCCTCGGAACTCTGAGAGGAACATGAAGAGGAAAACATTTCCTTAATATTTCCACCATCCTCAAACACACACACATGGAAGAAGTTAATGTCTCACTGTTCCTTAAATGCATCTGTATTTCTCATCATGATAAATCATTTATTTGAATTATCTTTCTCTACTAGGATGAACAGCAGTGTTATTACTAGCATAGATTTCAGAGCCAGGCATCTCCATTGTTTCCTGACTAGACGCTCTTGGGCAAGTTACTGAACTAAGTCTCTTTTGCAAAAGGGGGATGTTAATACTAATTATCCTCAAAGAGTTGTTCTGAAGATGAAATGAAGTTATGCATGTATATCAACTATTGGGGGATGTACCCAGTAAATGTTAGCTGTAAGTATTTACCATTATTATATTATCAATAAACTGAGACCTGAAATCACTGAAGAGAATAAAAAATTACATAGGCAGAATGCTGAAATTGGTAATCAATATGAAACTAGTTCAGCAGGACAAAGAAAGGCCTCTGATTTTACTCTTATGTTCCTATTTTCAACAGTCTTATTCTTAGGGACGGGTGATGTCAGAAAGAGAGTGACATGGAGAGGAAACATCAGAACGGAGGAGTAAGAAAGAAGCAGCTGAGGTACATAATTTTAAGGCTCCATGCTGCCATTTTCCCCAAACTTGCAACTTCTCTGATTGTTCCACTTAATTTAATAAAGCACCAGCTTCCTGCTCACATGCTTCTGAACTCTCCAAATACTTTCCATTCACTATGATTTTATGGTGTCAGACTCAGACCTGAAATATCCTTCTTGCTACCGAAACACCATCCACCCATCAGTCTATTCTCTCCAAACCTATGTGACTTCTGAGTCTATAGTTTAAGGTTGGCAACTAGTGTGCATCTCAGACACCTTCTCCATTGAGTTGTTATGTCCACTTGCATTGATATGATGAAAAGATTTCAGAGTCCATGTCTGGGTACAGCAGGAAAGAGTGATACGACTCATCTGTCTGCCACAAGCACGGGAGCGGGGAGTGGAGCTGAGATTGTCATGTATTATTGTCCCTCTTGTGAGTTTTGCCATCCCTTATCATCACCTTCTTGTTGTTTGGCCGCTAAGTCATGTCCAACTCTTCTGTGACACCAAGGACTCTAGCCCACCAGCTCTGCTTTCCATGGGATTTTCCAGGCAAGAATATTGGAGTGGGTTTCCATTTCCTTCTCCAGGGGATCTTCTTGGATCAGGGCTTGAACCTGCACCTCCTGCATTGCAGGTGGATTCTTTTCCACTGAGCCACCCCAGAAGCTTTATATTGGTTATAAATCCCATCCTGCCTTGAGGTCGCTCTTGTGTAACATCATTTCACCTTTTCCCCAAACTTTTGGAGGAATTCAGAGAATAGGTATTTTTTCCTTCTTTGTGTTAGCAGTTCCACATGAATGCTTTGTATGTTGTAAATACTTGGTAATTACGTGTTGAATGATTGACACCCAGGAGCAGAAATAAATGTGTTTGAGAGAGGAGAGGCAGCCACATGACAGATCTTCCTTTCCCTTAGGGTTTTTTCTCTCTCCCCATCCAGAGTGTAAAACCGTACGAATTCCCTTGGTGCTTTTCAAAGAAAGACACTCACACACACCCTGTATGTGGAAAGAAAGGCGTGTATGCCACATGCTGTAGAATTAGTCTCTGGAACACAGAATTACTGACTCTGAATAGCCTGCTATTATCTTTTCTGTCCTGCAAGTCATTGGAATGGCAGACTGCAAACAGTAGACCTATTGAAAGGGAAGTCATAGCCACTTGTCTCCACAGGAACCACATTGAAAGGGTGTTCAAAAGCCAGGCACACAAGAGCTGAGGCTTGGCAAGCATCACGGCTAGCTTGGAGAGCAAGGGACTGTTCACAGTGGTGCTGCCTAACTGTCCGTATTCCCCACTGCTTCTCTCATGGGTTCATTAAAAAGCCACAGGAAACCAACATGGCAGGGGTGGGCTGTCAGCAAGCCAGAATAATTGGGATAACTTTTGGGCTGCCTGGATACAGGTGAGAGAGACAAGCTCTATGTTGAGATTGAAAGAGTGGTGAGTGAGTGCATGAGTGTGTGTGTGTCTGAACCAGTGAAGGTTCAGATGGGATTAGCTCAACCACCTCAATTTCTCAGACTCTCGCCCATTTAGATCAAGCCAGAGAGGTAGGCTCCATCAAGTACGTTTGGGTTGCTTTGACAAGGGCTAATAGCTAGAGGAATATGGTTGACCACACTTAAAGGATATGAAGGGGATTTAAATTCTTCAGCTCAGACAAGAGTTTCTCATCCTTGGCACTGTTGGCAGTCTTGGACAAGCAACTCTTTGTTTGTGTGAGGGGCTGTCTGGTGCACTGCAGGATGCTGAGCAGTGTCTCTGGCCTCTACCCAATGGATGACAATAGTACCCATCCCTCAGTAGTGATAAGCACAAGTGTTTCCAGATGTTACCAAATATTTTCTGGGGGAAAAATTGTCCCTGTTGAGAACAACTGAACCAACTGTCCTCTTTGATTAATTATTAATAGTTACCCGTCAGTGAGAAAGACATCAAATCAACTCAGGATCGCTTGGTGATAGTTTCATAAATCATATACACGTATCTTGTGTATGTTATCACTCAATAGTGCTTTAAGAGAAATTTCTGTCTCAAGCAGCTATTGTGTTAAAAATGTCTTTAGTGTATTAAATACTCACACAGAACACAGCATTTTAATTTGGAAACATATCAGCTTACATTTATCAGAGCATTTTCATGCAGATAGAAATATATAACCAAAACAAAGAAGTTATAACCATAAATCATGGCAAAGCTGGCAGTGTAACTAAATTGGAAATGAGTTTACAAAATAAATGAAAACACAAAAACATATTACAGAATAAGTATGCCCCTTACTGCATTCTTTTTGGGATTGTTATAAATTGGAAAGAAAAGAGAACTGCATACAGTGGGAGTTAAATTACAATGCATTCTACCTGTCAAAATACACTAACACAAATAGATCTATGAGCAGGTGTAGCTAACTGCTGCTGTCATTAGTCTGGATTTACAAACATCTTGACTTTCCAATGAAAAGGTGAACAAAAATAAACGAAATCTTCATAAGCATTAATTGAATGACAAAGCAATATTTAAGTTGTATTGTATCACTATCTTTCAGTCAAAATCTTTACACCTTTCATTATAAGACATTTCTTCTATTTGTTTATGAGTTGGCCACTATTAATTAACTTAGTAGATAAACATGATGTGAAGAGTACAAAGAGAGACAAATGACTTTAAGGAAGCTTTCTAGTTCTGAAATATATTCTTTAGTACAAAGACAGGCACTTAACCAAATTGTTTTGGACCAGTAAATTGACTATTAATTTAGCAGATTCAAGGCTTGTTGTTTCAAGGGTTGTTTCAAGTATAGTTCTTACCACTAAAAAAAGAAAAAGGAAAACAAACACACAAACCCACTTGGACATTATTTTGAGGTTGGATAGTTTAAGTAAGAAGCAATTTTATCAATGATAATCATTACATTGTTCTTTCCCATTCTAAAATCAAGGACATTTTTTTAGTCTACATTAAATTTTTTCTTAAACTCCCAACAACTTACCCACAGTTGAAATCTTAAGGGAAAGTCTTCCCACTTTACCTGATAACAGTATTTGGTATTTTGCCTGATAACCAGGTATCTGCAATAGAATAATACCTGTACCACATTGGTAATTTGTTTATGTTTTTATTATGAAGTTTGCTAAAGTATCTCCCATGCCTCCATCTCAGATATCAGTGTGTGAAACTTCTGATGTACTTTGCTCTCTTTCCAAAAATGCAGCTGGCTAGTCCAGCTGAACTGCTCACATGTTTGTGAAAATGCATTTTATTTTGCGGACTGATGTTAATGTCTTTCATAAGTCTCTCTGCATGAGCAAATGACGAGAGTTATCCTCAGACCAGAGACTGCTGTCTCTTCAAACCATTAGTGTCAGGGAGCTCATCTTACCAGACTTCAGCAATACGTGAACCATGAACTTCCTGATGTTCAAGTTGGTTTTAGAAAAGGGAAAGGAACCAGATCAAATTGTCAACATCCACTGGATCATTGAAAAAGCAAGAGAGTTCCAGAAAAACATCTACTTCTGTTTTATTGACTATGCCAAAGCCTTTGACTGTGTGGATCACACTAAACTGTGGAAAATTCTGAAAGAGATGGGAATACCAGACCACCTGACCTGCCTCTTGAGAACTGGACATGGAACAACAGACTGGTTCCAAATAGGAAAAGGAGTACGTCAAGGCTGTATATTGTCACCCTGCTTATTTAACTTCTATGCAGAGTATGTCATGAGAAATGCTGGGCTGGAAGAAGCACAAGCTGGAACCAAGATTGCTGGGAGAAATATCAATAACCTCAGATATGCAGATGACACCACCCTTATGGCAGTAAGTGAAGAGGAACTAAAAAGCCTCTTGATGAAAGTGAAAGAAGAGAGTGAAAAACTTGGCTTAAAAGCTCAACATTCAGAAAATGAAGATCATGGCATCTGGTCCCATCACTTCATGGAAATAGATGGGGAAACAGTGTCAGACTTTATTTTTTTGGGCTCCAAAATCAATGCAGATGGTGATTGCAGCCATGAAATTAAAAGACGCTTGCTCCTTCAAAGAAAAGTTATGACCAACCTATACAGCATATTAAAAAGCAGAGACATTACTTTGCCAACAAAAGTCCGTCCAGGCAAAGCTATGGTTTTTCCAGTAGCCATGTATGGATGTGAGAGCTGGAGTATAATGAAAGCTGAGCACCGAAGAATTGATGCTTTTGAACTGTGGTGTTGCAGAAGACTCTTAAGAGTCCCTTTGACTGCAAGGAGTCATCCTAAAGGAAATCAGTCCATCCTAAAGGAAATCAATTGTGAATATTCATTGGAAGGACTGATGCTGAAGCTGAAACTCCAATACTTTGGCCACTTGATATGAAGAACTGACTCACTGGAAAGACCCTGATGCTGGGAAAGATTGAGGGCAGGAGGAGAAGGGGACGACGGAGGATGAGATGGTAGAATGGCATCACCAACTCAACGGACATGAGTTTGAGAAGCTCCGGGAGTTGGTGCTGGACAGGGAAGCCTGGTGTGCTGCATTCCATGGGGTTGCAAAGAGTCGGACACGACTGAGCAACTGAACTGAACTATGGAAAACAGTTTGGAGGGTCCTCAAGAAACTAAAAATAAAGTTGTCATGCTGCTGCTGCTAAGTCCAGTAATCCCACTCCTGGGCATATTTCTTGACAAAACTGTAATGGAAAAGGATATGTTCACCCCTATGTTCACTCTTTACAATAGCCAAGACATGGAAACAACCTAAAAGTCCATTAACAAATGAGTGGATAAAGAAGACATCATTCCTTTGTACAATGGACTACTACTCAGCCATAATGAACAATGAAATAATACCATTTGCAGCAACATGGATGAACCTAGAGATTATCATACTAAGTGAAGTAAGTGAGGAAGAAAAACACAAATATCATATATTACATGTAGAATCTAAAATATGACACAGATGAATTTATCTACAAAATAGAAACAGACTCACCAACATAGAAAACAGACTTGTGGTTGCCAAGAGGTAGGGGCTTTGGAAGAGGGACTGGGAGTTTGGGATTAGCAGATGCAAATTATTACATATAGAATGGATAAACAAGATCCTACTGTATAGCATGGGAAGTATATCCAATATTTTGTGGTAAAACATAATGAAAAAGAATCTGAAAAAAATCACTTTGCTGTACAGTAGAAATTAATACAACACTGTAAATCAACTATACTTTAATAAAATAAATTAAAAAATACTTTTTATGGCCATTAAAAAGAATACATTTGAATCAGTTCTAATGAGGTGGATGAAACTGGAGCCTATTATACAGAGTGAAGTAAGCCAGAAAGAAAAACACCAATACAGTATACAAACACATATATATGGAATTTAGAAAGATGGTAACGATAACCCTGTATGTGAGACACCAAAAGAGACACAGATGTATAGAACAGTCTTTTGGACTCTTTGGGAGAGGAAGAGGGTGGGATGATTTGGGAGAATGGCATTGAAACATGTATAATATCATATAAGAAACAAATCGCCAGTCCAGGTTCGATACAGGATCCTTGGGGCTGGTGCACTGGGATGACCCAGAGGGATGGTACGGGGAGGGAGGTGGGAGGGGGGTTCAGGATGGGGAGCACATGTACACCCGTGGCGGATTCATGTTGATGTATGGTAAAACCAACACAATATTGTAAAGTAATTAGCCTCCAATTAAAATAAATAAATTTAAATTAAAAAACATAAAAAACCATACTTTTTAAAGTTTAAATATGCTATAGTATCTCTAAATGATAAAAACTGAATTATTTAAAAATGATAATTTTGAGGAATTCTGTATGGCATGCAAAACTTCTTTTGCTATAAAGCTGAGTGAAAAAAATATAAAACAGTATATACCATCTCTTTCCAATATAATTATAAGAAGAGACACAGCTATAAATTCACATAAATAATTGTCGAAACCTGGAAACCATGCTTAATAAAACAGTAAAGAAACAAAATGGGAGAACTTAATTTTCATAATTTTATTTAACTCATACAACCAAAATACTATTTCAACACATCATCAATATAAAAAATTATAGATGAGATATTTTACACTTTTTTTTTTTATAATAGATTTTCCAAATCTGGAGTATATCTCCTACTTATGCTATGCTATGCTATGCTAAGTCACTTCAGTCGCGTCCAACTCTGTGCGACCCCAGAGACGGCAGCCCACCAGGCTCCCCCGTCCCTGGGATTCTCCAGGCAAGAACACTAGAGTGTTCTTGGGTTGCCATTTCCTTCTCAGATGCATGAAAGTGAGAAGTGAAAGTGACGTCGCTCAGTCGTGTCCGACTCTTAGCGACCCCATGGATTGCAGCCTAACAGGCTCCTCCGTCCATGGGATTTTCCAAGCAAGAGTACTGGAGTGGTGTGCCATTGCCTTCTCCGTCTCCCACTTACAGCACATCTCGAAAAAGACTATCCGCATTTCAGATGCTGAACAGCAACATGTGGCTGGTGGCTACACTACTGGGTAGTGTAGAGATAGTACAGTGATTCCTATTCAACACAGTTAGTTGGCCAGTGTATCTGTCTACATAAAAGGAAAAAACTGTTTGCAGGGAATGCAGTATTATATTCATTGCAATTTCCTTTAGGATAAAGAGACATAGACACTTTCTCTTCATTCTGTTAAAAACTGTTCAAGAGTTATTATGTTTAGGATCAAGAAAATACAGTTTCCACATACAGTCTCTGAGGAAATATAAATTTTTTCCCCCAAAAGTAAAATGAATGTGTGAGGCACAGAACACTAAATTCAACCTAAGTATCCTGAAACTAACACAATCATCAGGGTTCTGATGGAATATGAGAAGATGGGAAGGAAAGGGCCACAGATACCTTTGAGACAATGTTTCTCCAACATGAAAAAACAACTAGGAATCCAGCTGCTGGTAATAGAAGGCTAGCTTTTCCAGACAAATCCTACTATGAAAAACAAAAGTGCAGAATAAATTATAAAACAAACTTTTAAAAACAGTAAAGAGAAATAGAAGAGTAAGAAATTAGCTGACCAAAATTGAAAGGAAAACTAAGAAGGTGGAGAATTAAGCAGATAACAAAAACAATGCCCTTTAGTTTTGAAAAATTCTCAGGGAGATGTCATAGCCCAAGGAATTGGTGATTCTAATAGGAGACTCTTTCCACAATATTCTACACCTCTGAAGGGGCTGCACAGTCAGGGGAAAGATAAAGTGGATAATTAAATAATACCCAAATTATGTAGAAGAAAGAGGGTATGCTATGCTATGCTAAGTCACTTCAGTCGTGTCCGACTCTGTGTGACCCCACAGATGGCAGCCTACCAGGCTCCCCTGTCCCTGGGATTCTCCAGGCAAGAACACTGGAGTGGGTTGCCATTTCCTTCTCCAATGCATGAAAGTGAAAAGTGAAAGTGAAGTCGCTCAGTTGTGTCCAACTCTTAGCGACCCCATGGACTGCAACCTACCAGGCTCCTCCATCCATGGGATTTTCCAGGCAAAGTACTGGAGTGGGGTGCCATTGCCTTCTCCGAAGAAAGAGGGTAATTAAAGTTAAAAAAAAGACACCAATGATACATGAAATCAGCAAACAATAAAGAAAACTAATGTTATCAACATCACTAATCATCAGGGATCAAAAAATGAATGGATAAAGAAGATGGGGTGTATATATACACAGTGAAGTATTACTGAGCCATAAAAAGTAGAAAATTTTGCCATTTTCTGCAACATGAATGGACCTGGAGGTCATTATGCCAAGTAAGTCAGACGGATAAAAACAAATACTCAATGATATCATTTATACATGCAATCTAAAAAATACAACTAATTAGTGAATATAACAAAAATGCAGCAGACTCACAGAGAACAAACCAGTAGTTACCAGTGGGGAGAAGGATGTGGAGAGGGGCAACTTAGAGGCAGGGGATGAAGAGGTGTAGAATACTAAGTACAAAGTCAGCTATAAGGATATATTGTATGACACAGGGAGTATAGTCAATATTTTACAATAACGCTAAATAACCTTTAACAACTGGGAATCACTATACTGTACACCTGTAACTTACATAATATTGTACAGCAACTTTTCAATAAGAAAGAAAAAATCTATAAAACTCCTAGATGTCTTTTAGCTAATGGTACACTAATTATAGAAAATTCATCTAATTAGATTTATATGAGGCTATTAACAATGTTGAACTAAATCTATATGCATCATCAGGGAAACTGTTCCTAAGTTTTAAAAATCAGGTTAACAAGTAGTATGAACACCTTCATGAAACATACATTCCATACATATACAAAGTCAAAAAGTGGATAGTTTTCAAATGTAAGAAATATTTGGAGTTGGGAAAAATAAATATCAACAGCAGCAATTTTCTCTATGACGCTGTACTGGGTGTTTACTTTTTCTTTTCTTGTATTTTCTGATTATTCTTTAATAAACATGTAGCATTCATAAAAATTATAAAATATATAAAAATGTGTTAAACAGTAAGAAAGGCAGTGAAAGATGATAAAATATCCATGGAAATCAGTTACTGCAGAATGTAGCAACCTTGTTAAATACACTCAATTTCAGGCAAAAATAGATAAAACTAATGGGAGAAAAGGTCAGAAACATGGAAAAATACATATGAGGAAAACCTGAAATACAGCAGAATTGATGAAGCAGAATAAGTAAAAAAGAAAACAACAGCAGGCAATTTTTCTGTCTTTAAGAAAGGCCGGAAGAAAAATTAATGAGAAGAACAAAATGTCTAAGCTTATCCTATGACAACTTTTGAGTTTTATGAATTTAAAAAAGCATCTTATAATTTAGGAAAAATGTCACTTGCAAAGGTGCAAGGCTCTATAATGCAAAACTAGAAAATAAGTGTATTACCAACATGAGAAAAACACTTAATTCAAGAAATCTATTTCTGCCTAAATAATTTTTCATTTCCCAGGACAACAGCAAGCTGGTCTTCGAAATTTTATAAAGCATATAACACATATAGCTTTCCTTAAAACAATTATGTGTGTGTGTGTAGATACACACACATACATAAATTGGGCTTTCCTGGTGGCTAAGACAGTAAATAATCTGCCTTCAATGCAAGAAACCCAGGTTTGATCCCTGGGTCAGGAATATCTCCTGGAGAAGGGAATGGCTACCCATTCCATTATTCTTGCCTGGAGAATTCCATGGACAGAGGAGCCTGGCAGGCTACAGCCATGGGGTCACAAAGAGTCAGACATGACTGAGGAAGTTTCACTTTCAAACATAAATTGCATATACATACATTTAATTATATATATATATAATTATATAAATTTAATATATGCAATTATAGATGTACTTTTATATATTTTAACATAATTGCATATATTAAATTTTATTTATATAATTTTATATATATACATTTTTTATATATATGTAAAATATAGATACATATGTGAAAACTTGAAATAAATTACTCAAAGTATAATAGGAATAATTACACTGAAATAAATAAGAATTCTATATAATATTAATGTGGTCACAAAACAAAGTTAAATTAAATATAAATCTTGAAAGAGAGTATTTATAACATTTAAAAAGTCAACCTAGTGGTCATTAGGTCAAGAGAAAATATAAAAGTATGCTTAAGGACTTATCTATATAGAACCAGATTTTCTTTTCATTCTCAATATTAAAAAACTCATAACAATGGGTTAATTTTTTTTCTTATGTTAAAATTAACCATTAGTCAGGAGGTAGGGCAGAAGAATGAGGAATTCAGATCAGGCCTTAAGATAAAATATTCACTGCATCATTATTTACAATAACCAAGATTTGGAAGTAACCTAAGTGTCCAATGATGGATGAACGGATAAAGTGTGTATATACATATATAATGGAGTATTACTCAGCCATAAAAAGAATGAAATCTTGTCATTTGCAACATTAAAAAGGGTATTATGCTAAGTGAAATAAGTCAGAAAAATAATATATGATCTCACTTATACATGGAATCTAAAAACCAAAACAAACAAACAAAACAAAATTAGAACAAACTCATAGATACAGAGAACAAATGAGTGGTTGCCAGAGGAGGGTAGAGTGAGGATGGGTGAAATGGATGAAGGGAAGTAAGAGGTAAAGCTTACACTTATAAAATAAATAAGTCATGGGGATGTAATATACAGCATAAAGAATATGGTCAATAAAACTAATAACTTTGTATGGGGACAGATGGTTGTTAGACAGCACAGTGATCATTTCATAATGTATTTAAATGTTATATATGTGAAACTAACATAATACTGTATGTCAATTATATTTCAGTCAAAAAGTCAATCATTTTCCAGAAGCCTTCTAAACACCTGTGACTATATAATAGATTTAATCCAACCAAATGGATGAGTATTTATATTTCTCCTCCCACTAGTAATAAGAGTAGAGTGGACTACAGTTTTTCCAGCAGATTTATTAAGTGAGTTGAGGATACAGGGATTTTCACCAATCACAAATGACAGGAATGATCTTAAATACTTAATCATGGTTCCTTAACAGTGACAGGTCCAAGAAGAATAAAGAAGTAGAAGACAAAATTGGGTTATTTGGTCATGTAATACTGCTTTTGCTTTCAAGGTCAACCCACATAAAAGGTGTGCCTAGTATAAAACTACAGGAGAATGACATAGAGAATCACACAATTAAAATAGCAATAAGAGAGAGTGTTTAGATGAGGCTTACTATATCAGACTCTTGAGACCAAAGAGCAGGTGTTTCTGAAATGGGTAGGTTAAAAAAAAAAAAAATCCAGGGATGAATTTTCAAACAGCCCTCCACAAATTCTAGTGCTTTTCAAAGCAACAGCTGTTTCAGGGGAAATAGTTTCTATCTCTATAGATGTGAACTTTCAACACATACTTAAAAAAATTACAGAGAACTGTTATGATGAGGAGTTCACATAGACAGCAACATCTTCTTTAAAGTATAAGAATGGCTTATACTTTAAAAAAGAAAGATCATTTCTAATTACAGGAAAGACAATTAAGTGCATGAGTCAGTTCAGTTCACTTCAGTCGCTCACACTTTTTGTGACCCCATGGACTGCACCAGCCAGGCCTCCCTGTCCATCACCAGCTCCCAGAGTTTACTCAAACTCATGTCCATTGAGTCAGTGATGCATCCAACCATCTCATCCTCTGTCATCCCCTTTTTCTCCTGCCATCAATCACGCCCAGCATCAGGGTCTTTTCCAATGAGTCAGCTCTTTGCATCAGGTGGCCAAAGTACTGGAGTTTCAGCTTCAACATCATTGGAGTCCTTCCAATGAATATTCGGGACTGATTTTCTTTAGGATGGACTAGTTGGATCTCCTTGCAGTCCAAGGGACTCTCAAAAGTCTTCTTCAACATCACAGTTCAAAAGCATCAATTCTTCAGCACTCAGCTTTCTTTATAGTCCAACTCTCACATCCAGACATGACTACTGGAAAAACCATAGCCTTGACTAGACAGACCTTTGTTGGCAAGGTAATGTCTCTGCTTTTTAATATGCTGTCTAGGTTGGTCATAACTTTCCTCCCAAGGAGTAAGCACCTCTTCATTTCATGGTTGCAGTCACCATCTGCAGTGATTTTGGAGCCCCCCAAAATAAAGTCTGCCACTGTTTCCATTGTTTTCCCATCTATTTGCCATGAAGTGATGGGACTGGATGCCATAATCTTAGTTTTCTGAATTTTGAGCTTTAAGCCTTAAGGCTTAAAGTGCATGAGTAGGCTTATTTAAATGAGAAAGGGTGAAAGGGCATTGGTTTAAGGGACCTTTTTTTTTTTTAATTATTATAAGACTAGCAAGCTTCGAGGAAATATGAAAGCTGCCTGGGAGATATGAAAGCTCCACAGGTAGGACTCAGAAAGCTGCTATCAGTTTTGGTATTGTCACTGGGTGGCCCTGAGAAAGTGAAGTAGCCTTTGAGGCTACTTGGTTTATTGAGCCCCTCTCACTGTCTGCTTTCCCAAACCCCCAAAAGGACCATTGAGCAGCCATCAGTGCATGGTACTGGATAAGAGCCCAGGGGTTAGGTGTCCAACAACTTTAGTTCAAATTCTGATTTGACCAAAAAGGTAGCTGTGAGACCAAGGGCACTCATATAATTGATCTTTGCTTTTCATTGATCTCATTCTGCAAAGAGGGCCATAACCCTTATTTTATCATTATACATGGAATCAGTAAATGTATATTACACATTCCACTGGTAGTTCAGTCGCTAATTCATGTCTGACTTTTTGCGACCCCATAGACTGTAGTCCACCAGGCTCTTGTGTCCATGGGATTTCCCAGGCAAGAATACTGGAGTGGGTTACCATTTACTTCTCTAAAGGATCTTCCTGACCCAGGGATCAAACCCATGTCTCTTGCATCTCTTGCATTGGCAGGTGGATTCTTTACCACTGAGCCACCAGGGAAGCCCATGTATTACACATTACATAGACTGAAAGTTGGGTGTTCAAAAATTCAGTCTCTCCTTCTTTATCAGAAGGAAAATATTCTTGAAATAAGAGAACAGTACTCATAAAGCTTGCTTACTTGTATGTCAGGCACTTAATTATTACCTACAACAATTCCTTTAGATTATCATTCCAATTTTACTGATCACAAAACAGCCTGGAGGGGATAATAAACTTACTCAAACAGTAAATACAACCACAGAGCTTCTATTCTGTTCCATGTCTAATTTATTCCAGAATTCAGCCTTTAGTCACCACCATTTCTTGTCTTAATAAAAAACATATATATAAGATTTTGCATACAGTACACATTTCACCTAAAAATTACACCATTAAAACACAGTCTTCATTTCCCTTTCCTGATCTTAAATTGAGACTGCTAGTTCAATGGTGTGCACAGTTAGTTCCTTAGAGAGTTAGAACAATTATAAGCCTCTGTGTGTGTGTGTGTGTGTGTGTGTGTGTGTGTATGTTAGTTGCTCAGTCATGTCCAACTCTTTGCAACCCCACGGACTGTAGCCTGGCAGGCTTCTCTGTTCATGGAATTCTCCAGGCAAGAATACAGGAGTGAATTGCCTCTAAGGAATCAATAAATGAAATTTTCCAAGAAGTAAAATATTATAAATGCAGTTACTACTAATTTTTACATAATTACTGGATCCTAGTTCCATCAGTAAGAAGCTTCATATCTATTCTGCCTAATTTGATGGAGCTGAACTTCAAAAACAGATTAAGCCCTTTTTAGTTTTTCACCTCAAACAAAGATAATTAGCTTGAAATACAGAAGATGAGAATAAATCACAAATACTGTTATTTCAAAGACATTTCCTTTCACTTGATCCTGGTTTGCCTGATGTCTCCACACATAAAAAGTAATGTTCCATCTGTATGCAAGTTTTGCACATTTTGCTCAGAAATACCATTCTTATATTTTAGCCCCTAGATGGTAATTTTGAAGGTTTCGTATCCTCTCATTTGACAGCTACTCAGTGATTGCTTGGAATCTCATGAGTATAAACAGCAAATAAGGAAATGCAGTAAAACTGAGAAATATCATGAGGTCAAAGATGAAGTGAGGGAATTTTTCTTGATAAGCTGAAGAGAAACAGTGCAATTCTCCTTTCCGCATGGAAAGACTAAGTCCTTCTCCTGTGGCTTGGTTACGTCAGTCTGAGCTCTCACTGGCCTAGAAGGAGCCTCAAGAAGACACACTCATGTACTGAGGGTTTTGAGACAGATTTTATGCAATATACCAGCACACACATCTGGGAAGTGCTTGGAAAACTGAAATAAATGTTTGTCAACAAAACCCAAAGTATGCCTGGGAAGTTAGCAAAATTGTCTGATAGTCTGAACATTCTTTAGCACTGCCCTTCTTTGGAATTGGGACGAAGACTGATCTTTCCCAGACCCATGGCCACTGCTGAGTTTTCCAACTTTGCTGACATACTGAGTGCAGCACTTCCACAGCATCATCTTTTAGGATTTGAAATAGCTCAACTGGAATTCCATCACCTCCACTAGCTTTGCTTGTAGTGATCTGTCCTAAGGCCCACTTGACCTCGCATTCCAGGATGTCTGGCTCTAGGTGAGTGATCATACCATAGTGATTACCTGGGTCATGAAGATCTTTTTTGTATAGTTCTTCTGTGTATTCTTGCCACCTCTTCTTAATATCTTCTGCTTCTGTTAGGTCCATACCATTTCTGTCCTTTATTGTGCCCATCTTTGCATGAAATGTCCCCTTGGCAACTCTAATTTTCTTGAAGAGATCTCTAGTCTTTCCCATTCTATTGTTTTCCTCTATTTCTCTGCATTGATTGCTGAAGAAGGCTTTCTTATCTCTCCTTGCTGTTCTTTGGAACTCTGCATTCAAATGGGTATATCTTTCCTTCTCTTCTTTGTCTTCTGCTTCTCTTCTTTTCACAGCTACTTGTAAGGCCTCCTCATACAACCATTTTGCCTTTTTGCATTTCTTTTTCTTGGGGATGGTCTTGATTACTGCCTCCTGTACAATGTCATGAACCTCCATCCATAGTTCTCCAGGCACTCTGTCTATCAGATCTAGTTCCTTAAATCTATTTCTTACTTTCACTGTATAATCATAAGGGATTTGATTTAGGTCATACCTGAATGGTCTAGTGGTTTCCCCTACTTTCTTCAATTTAAGTCTGAATTTGGCAATAAGGAGTGCATGATCTGGGCCACAGTCAGCTCCCAGTCTTGGTTTTGCTGACTGTATAGAGCTTTTCCATATTTGGCTGCAAAGAATATAATCAATCTGATTTTGGCATTGACCATCTGGTGATGTCCATGTATAGAGTCTTGTGTTGTTGGACAAGGGTATTTGCTATGACTAGTTCATTCTCCTGGCAAAACTCTATTAGCCTTAGAGTTACTCAGAAAGCCATAAAAAGAATGAAATAATGCCATTTGCAGCATGGATGAATCGATTATTGTCATACTGAGTGAAGCCAGACAGAGAATGACAAATATCATATGATATTTATTTGGAATCTAAATAGTGGTACAAACGAACCTATTTACAAAACATAAACTTAATCACAGATGTAGAAAACAAATATATGATTACCCAGGGGGAGAGGGCAAAGGATAAACTGGGACTGATAGGTATGCACTACTATACATATTGTAAAGTAGATAACTAATAAGAACCATTTGTATAGCTCTACTCAGTATTCTGTAAGGACTTATGGAAACAGAATCTAAAAAGAACGGATACACGTAGATGTGTAACTGACTCACTTTGCTATAAGAAACAGAACATTGTAAATCACCTACACTCTAATAAAAAATTGATTAAGAACATCATCTAGTGAAAAGACAACCCTCAGAATGAGAGAAAATAATTGGAAATGAAGCAATTGACAAAGGATTAATCTTCAAAATATAAAAGCAGTTTATGAAGCTCAATATCAGATGAACAAACAACCCAATCAAAAAAAGCAGAGGAGACCTACACAGACATTTCACCAAAGAAGACATACAGACAGCCAACAAAGACATTAAAATATGTGCAACTTTGCTCATTATCAGAGAAAATGAAAATCAAAACTACAATGAGGTATCACCTCACATGGGTCAGTAGGGCTACCATCAACAACCCTACAAATAAATGCTGGAGAGGGTGTGGAAGAAAAGGAACCATCTTGCACAGTTGGTGGGAATGTAAACTGATATAACCACTATGGAGAACAGTATGGAGATTTCTTTAAAAACTAGGAACAAAACTGCCATATGAGCCAGGAATCCCACTACTGGGCATATACCCTGAGAAAAGCATAATTGAAAAAGACACAGGTATCCCAATGCTTGTCGCAGCACTATTTACAATAGCTAGGACATGGAAGCAACCCAGATGTCTATCAGTAGATGACTGGATAAAGAAGTTGTGGCATATATATACAATGAAATATTACTCAGCCATAAAAGGAACACACTTGAGTCAGTTCTAGTGAGGTGGGTGAACTTAGAGCCTGTTATACAGAGTGAATTAAGTCAAAGAGAGGAAAACAAATATTGTATAATAATACATATATATGGAATCTAGAAAAATGGTACTGAAGGACTTATTCACAGGGCAGAACAGAGAGGCAGAGGTAGAGAACAGATTTATGGACACAGTAGGGGAATGAGAGGGTGGGATGAACTGAGAAAGTATCACTGAAATCTACATTACCACCTGTAAAACAGCGAGTCAGAAGTTTTTGTGCTGTATAACACAGGGTGTTCAACCTGGTGCTCTTTGACAACCTAGAGGGGTAGGTTGTGGTGAAAGGTTGCGGGGGAGGTTCAAGAGGGAGGGCATATATGTATGCTTGTGGCTGACTCATGTTGTTGTATATCAGAAACCAACAAAACATTGTATAGCAATGTCCTTCAATCAAAAATTAAAACACAACATCTAGGAAGCTTGAAGGAATGAAAGTAAATTAGATTTATTTTGTTTATTTAGTTTCTTTTTAATTTTCAAATATTCCATATCATTTTTATATTTAATTGTATAGTTAAAAATGTTAATATGGCACACAATAAATGCACTGCATTTTTGTTTTGAATTTTCAATAGCTTAATTTTTTTTTTTAAATGGTAAAAAGCTAGTGCAATTTCTTGTTGATAGAATGTTCAGGAGCATCCCTGACCCCTTTCTACTAGATGCCAGAGTACTCATTCCAGTTGTGACTACCAAAAATCCCACCATGTATCTCCTGGGGGCCATATCACGCCCAGATTAAAACCACTGTTCTGGACAGAGGCACAGCATAAGGAAAGATTGCTAGCACAATGCGTGGCACATAATGAACATTAAGCAAACACTGACGTCACTGCTTACAACCATTTTGGATGCTGAATCACCGCAGAAGAATTGGAGGAAGCTTGGATGTGAATATTTCAAGTGAAAATCGTTGTATGGTAGTTCTGCAAGCTTTCTTAGAAGGTTAGGTAATTATTTTCTCCTTTGGAATGGTTATTTGAGTATGGTTAAATAAAAATACAATTTGATTTTGAGCATCTCAAGTGGATGTCTAGCCCTTAATTAAAACAAAAAAGTTGTGTTGTAATTTATCAGTGTTTTTCCTTTTAATCAGTGGGGAGTCAATAAATAAATCCATACACAAGACTTGAAAATGTATCCTCAGATGTGATCCACTTGTTATATTTGTGAGAATTATAATTGATTGCCTGCCTATGGACACTTTTTTTCTCCTCTTTTCCCTTTAAAAATTTAAAGCCACACACACTTTACCTAAGGAATCCACTTTGTCAAGAAAGCAAATAGAAAAGGTGAAGAAGAAAAAATCAGTGTCATAAACATCATTTTCACTTCATTCTTTAAACATACGGCCACTCCAACAGCTTCAAACACACATGAGTTTCCCTGGGAGCGGGGGCACCTGACAACTGAGGATGTGATGTGAGCTACAGGCAGGTGTGACTTGGCTCTCCTCCATCAGAGAACTAAATGAGGATTTGTATCCCCACAGAAGCTTGGTGGACACGGATCTCAGAGAGAACTCTGCCTTTAACGTCGGGTTCAAAATAATGAGTTGGAAACCTCAGTAAGACAGGTAAAATGAAAGAAACAGTAGGCAAGCTAGCCTGAGTTCTGCCCACATTATACCACAATGGGCAGTGACTCCTATACCATCAACAGCAGCCGTGTGTTAACAACGGCCACAAACAGTGCCTATTTCTCTTACAAGAGCTATTGCTAGCGCCATACACTTCCTCTCTACCACTGCTGAAACTACACAACCACAAGAGCTGTCACTACGGCACGGCCACCACAGCAACAGTTCCCATGATAACAATAACTGCTCCTCTGCAGTTGCTGCTACCTCCCACTACTGCCGGAAAAAAACAAACAAAAACAAACAAAAAACTATCCAGAAGTCACTATATACTATGGTCTTTAAATAATCCAATGAGTTAAATGTTGGAACTCTGTTTTCCAAAATGCAGTCTTAGCCTTTGACTACTTGTGCTCACAGAATGCTGTCACCAGGGATCCAGGGAGTCTGATGAAGGCATGAACCTGGATCTCCAGATCTATGAGGTGCTGCTACACGCAGTGACTGGAGGACTTCGCCTTCCTGGAACCCGGTCATCTCATTACAGAAGGCAGAGGATAGATTAGACGATGTGTAAGCCATTTCCTCTATTTTTTTCCTCAGATGAATTCTCACACCCTATCATGTGAGCCTGGAGAGCAAGGCCATGTTCAAATGTGTCCCCTGGGTTCCCAAGGGGACAGATGGCTAGGACTGTGACTCGGGCAAACTTTTTTTTTAACACAATTTTTCTTCTCCTCAAGAGGCCAACATTGGGATGAGAACTGCCACTATCCACACCAAGGCTGGACACAGAGGGACCATTTTAATTTGAACTTTGAGATTAAAAAATGATGACTATGGACAGTCCCTAAATCAGACATTCTTCAAAAACATGTTCCCTCAAGAAGAAAGCCTGTGGGAGGATGAGTGAATAGGCAGAACAGGTTAAGGCCTGTTTGTAAATAACAGAATTGGGAAGGACAGCAACTTCCTGGTAATGTTTATAATAGTAACATTTTGGATACCACTTCAGTGTCCATCAGGAGGGTGCTGGTTACATTTTGAATCCTCTCTACAACATCATGCAGCCATTAAAAACGTCTAGTTCTATATCTGACAGAGAATGGCACTCATTTAACATAAATGACAAGCTAAATTATTATAATCCCATTTACAAAAGAAAAGTATTCATTTTGAACTCTACATGAACAAAGAAAAATTTAAAAAGATAGATGCAAAAACATAAATCACAGTTACCTCTTGGCAGTGAGATTACACTCGATCTGTATGTTTTCTGTATACATTTTAAGACATAAGCAGAAAAAATGACATAAAGCTATTTCTAACTAAGGGGAAATTCAGATACAAGCGGCTACAATTACATACTAGTGACTTTTTACATCTCATATCAACTTTGCAAATTGTAGATTTAATTTACACTCTACTAGAAAATCAGGCCTCTTTAAAATTTCAAATTTCCTATCTGATCCACCATGTTATTTGTTAGCCCTTGACTCAGAACACCTGATAGTTTCTAGAAAGTAAATCCCTCTGGAAGGAGATGTACTGGGATGCTGGGAGGTGCAAAATGATTCCACATAAGTTATCAAAAGCAGCTCATGTGAACAGCACTAGGATAAGTGCTAAGCTGCAAAGGCAACTACTTTGAAAGAAACAAAGCTATTTGGATACATACATTGTAAGGCATTAAGGAAGAAAAGTATTTTTTTTTAAGACATAAGGGAACAAATGGAAAGATACAGTCAGCTCCTTTTTAGCATCAGTATTATGTGATTTTCAAATTAAGTCCTTCCAATCTCTAGTCTTGCCTCTCAGACCCAATTTGGCTGGCTGATCTATTTTTCATCCATCAATTTTCTCTTTGATGAGGGTGCATTTTGGGCTCATCTTCTCCTAGAGGCCTGAAGACATTTTAATAGGATGAGTCAACAAGTGAATGTAATTGATCCTGTCGGGCCTTCTTTTATGCAAGGCTGATGTTGAGGGGCCGATGGCTCAGTCCTTTTCTGAAAAATGCATAACTCTAGAAAAATGCATTTCCATCTTATTTTCTTTGCTGAAGGGATAGTCACCTATCTATTATTCAACACACAGTGACCAGAAGATTACAAGCATCCTCACTGTAAACGACACGTTTTCCCAACACTGCCAGTTTAATGCTGGAACAGCAGCCGATGATTTATAGCAGCTGTTCTCCGGAGAGGTTCAATGGCTTTCAGATACCTTCTCAGTTTCTCCCTGCCCCACCTTGAAAAAATGTTGGTGATGAGAGGGCAAGAAAGAAAACACTTTACATACCTGAGGATTAAGAACATTGAGTACAATGCCAATATCAAACTTAGACATAACAGTCCAGCAAGATATTTTTCTCATGTGTCTCCCAATTTCAGTTCTGTCTGCCAGGGTTTGTCCTCTCCTCCATACTTTGTTAAGACTCAGTGAATTCCTTAATGTGTCTTGAAAACATTCCTAAACCAAAGCCCAGTGCTGAAGAAGTTACCTGTTCCCAGCCTCCAGTCAACACAACATGGCAGAAAGTGACTCTCCCACTTTCCTACCCCTTGACCATTCTTCCCGTGTGAACTGCACTCCTGGCACTAGTACCACATCGGCTCTGTCTCCCATTTGCTTTCTGACATCTCTTCCCTTTTCCCATTCATCATTCTTAGCTAATGATCAAGGCATTTCCGCCTTTGAGAAGATTAAAGAGTTAACAAGAGGACTTCCACAAACATCCACTGTGACACTGACTCACCTTCATCGTCTTCTTGTCATCATGGTAGGCAAGCGGACCACACTTTTGTCCCAAGGCCACAACTCCCTCACGCACATGAGCACGTGTTTGCTCTCACGCTCACAAACGCACTCAGCAGCTCGCGAGTCTCTCGTCCTACATCATCAGAGCGTCTGTTTCTTCTTAGATTGCTCCCAGCTTCATAAAACTACAGACATCCTTCCCACCCTAAAAGTCTCCTAGATCCCATTGCTCCTTCCCTTTGGAGCATCACTTTTTGGGTCTATTTGAGCAAAACTCCTCTAAGAATTATTAATGCAAACACGCATCACATGCAGCACTTTGGCTCCGAAACAGTTCAACCAGTCTTTCCAGGCTTTTGCCCACACCACTGCACTGAACGCACTCTCACTGATGTCACCAATGAATTCCTTGTTCTCCTGTCTCATAACGTCTTCACTAGTCTGGCTTTTTCCGTCTTTGATCCCCATAAAATATTTCAAACTCTACAACGTGATGTAAGTCAAATCATGTCACATCTCTGCTCAAAACATGTTCATAGTTTCTGTCGATGAAAACAGTCAACACACAATTGTCCAGGGAGTTTGTAGTTTCCTCGGTTCTCACTGCAGCAAAAATTTGAAGCAATGAATGGACCAGTGTTAAGGCTTGGTGTTACAGATGTTTTATTTGGCAAGCAAAGGAAAATACATCCTCGAGGAGTGAGGGTGGGCCAACCCAAAATATACTAAGAGAAGCCAGCAGCTCAAATTTGGCTCCTCTTTTTATATGTTTTTTCTCCTCCCCGTGAGCCTGCCCTATGTAAATTGGGCTAGCCAGGAGGGCTGTTTGTTTCACATGAGGCTCTCACTCTGGTTCTCAGACCTTCCTTTGTTCTATTTTCGTGGGCTTTTCCCTTCTTTGTCTTTTAGCCACTGCCATTCTGGACTCCTTTTTCCTATTCTAGGTACCTAACACAATCAATAATAAGACCAGAAAAGGCTATTATTTGAGCCAAACTACGGTATAGTCAACGCTATTGTTTTCCATTAGTCATGCATATATGTGGGAATTAAACCATAAAGAAGGCTGAGCACTGGAGGATTGATGCTTCTGACTTGTGTTGCTGGAGAAGACTCTTGAGAGGCCCTTCAACAGCAAGGAGATCAAACCAGTCAATCCTAAAGGAAATCAACCCTGACTATTCACTGGAAGGACTGATGCTGAAGCTCCAGTACTTTGGTCACCTGATGCAAACAGTCAACTTTCCCTGATGCTGGCAAAGGCTGAGGGCAGGAGGAGAAGAGGGTGACAGAGGATGGAGTGGTTCAATGCCGTCACTGACTCAGAGGACATGAGTTTGAGCAAACTTCAGGAGATGGTGAAAGACAGAGAAGCCTGGCATGCTGCAGTCCATGGGGTCACAAAGAGTTGGACATGACTGAGCCACTTAACAGCAACTGAAGACTAGGCTGGAAGGCTGCTTTCCAGATGACTCTGAGAAACTACTTCTGAGAAGCATCGTTTTATGTTTTGTCGGAACAAATATTAAAGAATCAGGGTTACATTTCTTCAAAGTTAAAATGAAAACAACAACAGCAACAACAGATCTGTATGTATACAGCGAGTCAGTATGGCCATGGCGCCTGGGAAGGGACTCCTATCATCAAAGGAATACAGCACTGGTGTCCCAGGAAGAGAGGCATTTAATTTTTACTTTTTAACACAGATGTTGTTTACTTTTGGTTAGTATGTCCTTTTCACTAATAATTAAAGTAGATGTACAATGTATGTTTGATAGGCTACAAGCAGGCTCTTTTAATTAGCATAAAATTCAAGTTAACTCATATATAAGCCAGAATGACTTCCTTACCTTGCAATATGTGAAAATTTCTTTTATCACTTTGCATTGTATGGAGCCCATATAGTTTTTTTCAAGATTCTGTGTGATAGTCTTCCCACCCCACCCCCACATTTACTCTTAACTCTTATCCCCTCATCCTCTGTCTCTTGCTCACTCTGCTTCAACCATGTCATCTCCTTGGTACTTGTTCAATAAATCAGGCACACACCCACCTCAAGGCCTTTGCACTGGCTGCCCTTGTCCTGATCTGCTCTTCCCTTAGATGCGTGCTGGAGTATTTTTCCTCCAGGCCTCCGAGTGCCTGCTCACATGTTACTCCCTCACTGAGGTCACCCGGTCTACCCTACTATGTCCACTCCTGGGACTCCCACTCTACCACTACCCCCTCCCCATTTAGGTTTGATGTTTTCCCATGTCATTTACCACATTTCTTTATACTATATAATTTACTTATTTATTATGTTTATTGTCTGTCTCCCCCAACAGAATGAAAGCTCAATGAAGGAAGTGATATTTCCAGCTTTTAGAGCAATTCTTAGCATAGTACATGCTCAGTAAATCGATCTTGAGTGAAGGAACTTGTGGCAAAATGACCAAGAGTACTCTATGGAACTGGGAACTGGGTCTCAAAGATCCTGTAAAAACTTCAAATTCAATGACTCCGCACATGATTACTAAGTTATGGTCTCTGGAGGTGGGCCCTGAGAATCTGGCTGGTTCTTACACACAATGATTCCTTCTAAGTGATGCTTCCAAGAAGGCTAAGGAGCCAGAGTTAGTTCCAGGATTCCGAATGGCTATTTTGTAGCAAACCAAGGAGAGGTTGGCCACTCAACTAGGTTGACTAGGCCAATAATTTTGAACCTAGGTCCCTTTTGCTCCCTAGGACATACTTGGCAATGTCTGGAGACATTTTAAGTTGTCCAAACTGACATAGTGGGGGTAGTGGGAGAGGCATGCTGTAGAAGGTCTAAGAGCAGACCGAGGTACTGGGCTTGACCAATGAGCATCTTATTCTCTTGATGACAGTGACTGCAACTAAATCAACAGAAATTCTGGGATTTTTTTTTTTTTTTTTTGGCTCTACTGGAAATTTGACTCTTGCCTGCTGCTGGCTTGAAGCTGGGAGCGTGTGACACTGCAGCTCTCAGGTGTCTTCACAAAGCTGCCCGACAGGAAAGCAGAACTGAGAGACAGACAGAAACTCAGCCCTGATGACTTATATCTGAACAAGTCCTGCCTCAAATCTCCTGGAAAAGCATCTAAAGAGGTAGATTAACATTACAGTGATACGTGGACTGGATGCACTAAATTGGATCCGAGAGCCAATATAACCAATAATGATCCCTGGCAAGTTGAGCCTTTGCCCCCAAAGAAATAGCAAGTGCAATTCAAGTTTGAGACAGAAGGTGGGGATTAGAAGGCATCCCAGCACTCTTTTCTTTAGTGAAAGTTCGAGGGCCCCTTGTAACATTTGCAGAAGTTAAAGTTTAGGTGGGGCAAGCTGACTCTGGCCTATTGGAAGAAGAGAGGGAGAGGAGAAGAAATACGATAGTAAATTAATATTTAATGTGTGGTAGCCCAACTGGCTTTGCTAGTAAGGTATCAGGTAATAAAAACATTCCATGATGTAGCCAGTATGGAAAGAGGGTTTATTGGCCCTAGGAGAAGGCAGTCATAATTCAGAGCTATTAACAAAAATAATAGGGCTGGGGCCCTGAGGAGATTTTCTTAGAATGCCTGCACACATTCTACCTAACCTAATTTAAGGGATGTCATGAGTCAGAACAGATCCCCATCAAGTCTGTCATGCTTGTCATAACATGGCATTTGAATAGCAGACATCCCGTCCCAGGAGATATTCCTGCTAAGAAACTGTGTTATTTAATGGGGTTTAAAGACTCCTTTTAAATTTCAGGGCCTGTTTGTATAAAATCTGCATTGGGAAAAGCACCATTTGGCTAAGCTCTTCTTAAAGGGAAACAAGCTTTCTCCAGGCTAGGATTTGGAGGGCAGTTGCCACAAGTGTAATTAGCTACGGATGGCAAGGGAGCGGAGGAGCACAGAAAGGAATGGGGACTTTGAATATGGAATGACAGAGACGGCTTTTGAAAAGCTACCATCTGTGATTTGGCCTTACTTCTAGAATAACCCTGTGGTTATTAATGACAGGGTTTGTGTTTCCTGGTGTCACCCTCTGGATAAGGTGACTGGATCTTATCCACCCTCTGGATAAGGCAAACACCTGGCCCAGGTTTGGTCATCAGAGTCTCTTGGGATGTGGAAATGAGACCCACAGGCACCTTAATCTGCTTATGGTTGTTGTTTCTTGAACTTGGAACATATGTGTTTCAAGAGACATAGGCTGATGGCAGCCTCAGTCCTGCTTTCCCATTTATCTAGGGGGAAGGAACTGAATTAGCTTTGAAACCTTTAGAGGAAGCCCTGGAAAAACCAGAAAGGGATCTATAGGGAGAGAGACCCAGTGCCCTTAGAAACTGTAGTCTCTGGTTTCCAGACACAAGGTAGATTCCTTTCCAGGTTAGTGATTTCAGGATTAGTCAGTGTTAAGGAAAAAGAACATGTCTAATGACCAAATCCACTTTATATTTTCATTTCAAAAAGGATACTCTTTTCATTATGTTCCTGCTGACATAGAATTAATAAAGTTAGAATGCTACTGGAGTTACACAAGCATTTGTGTAACTGGAGGCAATTCTGGAGGCATCTTAATCATGTCTGTCTTTAAATTCTTTTCTTCTTCTAGTCTAGACCTTTTTGATGGATAGTCACTCACTCTGGAAATATTTTTTGACTTAATGTAGAGAAATTAATAAAAATTGTACCTAAGAAATATTGCCAAAATAGCACAGTAGACTTCATCTTATATAATTCATGGCAAGGATATCCACTCATGGAAAGGTAGACACTGATTGTAGACATGAAAGTCTAGCTTGGTATGTCAATCACGGACTCAGATATTGCAATATCTATGCTCATCTTGGACAGCAAAGAGATCAAACCAAGCAGTGCTATAGGAAATCAACTCTGAATATTCACTGGAAGGACTGACACTGAAGTTGAAGCTCCTATATTTTGGCCACATGATGCAAAGAGCTGACTCACTGGAAAAGACCCTGATGCTGGGAATGATTGAGGGCAGGAGGAGAAGGGTGGCAGAGGATGAGATGGTTGGATGGCATCACTGACTCAATGGACATGAGTTTGAGCAAAATCCAGGAGATAGTGGACAGGGAAGCCTGGCTTGCTGCAGTCCATGGGGTCACAAAAAGCTGTACATGACTTAGCAACTGAACAATGAACAACATCGTGATGTCACAGGCTAGGGCAGTATCCAGGGATTCACTATTCCTATGGACATGTTTCTCCAAGTTTACTTGGCAGCTAAGCAGCAAGAAAAAGTCACTTTTTTTTCACATCAGGAAAATTTTATGAATAAAATGAAACCTTTCCTTAGTGGCTCTCCTTTCTAAATGCTATGTTGCCTTATTTATCACAAATCATGACAGCACATCATTTGGAACTTATACTTCTGCTTCCCTTTCTTTTTTCACCTATTGTTATCTGTCTCTTTGCCCTCTGTGATTAGGAAAGCATCTTAAATGCTTATTAAAATAGGAAATGTGCTGGTAGGACCTTCTGGAAAACACAATGGTTGGGGTAGAAGGGAGAAAAGCAGCCTCTATTGTTTCATGTTTGCAGAATTAAGACAGCAAGCAACAGTTGGAATCTTTTTGGCTAAAGTAAAATGAGGCTACCAAAACATCCATTGACGGATGAATGAATAAAGAAGATGTGGTACCTATACACAATGGAATATTACTCAGCCATATAAAGCAGTGGAATTAGGTCATTTGTAGAGATGTGGATGGACCTAGAGTGTCATACAGAGTGGAGTAAGTCTGAAAGAGAAAAACAAATGTCATATTTTGATGCATGTCTGTGGAATGTAGAAAAATGGTACCGATGAAACTATTTCCAGGGCAGGAATAGAGCACACACAAATGGAATGGATATGGGGGTGGGATAAATTGGGAGACTGAGATTGAGACTGATGTATGTGCATGCCACCAGTAAAACAGATAGCCAATGGGAACCTGCTCTATAGCACAGGGAGCTCCCCTTGGTGCTCTGTGGTAACCTAGATGGATGGAGTGGGTTTGGGGGTGGGAGGGAGATCGTAGAGGCTGGGGTTATATGTATACGTACAGCTGATTCACTTCCTTGTACAGCAGAAACTAACACAAATTGTAAAACAAGTATATCCCAATAAAAAAAGAAGGCTATCTCTGTATTCTTTCTTCAGTGTCACACAGAAAGAGAATGCTTGTTGTTTATTATAAAGGGATGACTTAGCCTTAATAGTTGCAGGGGGACAGAGGCATTGTTTGACTGACTGTAAAAATTCTTTACAACTAGCACTGACACAGTGACTGTGGTCAGCCTCCCAGGCATATGGAGGTGGTGCTGGGGGTTTGGTCAGCAGTACACATGCCCAACCAATTAGCCCTGGGATGATTGTAATAGCATTTGAACAGCAGCTGCAGAGTCTTTTAGATGGGAAAACAAATTTCTGAACACAGGGAACTTATCCCAATGTGAAGTTCTGAAATACCTGTCATTTCAGGCACTCAGTCATGTCCGACTCTTTGTGACCCCATAGACTGCAGCATGCCAGGCTTCCCTGTCCGTCACCAACTCCCAGAACTTAATCAAATTCATGTCT
>NW_011494915.1:1793523-1818141 GCF_000754665.1 Bison bison bison | reverse complement strand
TGCCATCCAAAAATCTCATCCTCTGTCATCCCCTTCTCCTCCCGCCTTCAATCTTTCCCAGCGTCAGGGTCTTTTCCAGTGAGTCAGTTCTTCGCATCAGGTGGCCAAAATATTGGAGCTTCAGCTTCAGCATCAGTCCTTCCGATGAATATTCAGGACTGATTTCCATTAGGATGGACTGGTTGGATCTCCTTGCAATCCAAGGGACTCTCACGAGTCTTCTCCAATACCACAGTTCAAAAGCATCAGTTCTTCAGTGCTCAGCTTTCTTTATGGTCCAACTCTCACATCCAAACATGACTACTGGAAAAACTATAGCCTTGACTAGATGGACCTTTGTTGGCAAAGACTTTTGAATACGTTGTCTAGGCTGCTCATAGCTTTTCTTCCAAGGAGCAAGTGTCTTTTGATTTAATGGCTGCAGTCACCATCTGCAGTGATTTTGGAGACCCAAAAAATAAAGCCTCTCACTGTTTCCTTTGTTTCCCCATCTATTTGCCCTTATAAAGTAATGGGACTTGATGCCATGATCTTAGTTTTCTGAATGTTGAGTTTTAAGTCAAGTTTTTCACTCTCCTCTTTCACTTTCATCAAGAGGCTCTTTAGTTCTTCTTTGCTTTCTGCCATAAAGATGGTGTTATCTGCATATCTGAGGTTATTGATAATTCTCCTGACAAACTTGATTCCAGCTTGTGGTTCACCCAGCCTGGCATTTCACATGATGTACTCTGCATATAAGTTAAATAAGCAGGGTGACAATATACAGCCTTGACATACTCCTCTCCTGATTTAGAAGCAGTCTGTTGTTCCATGTCCAATTCTAACTATTGCTTCTTGACCTGCATAGAGATTTCTCAGGAGGCAGGTAAGGTGGTCTGTTATTCCCATCTCTTTAAGAATTTTACACAGTTTGTTGTGATCCACACAGTGAAAGGCTTTGGCATAGTCAATAAAGCAGAAGTAGGTATTTTTCTGGAACTCTCTTGCTTTTTTGATGATCCAGCAGATGTTGGCAATTTGATCTCTAGTTCATCTGCCTCTTCTAAGCTTAAATGTGTGGAAGTTCACAGTTCACATACTGTTGAACCTGGCTTGAAGGATTTTGAGCATTACTTTGCTAGCTTGTGAGATGAGTGCAATTGTGCAGTAGTGTGAACATTTTTTGACATTGCCTTTCTTTGGGAGTGAAATGAAAACTGACATTTCCCAGTCCTGTGGCCACTGCTGAGTTTTCCAAATTTGCAGTCATATTGAGTGCAGTACTTTAATAGCATTATCTTTTAGGATTTGAAATAGCTCAGCTGGAATTCCATCACCTCCACTAACTTTGTTCGTAATGATGCTTTCTAAGGCCCACTTGACTTCTCATTCCAGGATGTCTGGCTCTACATGAGTGATCCCACCATCGTGGTTATCTGGGTCATGATGATCTTTTCTGTATAGTTCTTCTGTGTATTCTTGCCACCTCTTCTTAATATCTTCTGCTTCTGTTAGGTCCATATAATTTCTGTCCTTTATAGTGTCCATCTTTGCATGAAGTATTCCCTTGGTATCTCTAAATTTCTTGAAGAGTCTTTCCTATTCTATTGTTTTCCTTTCCTTCTTTGGATTCATCACTGAGGAAGGCTTTCTTATATCTCCTTGCTATTCTTTGGAACTGGCATTCAAATGGGTATATCTTTCCTTTTCTCCTTTGCCTTTCACTCCCCTTCTATTTGTAAGGCCTCCTTAGTCAACCATTTTGCCTTTTTGCTTTTCTTTTTCTTGGGGATGTTCTTGATCATCATTACCTCCTGTACAATGTCATGAACCTCTGTCCATAGTTCTTCAGGTACTCTGTCTATCAGATCTAATCCCTTGAATCTATTTGTCACTTCCTCTGTATAATCTTAAGTGGTTTGATTTAGGTTATACCTGAATGGTCTAGTGGTTTTCCTTACTTTCTTCAATATAAGTCTGAATTTGGCAAGAAGGAGTTCATGATCTGAGCCGCAGTCAGCTCCTAGTATTGTTTTTGCTGACTGAATAGAACTTCTCCATCTGTGGTTGCAAAGAATATAATCAATCTAATTTTGTTATTGACCATCTGGTGATGTCCATGTGTAGAGTCTTCTCCTGTGTTGTTGGAAGAGGGTGTTTGCTATGATCAGTGTGTTCTCTTGGCAAAACTCTGTTAGCCTTTGCCCTGCTTCATTCTGTATTCCAAGGCCAAATTTGCCTGTTACTCCAGGTATCTCTTGACTTCCTACATTTGCATTCCAGTCCCCTATAATGAAAAGGACATCTTTTTTGGGTGTTATTTCTAAAAAGTCTTGTAGGTCTTCATAGAACCGTTCAACTTCAACTGGGAAAGCCAAAGCCATGCCAAAGCCTTTCACTGTGTGGATCACAACAAACTGTGGAAATTTCTTCAAGAGATGGGAATAACAGACTACTTTACCTGCCTCCTGAGAAATTTCTATGCAGGTCAAGAAGCTATAATTAGAACTGGACATGAAAAAAGAGACTGGTTCCAAATCAGGAAAGGAGTATGTCAAGATGTATATTGACTCCCTGCTTATTTAACTTATATGCAGAATGCATTATGCAAAATGCCAGGCTGGATGAAGCACAAGCTAGAATCAAGATTGAACTTGGTGGTGTTGAACCGTGCTTGGTGCTTTTGAACTGTGGTGTTGCAGAAGATTCTTGAGAGTCCCTTGGACTGCAAGGAGATCCAACCAGTCCATCCTAAAGGAAATCAGTCCTGAATATTCATTGGAAGGACTGATGCTGAAGCTGAAGCTCCAATATTTTGGCCACCTGATGCAAAGAACTGACTCACTGGAAAAGACCCTGATGCTGGGAAAGATTGAAGGCGGGAGAAGGGGATGACAGAGGATGAGATGGTTGGATGGCATCACCGACTCGATGGACATGAGTTTGAGTAAGCTCTGGGAGTTGGTGACAGACAGGGAAGCCTGGCATGCTGCAGTCCATGGGTCACAAAGTGTTGGACATGACTGAGTGACTGAACTGAACCAACTGAACAGTATTCTTGCAGTTAATTCATTCTGATCTGGTTTGGGTAATGATTAATACACTCACTGCCCAGACCCATGGAGGGTTCTCTCCTGGAATAAGATATTTATGTGTGTGTGTGTGTGTGTGTGTGTGTGTGTGTGTGTGTGTATGAGACACTGTTTTCAACTCCTACTGAAACTCATAGACCAAGAGTAAAAAAAAGGAGACTTCTCAAAGGAGAAACTAGGTACAATTAACAGAAGAAGGGGGACTAGAGGACATGTTTACAAAAGCAATGCTTTCAGATATTTACCACAATGAGACCCTGACAAGAACTACTTTTCATACTCGAGTACAGTAGGTTGGTAATTACCCAGATAGGGTATAAATGATCACTTACCCTCATTCACATTCACATACTAGCTGAACCTGCTGAATTTAGGCTTGACCTATTTTAAATTGATCAGGATGAGGTTAGATAGAAGGAGAGGAGATTTATCTTTACTGAGTGTCTATCATATACCTATCAATCTCATACTTAGGATTTCATTCTCTTCTTCTGATGCTTTTCCAAGGCTGGTATTATTTTCCCATTTTAGTATTGAAACCAAAAAAGGGAAACAAGAAAGAGATCTGTCCGCACTCATATAGCTAGTGAGAATCTAGTCTTCAACATAGCACATTATTTTCACATTTATAAAATTCAAGAAACTAATTAAAAAGCCAGAGGTCTCATGTTTGGTGCTGATGGTGGGGGTCACTCCAAAAGACTCAAACATGTTGGTATCTTTCTAGCTCCTGATAAAATTTCTGTGGTTCCATTGTTCATTTTAGTCTGCTCAAGCTGCGACAACACAATACCAGATACTGGGTGACTTAAAGAATAGACCTTTGCTTCCCACAGTTCTGGAGGCTGGCAAACTTCAAGATCAGGGTGCCAGCATGGTTGGGTTCTTGAGCTATTGTCCTGCTTTGCAGATGGTCACCTATTTGCTGTGTCCTTATGTGTTGGAGAGAGAAAGAAATTTGGTCTCCTTTTCTTCTTATAAGGACACTAACTCCATCCTAAGGGCCCCACTCTCATGACCTCATCTAAACCTAATACCTCCCAAAGGCCCCCATCTCCACATTCCATCACACCAGGGATTAGGGCTTCAATATAAGCATTTTTGAAAGGATGCAAACATTCAGTCTATAACATCATCCTATCCTTCCATCTGAGCTGGTCCTCTATCATGGCCATTTATTCTCTTATCCTTTTGCTGTTTTTGACCACCTCAGCTCTGCCAAACATATCCATGGCATGATATGAATTTATTTTGGAAAATAAACTGGATTCAGTTCTCTCTCCATTCCCTTAACCCTGAATTCAGGCATCCTTTGGCAGACATGTCAACTCAAAGAAGGGAAAACTGGCTCTCTGGATCTGCTCTTGCTTCCATGTGTAACATCACCTATGTCTTGGAGCCAGAAGAGGCACAGACCTCATTTTCTCCTTTAGTCAGATTTGCCACATTTCAAACCAATACATTTGGGGAGTTTTCAACCAGTAATAGTTATGAATTGAATTTCCAATTAACTTCTACCAATGGAGAGGAGGGGCACAAAGCCACCTCAGTCAATTTGATAAAACACTTTATCTGGCATTTACTGACAGTAACAGGCTTAAGGTGTTAGCTAGCTGGGTTGAGTAGATTAATAACTTGCCCTGGGTTATCAGCAGAGTTTCATCCACAAAGAAATCCTGTCTGATCTCTTGGCACAAGCCATGAGATTATTCTATCTATTCTAGAGGCAAGGATTTTTTTGCCTTGTAACTGAGCAGCAAAATGACTTTTGTGTGTCATGCTGCTGCTGCTGCTAAGTCGCTTCAGTCGTGTCCGACTCTGTGTGACCCCATAGACGGCAGCCCACCAGGCTCCCCCGTCCCTGGGATTCTCCAGGCAAGAACACTGGAGTGGGTTGCCATTTCCTTCTCCAATGCATGAAGGTGAAAAGTGAAAGTGAAGTCGCTCAATCATGTCCGACTCTTAGCGACCCCATGGACTGCAGTCTACCAGGCTCCTCCATCCATGGGATTTTCCAGGCACGAGTACTGGAGTGGGGTGCTGTTGCCTTCTCCGTTTGTGTGTCATAGGCTTTGGCTAATTTATGAATTAGAATCATGGGAGAAAGATGGCTTGCTCACTGTCACCAGCAAGTTTTTAATCAAGGAGCATATGATCAAGTGAGAGCAGTGGTTCTCAGTCTGAGGGCAGTTTTGCTGCTCTTCCTCTCCACAGGGGGTCTTTGGAAATGCCCAGAGACATTACCGATCATCATGATTGAGGAGGAGAGGTACTATTCTCATCTATGGATAGATGCAAGGGGTGGCGCTTAGCATCCTGCAATACACAGGACGGCTCCACAACAGGGAGTTACCGAGCCAGAATGTTAATAGTGCTGAGGTTAAAGAGGTTTAGAAACCCTAAGGTAAATCATAAGTAGTCAAAGATACTATGTTGGCTTCCAATCAGGTAGAATGTTTTCTGAAACTTCCATCAGGAAACACCCGTCTCTGGTAGAAGCTGTAGATGAGGAACTTAGTCTCTGTATTAGTTTCCTATGGCTCCTGTAACGATTGTCACAAACTAGGTGGCTTAACCAATACAAAGGTAGTATGTTACACTACCAGAGGTCAGAAGCCTCAATTTATTCCTTCTGGAGGCTCTAGGGGAAGAAACTGTCCCTTGACTTTCATGGCTTCTAGAGGCTGCCCTCATTTCTTGGCTTGTGCCTCTCTTTTGTCTTCTAAGTGAGCAACTGCATCATGCTGACCTCCACTCCATCATTACATTTCCTTCTCTGACTCTAACACCCTGTCTCCAGCTTATTAATAGAAGGATCACTGTGCTTGAGCCCACCTGGATAATCCAGGAAAATGTTCCCATCTCAAGACTCTTAACCATCTTAAACCCTTAAAAATCTGCAAAATCTTGTTTGCCATATGGAGGTAACACATCCACAGGTTTTGGGCAATTAGGACATAGATATCTCTGGGGAACTATTAATTTGCCTACCTTCCTCCACTATAAGAATCTAGAAGCTACCCCTGATTTTTTAGACACCTCTGTCCTCCAATACCCCCAACATCACTAGAATCGTGTGACCACAGAAGAATGAAAAGCAGTTCTAGACAAACCAAAATAACAACATTCCTAACCCCAAAGAAAGACAATTCTCTTAAATAAATTTCTGGCCAGTTGTTCAGGCCACTAAAATAATACTACATAAGGGTGAATACAACAATGATTTTAATTTCAAGATTCCAAGAAGAAGGAAGAGTTAAACCATTCTTTTCTTCTTTCTGTATATAGATTTGTAGTACACAGTCTTACTTTAAAAATTTTAATCTTTAGTCTCTCAATCCTCCATAATCAGGATTTCCAAGAACACAGCTAGTATTTTGATGCAGGTTGGTATCAAGGTCCACTTCAGGTCCCTCAAAGTGCAGATGCTGAACTCAAAGTAAACATAACTGAATATCCCACAGGGTCTGTATTCATTGTGTTGACATGAGCACCAACGTGCTTACCATGGTATTTTGGAGGGCAGAAGTGGGTACCAAAGAAATGCCAGACATTCTCCCAGGGTTCAAGAAACTTAAAGAAAATATATTTGGCTCTACCTAAGGGGTTTGTGAATTAAAAGAACAGAATTCAAGCCAACTGAGTGAACATCCATGAAGCATGTACTTTACACCAGCTTGGCATAAAACATTAGGATATAAAGATAAATACATAAATGTTTCTCTTGAACTTAGTCCCAGAAGAGATTTGTCCTAATCTTTCTCATTAGACTATTCTTTCTTAGGTATCCTAATAGCAAGGCTTCAATTTGTCTCCATCAAAAAATTATAACTCTACCTAAATATGACAGCAGGCAAACAAGATAAGAAGTCATTTACCTTGCACCTTCAAATCCTAGAATTTCTTTCCTGTGGTCTCTTTTGAGAAAGGCAGCATGATGCAGTGGGAAGCATGCTGATTCTCAAGTACACAGACCCCAGCCATGAACCCCAGTTTCCCCCTTACCAGGCAGTAGTGACTATTGGCAAAGTCGCTTACTGTCTCCCAGTTCCAGTTTCCTCATTTGCAAAATGGAGCTCATAAGGGTTCCCCCTGAAGTACTTTAGGAAGGACCAGAACAGGATATCGGGAAGGACTTTACACAGAATGCAGGAGATGTGGGTTAAATCCCTAGGTCAGGAAGATTCCCCTGGAGAGGGAAATGGCAACCCACTCCAGTATTGTTGCCTGGACAATCCCATGGACAAAGGAGCCTGGCGAACTATAGTCCATTGGTTTGCAGAGAGTCGGAGATGACTGAGTGACTGAACAACAGGCACACAGTGGGTAGCAGATGAGTGATGACTCTCATCACCAGCCTTAGACTTCCCTCTGTCTCTGGTCATCAGACACATCGCTTACTTACATGCAGACTTATCAAGTTCAAGTCAGGTTACATAGCTCTCCTTTATGACTTCTTCATCTCCCCCAAGGGCTTGGAAAGAACTTAATATGAGGACTAGTTACAGTTGCTCACACTCCTCATTTCACATTTGAAATTGCTTATTTTTTTTCCAATATCTTTAAATGTAATTCACTTGTCATGTAATTGGATGCTATAAAAGCCTCTACTTTTTTTTTTTTTATTACCCACCTGAGTATCTTCTGAAAGGTGCTGACTCTATAGTTTTAAAAACCTGTTACTAATGGAGTCATTTTGCACTTGGAAAATAATCCCTCGTTTTCACGGAGCATACAAGGTTGGCATCACCGCCAGTTAGGAAGCTTTACAATCCTCCATTCCATTTATGTGTCTCATTTGGAATTATTTACCTAGAGGAAAAACAATGATATTGACATTTTTGATCTATCTCATGTGTCTAGAAAGTTTGAACACTGACATTTTCATTTTATGATGCAATATTTCTGTGGCTCTGAATAGGTGGGCAATTGAAAGCTTGGGATCTGGAGTTAGGGAGGATGGAATTTGAATTCTAACTCTGCCATTTACTATCTGTGTGGCTTTGGGCTAGACACTTACTCTTTCTGTGTCTCAGTTTACCCATCTATAGAATGGAGATTATAACAGAATCTCATTAACAAGGTTTTGTGAGATGAAACATAGCACAATAGTGCCAAGTGCACATATTATTATCATTATTATTTCTGTCATTATTATTAATATTGTTGTTATTGTTTATTACTACTATCATACTACTACAGAGATTTACGTTAGGGATAAATTTATCTGTTAAATGTAAAGTGCTGAGTATGAAGTCTGGCACAAAGTAGGTTCTTAGTAAAAGGCAAATATTATTCATTAAGTTTTATTCACTGAAAGATTTAATAAACGTTACATTCTGTAATCATTGTCCTATGTATAGGTTCTGTTATACCCATTTCAAAGATGGGTAAACTGAGGCCCCAAGTGGCTAAATATATTCCTTATAGTCACACAGGTATTAAGTGGCAAAGCTGGAACTTGAACTCGGGCAGTTATTAAACAGAGATCCATTTTATTCATGGGGCTACAAGATGCTGCTCCAAACAAGATCTCTCAGGAAAATGTCCCTGGTGTGTGACTTAAGTCGTGGTCATGCTGAATGGCCAGGTCGATTATTGAGAGCCAGGCAAGAGAAATGCGATTATAAAAATATTACTGCACCTAATATAGAGTCTTCCCCTTCCAGAGCAGCACACTGTCTAGACGGCCCAGAGGAGGGAGGAAGTCATAATCCTTAATAAACCACCATCCTCCGTGCGGACCAGACTTGAATTAAGCATCCATGGAAATGAGAGAGACACCCACTGATTCAAGCAGATGACTTCTTTAGTGAGAATGAGAAATCTTTCCTTGTTTTTATGGCAATTTAAACAACTCCTAATCACCAGCAGCCTCGCTCCCTTCAGAAGACAGAGGCCTGAAAGGGGAAGATGAGGTTTAGGAACACAGCTTCTGATGGGAAGCTGAAGAGAGAGATTACATTGTGATGCTGATTGCAGGCGCTTGAGTTAGGGTGATTGGCCGAGAGAATTCAGATGGCTCCTGGAAATCAGCTGGCTGGATAACTTCATGCAGGGTCGAGGTGCTGCTTCTCCCAGATAACACTCTTTGGTTGGCTGCAGTCTGCTGTGGGTGCAGCCGCTGCATTTTATAGTGTGGTAGCAATGATGGATTTGATAATAGTATTCTGAATGGATACCGTTTATTGACCATTTGCCCAGTGCTTGGCCCGTCCCATACTAATTCTCATAGATCCCTCACACTAGGCATCTCAAGGAAGGAGAACTGTTTTCGTCATTTCACAGATGAAGAAACCAAGACACAAAAGCTAGAATGCTCCCGTGTAGCAGAGTCGGGACATAAAGCCGGGCTGGCGCGACTCTATCGCCTCTGGGTCTAATTACTGAGTCACACAGGCAGCCACGTATGGCAGAAAGAACCAGACCAGAATTTTAGCCAGCCAGGAGGTTTACGGGATGGCACTTTGGTTTTCTATTCCCTATAATGAGGAGTTTGCATACTGAACATCCTTGCTGTCCTTCCGAGAGCTGTCCCGAGGAAGAGAAATCAACATATGTCAGTGAGTTTTGGAAATATAAGCAAGGATTCTAATTTAGGCAGTTCACTTGATTTTCAAACTATTGCAACAAAAAAATATTAAAGCAAGGATGAGGAATATAAAACCCAAATTCAGACCAGATTTAATAAGAAATGCAAAGACTGGCCTGTAGCACTGAGAACTCTGGAATAATTGTACTTGAGTTAGACTAGCTGATTTTCTAATAGCTTACTCCATAGGTCAACAGCAGTGCTCCTTAAACTTTAGTGTGAATTCAGATCACCCAGAAAGCTCATTAAAATGTAGATTGTGGAACTCCACACAGAGCTCTGATTCAGGAAGTCTGCAGTAGGTACCCAACAGTTTGCATTTCTAACAAGTTTTCAGCTAAGGCTAACTCTGCTGATGCAGGGACCACACAACGGAAAAGACTACTCTAGAGAGTAGTATATTTCAGTAGTATATTGCAGTATATTTCAGATGAGGTTTCATTCAAAGGTATAGACATGGGTGGATTTAGAGATCATCATACTAAGTGAACTAAGTCAGAAAGAGACAAATACCATGTCACATCACTTATATGTGGAATCTGAAATATGACACAAATGAATGTATCCATGAAACAGAAGCACAGACATGGAGAACAGACTTGTGATTGCCAAGTGGAGGGTGGGGAGAGGGATGGAATGGGAGTTTGGGATTAGCAGATGCAATGAATGGGTAAACAACAAGGTCCTACTAAATAGCTCAAAGAACTATATACAATATCCTGTGATAAACCAAAATGGAAAAGAATATGAAAAAGGATGTTACATATATATGTATACCTGAATCACTTTGCTGTACATCAGAAATTAATGTAACATCATACATCAACTATATGTCAATATAGAAACAAAGGCACAAACACTGTCACCAGCACCTGAGTGGCTCTCCTCTGTCCTGCCATCAATGCCCTTCATCTTTGGGCTCTGCATTTGCCTTTAGCAACCATTCCTGCTCTGTAAGGATTTCCCAGGTGGCTGAGTAGTAGTAGTATAGAATCCATCTGCCAATGCAGGAGGCACAGGAGACGCGGGTTCGATTCCTGGGTCGGGAAAATTCCCTGGAGAAGGAAATGGCAACCTGCTCCAGTATTCTTGCCTGAACAATCCCATGGACAGAGGAGCCTGGTGCGCTACAGTCCACGGGGTCACAAAGAGTCGGACGCGACTGAGCACGTTGTAATGGCAGCAGTATCTCTGCAGCAGAACTAGGTTTCATCTCCTCACGCCTCCCTTTATAGGGACTGAGAAAGCCAGAGCTGCTCATTCCTGGAAACATTCTTTCTCCCTCCAACATGGTTCTTGCATCTTAGTGGCTCTGATGTGGTTAGATGTTCATTCTTGAGCCAGTCTCTTGACTTAGGCCTATCAGAGACTATGGGAATAAAAGCGTGAGGTGAACCCCACCTGACACACGTGATGAGAAAGGATAAGGGATGAAGCTCCCAAAGGGAAACCAGGGACCTGACTTCTGGGAGGGTGGAGTGGGGCAGATAGCAGGGAGATAAAGAACAGATTCCCCAAATTTTGTAATATGATGAGATCTCTTGAAAAAAACACCTGACTCCTCTTAGATTACTAAACTGTGGCTTGAGTGAGGTTCAGCTCTACTTTTCTCACTTATTTAGTGGATATCACTTGTTCAAGATACATTTTCTCTCTTCCTGCCTACACGGTTCCATCACAGTTAAAAAAAACAAAGGAGACTTTATGGTCAAAAGGTCCAAACTTTCAGGTCTAAGATAAATTCTGGGGAGTAGTGTACCACACGGTGACTACAGGTAATAATGCATGTGTACACACTCAGCCACTCAGTCGCGTCTGACTCTTTGTGACCCCATAGACTGTAGCCCATCAGGATGCTCTGTCCAAAGGATTTTCCAGGCAAGAATACTGGAATGGATTGCCATGCCCTCCTCCAGGGGATCTTTCCAACCCAGGGATTGAACCCATGGTCCCCTGTGGCCCCTGCATTGGCACACAGATTCTTTACCATTGAGCAACCTGAGAAGCCCCAGAGGTAATAATACTGTATAATATATTTGAAAGTTGCTGAGAGATTATGTCTTAGAAGTTCCCATCACAGGAAAAAAGAAAACAAATTGTAACTATGTGTGGTGGTGGATATTAACTACACTTATTGTGGTGTAGTTATTTTGCTATATATACATATATCAAACCATTACATTGTACATCTAAAACACAATATTATACACTTATTTTGCAATATATCCATATATCAAACCATTATGTTGTACATCTAAAGCTAATATAATACTCTATCTCAATTTAAAAAAAGATAGCGAGACTGTAAAAACCAGTAGTGTGACCAATCCGAAAACCCTCAAAATCTTAAAGCTGTAACCATAGTGCTGAGGATGACTGAATGTAAAAAGAACCCATTTCTCAATTCCAGGTAATTAGGCTACAAGCATCCTTATTGTGCAACTCAGAAGGGTCCTCAGACTTCAAGTTCACTGTCAAAGCAGGGAGGAAAAATGCTTCCCTTTATTTTGTTCTTTTTTGTCCTCATTGTATGGCTTGTGGGATGTTAGTTCCCTGACTAGGGATCAAACCCACACCCTCGACAGTGAAAGTAAGGAGTCCTAACCACTGGACCTCCAGGGCATTCCCCAAAATGCATCCCATGGACAGAGGAGCCTGGTGGGCTGCAGTCCATGGGGTCGCAAAGAGTCAGACATGACTGAGCGACTTCACTTTCACGCATTGGAGAAGGAAATGGCAACCCACTCCAGTGTTGTTGCCTGGAGAATCCCAGGGACGGGGGAGCCTGGTGGGCTGCCGTCTTTGGAGTCGCACAGAGTCGGACACGACTGAAGCAACTTAGCAGCAGCAGCAGACAAAGCTTTGGTCAAGGAAAAGCTTACAGACTGCCTTCTCTGCTCTGCACCTGAGGGCAGGCTCTGGGGAGGTGGTCCTGGTGGGAACGGCTCAAGCTGGCTAGGGCTTATATATATATATATATATATATATAGCTTCTTATGGGTGGTGAGAGCTCTTCTGTCCCCTAACTCACCCACTTCCTTGGTCTCTTAGACTGATCTGTGCCAATGCTGGGGATCCTTGACATTGCCCCCAATTCCCCACAACCTCACGTTGCTCCATGAAAGTGAGAGCTCAAAATGACAAATGCTGGCAAATGATTAGCCATTTTGGTTGGACTTGAGCTTCTGGTTGATACTCTTGTAGGTTTATCATTCATTCATTTCTATAAATGAACTGTTCAGTCAATCTGTTTAGCTGCTGCTGGGGTCAATGACTGCCAGACTTTAAAAAGCATTTTTTGGGGCTTGGAGTGATTATGAGGGGGGAATTGGCCCAGAGAAGGAAGAGAAACATTATTCTCTCTGCAAGAAGTACCGTGTCTCAGAGTCATTTCACTCGTATATTAAAAGCCATGACCTCATTTTGGACCACAGACTAGTGAGATTACAAGTCAGGAGAATAAAAACAACAACAGCTACAATAATCTTCAGTATCTTTTTGAGGACGCACTATATGTGAAGCATTTTAAAAAGCACTTTATACATTTTAGCTCTTTTGATGCGCATTGTAACAATGACAAACACTATTTCTATCCATATTTCCCAGATGCAGGAATTCAGGAAAAGAGGTGAGGTTACTTGCCTAAAGTCACATAGCTAGTAAGTTCACATATGCTTCTTTCAGTCTTAGATTGGTGGATTTCAAACAAGCAACAAAATTCCCCTGGAGCATTCATTAAAACATAGATGACCCACCTCTAGAGTCTCTGTCCTTAGACGTTTGGGATGGAGCCTAAGAGTTTGTATTTCTAAGTTCACAGGTAGTGCTGCTGTTGCTTCCCAAGGGTCACACTTCGAGAACCATGATCTTACATAAACAGACTTTACAAATGTGGGGTGAAAAGAATGTTCATTGAAAAACTGTGGCACATGTCATTTGACTTTTACACTGTACTCTTCTGGCCCAGGAGCCCATTTTTATGACAAGGGCAGGTCATTTTCTCTCTTTCCTACAAGACCATGGTCATTCAAACTGTCAGTACCTGAGTGCTTCTTGTAGATTTCCCACACGTAGGATGATGACTTTCCTTCTCCTGAGTCATTTGCTACAATGACCTTGGGAGTCCAATGTCTGGCAGTCATCATTCAGTGATTGTGCTCAGTCGCTCAGTCGTGTCCGACTCTTTGCGACCCCATGGACTGCAGCCCACCAGGCTCCTCTGTCCATGGAATTTTTCAGGCAAGAATACAGGAGTGGTTGCCACTTCCTACTCCAGGGGATATTCCCTACCCAGGGATCAGACCCACATCTCGTGTGTCTCCTGCATTCATAGGCAGATTCTTTACCACTGAGCCACCTGGGAAAGTACGTACATCTAAACAAAGGAATACTACAAAGTCGGGGAAGAATGATGGTCCTCCTGAAATCTGTTTTCCAGTTTTTATTGGCTATATGGCTGGCCAGTAGATCAATAATTTCTTATGTTTCTGTGCAGGTAGGGGTGGCCATGGAATTAAAGGCTCCTGAGATGAGATGGGTACAGCTTTCATTTTACTCTCTTTATAAGAAACCTGCATACCTCCGGTGTCCTTACTTTCTCCTTTCTTTGAGCTGGTATACAGAGAGGGTAGCAACTAGCTTTGATCTTACAGATGATGACAGGGCCTAGGTAACAGCAAAGCGACAAGACAGCAGGGACCTGGGTATCCGAAAGACGGTATGGAGAACAGTTTCTCCACCAGGCTGGATCTCACATCTCCAGCCTATTTTATGGCGGGGAAACAGTCTTCTTATTTTATTTAAGTCATTGAATTTTAGGATTGTTGTTTCTTTGTTATTATCATTTGCAACAACAAAGAAAAATGGAGTTTGCAACAACAAACAGAAATGGAGTGTGATGGTATATATTGGTTATCTAAAATTACCATCTACCCTCTAAAATCACCCTCTGTGTATGTGCTAATTCACTTTAGTTGCGTCCGACTCTTTCTGACCCTATGGACTGTAGTCTGCCAGGCTTCTCTGTCCGTGGGATTTCCAGGGCAAGAATGCTGGAGTGGGATGCCATTCCCTTCTCTGGGGGATCTTTCCAATCCAGGGATCATGTCTCCTGCACTGGCAGGCAGATTCTTTATCACTGAGCTACCTGGTAAGCCCTTACCTATACATACATACACACATCAGTGCCTAAAGACTCTTTCTGAAAGGATACCTAATGAACTGATAACAGTTGCATCAGCTGGATTAGGGGACTAGGAGGGTGCAGCAGAAAAGTAGTATCTTCTATAACATATATCATTTTCACAGTTTGATCAATTGATTGATCAATGTTTAGTGAAAACATTTTAAATAAACCAAACCAAAAAAATAAAACGCCGACAAAGTGAACACGAATTATTATCCAAATTGAGTCTACCATACAGTCATCCCTAAGAGAGCAAGCTGGTATTTGAATCTGATGTTGCTTCTTTTACTTTTTTCTCAGACTAATAAGTCACAATTGAATCAAATAGTATGTTTTATTTTCTATGTAAAAAGCAGTTTTCTAAAGAAACAGTTTCTTTGCAGAGTTAATATTGTTGCTATAATGCACAAATATTTGGAAGTTCAAGTTGGAAGTGCAGGAAAATAAACAGTGTCATCAATAGCAAATGTGTTCAACATGCAAAAATAACAGTGAGACATAATGAACTCCATATTTCATGTTTAGAAGAACAACTTTTTTTTTAATTGCCAAAAGCATTTAAAATGCACCTAATTGATATGGCTTGTGTCTTGAAACAAAGCAGCGCATGCCCACAGATTTGCAAAGTTGTTTGCAAACAATGAACAAACTCTGTTCCCTAGGAAATTTTATTGAAAGTTTATTTTGGATTGTGTTCTTTCAAAGGAAAAAGGAGATTTTGGAATGAGCTAGAATACTTAGTTAGCAGAGATAATAGCAATTCTTTGTTTAGGACCTGAGGTTTGGTTTATGTAAATACCTAGGGAAAAGTTGAGATAGCAAGCTTTTTTTCCGCATTTGTGACCATTTACAGATTGTTAGCCACGTCAGTCCATCTCAGATCATCAGCAGATAGCAAAGTTTTTACAACTTTCCAAGCCATGGGATGACCAGTGCCACAGGTAATTCACCGGATGAGCTTGACAACATCCAAACCAGTCTATTACTTTTGAAATAAATTAAGCCCCTGGAATTCATGCTTGGATGTCACAGCAATGTCACACTGCTACACATGTTTCTAAAGGTTTATCTCTATACTTACTGTGTCCCAGATCTAGTCAGTCAGTTCATAAAAGGCATCAGTCACTGGGCCAGACACTGAGTAATACTGAGGCGGATCCCAGATAATAGGTGGGAGGTGACTTGGGGTCAAAGAAAGTCTGGTTGGCTTGTCTTATACTCTGTGGTATAATAGGTTGAACTGTGTCCTCCGAAAAGACATGCTCAAGTCCTAAGCCCTGATACCTGTGAATATGACCAAATTTGGAAGTAGGGTCTTTCTAGCTAGAATCAAATTAAGATGGAGTTATACTGGATTGGGGTGGGCCCTAAATCCAGTGATGTTCCAATGTTCCTGTGTGCATAGTCGCTCAGTCATGTTTGACTCTTTGGAATCCCATGGACTGTAGCCCGCCAGGCTCCTCTGTCCAGGGGATTTCCCAGGCAAGAATATTGCAGTGGGTTGCCATTGCCTTCTCCAGGGGATTTTCCCAACCCAGGGATCAAGCCTGTGTCTCCTGCATTGCAGGTGGATTCTTTATGTCTGAGTCACCAGGGAAGCCAAACCCAGGGATGCGTGTCTGTTTAAAGGGAGAGATGTAAAGATTCGAGGGGACAAAGGGAGGACGGCCATCTGCACGTGGAGGCAGAGACTGAAGTTATGCCATTGGACGTGGAGGAATGCCAGGACTTGCACTAGAGGACAGGAAGGTCAGGAAGATTGATTCCTCCTCCTCTAGAGCTTTCAGAGACAGAGAACCTTGCTGACACCTAGATTCTGTTTGTATAGCTCCCAGAACTGTGGAGGGTACCCTTCTGTCATTTTGACACCGAGTTTGTGATACTTTGTTATCACAGCCCTAAGAAGCACACACGTGCACCAGTAGTGGATTCTGGGGAAAAACATTTCAATATGCGTTAGGCCAAAAAAAAAAAAAGTTTTTATGGCCAAAAAGTTTTAACAAGAAAAAAGTTCAAGATTTAATCTCTGTAACATATCTCAGGGCTTTTGATATAAAATTATCAGTGGACTCAGATCTGTCATTGGATAAATGTTCTACTGCTGAGAGTATTTTAGGGATCAAGCAGTGTAGGATCTCTGGAAAACTAAGTGAAGCCAAGTGATTATCAATGGCTCCAGAAGTGCAGACATATTTAAAGAGCTGAACAGTTTATTTTTGTACCCAAATATTCCTATTGGAAATCAACTCTTTTATGTGTGTGTGTGAGCAGGATTTGGGAATTGAGCAGGGAGGCATGTGTTGTCTACCACAAGCACCACCTGGGAAGCTCTTTGCATCCTATCTATCCTGAAAACACTCAGATCAGACTTTGTATACAGATCATTGCACTGAATCATTCTGGTCAAGATGGCTATGGCTCTGTCTTGCCAAATCTTACTCAACTTGCTAGCACAATGAAATGGCTAATCACTTCTTTGAAACTCTTTCTTTCTTAGGTTTCCAGGATACCAAACACAACTGGTTTTTCTGTTATTTCATTGGTTGCTTCTTTTTCAATCTCCTTTGTTTGATTCCCTTCCTCTGACCTGTAAATGGTAGGGCTCAATCCTTGAAACTCTTTTCTTCACTCTCTATACTTAGTTCCTAAGAGCTCTCATCTGGTCGCCTGGCTTTAAATACCATCTATTAAATTGCTGTCTCCAGTATTTATCTCTCCAGCCTTGAACTTTGCCCTGAGCACTGGGCTTACATACAGAATTGCTTCCTTGGCATCCCCTCCTTGCAGCTTCCTAATAGGTACCTTGCACGTATCCCCCCTCTGGAGCAGAACTCATAATTTTCCTCCCCCTCTGCCCTCTAGTCAGCTTGTATAGGTTGCATTCTGTGGAAACAAACACTGAGATAAGAGGCTGGTGAGCAGGGCGTTGACTAGGGATCAGCATCTGTGGACAGGAAGGTGGAGAGGGAGTGAGAAGTGGGGTGAAGAGAGTGAAGAGAGAAGTTGGGTTGTGAGGCGGGCCCAGCAAAGTCTTGGCTTACTGGGTGGCGATGTCTGCAGTGCGCTGGACCCATTAGAGCTGTCCCAGGTTGGGCCAGGGCTTTATCCTCCCACTACATCAGTCACTGCTGTGGGCTGCCCTCAGTGTCCCCTTGGCTGAGGCAGCTCTCTGTAGCTGAGCAAACCATGAAGACACTGACAGCTGGTGGAGTGTGTCTCTGACTCAGTAACTCTGTTGTGACTAGAAACACTTTGGCTTACTGGGGCTGAAGGACTGAGCGAGTGTGCATGCACGCACACACACACATTCTAGAGCGTATCACCTTCATGGCTTAGTTTAACATGCAACTCATGAAGGGAGAATCCAGGTATTTTGGCTATTTTATCCCAAGCTGCAAGCATGCTTTGTATAACATCTGGACACTGTTTCCCCCACTTGTTCTGCATTCACTACGCTTGTGATCTCCTCAGTGCCCTATTTTAAAGAGATTTTTAAAGGCCTACTTATGACACTGACACTTTGCAACTGTGAGGGTCATGTCTCTAAAAAGAAATACTCAAGATTGAAAGACAAGCAGAAATTAAATGTAAAAAATTAACCCTGCATAGGGACCTCTACAAGTATCTTAAACTAACACTGACCGAGTGTCTTTCAGGCTTGGTTTTCCCTAAATGATGCTTGGTAGTTCAAAAGAAAGTACTTTAGTAACTTTGTATGAACTTCTACTGGAAGGTGACTCCCTATTTTCTGAATGGTGAATTTTGAAGAAAATACCTTGCCTTATATTCAGGCACATATGCTATTTAAGACTATATAAAAACCAGATCGATCGGTCACAATGGTTGAAATAAACCTTATTCTATTTACTGAAGTCAATTTCTCGCAAGTCCAAACAACAAAACCACTTTTCTTCAAAGCAACACTTCTTGAGAAAAATCCTGCATTCCTGTTTCACCTCTATTTCATTTGTCACGTAAAGCCCCTCTTGAAAACACAAGCATTTCATGGAACAAGTGACAGACCCTTGATTCAAGGCACAGATTTAGTATTCCCACAATACATGGGCCCAGGAAACCAATTTCATATTTTATAACCTGCTTTTAGAAAACTTGGCCTGTCCCCTTTTCTTCTGGAGTTGGTTTCCTCATCTCTGATATTTGGGTTGTGTTCTGAACTCAAGAAATAATAATGAGAACACCTGGGGCGTGGGGGTACGCCTGCTTTTAGCACAGGTCTCTGAAGACCACACAGACTGCTGTTGTGCTCCAGTGGAAGTTAAGGGTATTTTTGCCACCTCATTCTGCCACCTCACAATTTGTCAAGACATCAGGAGTGGATGAATATAGAATTGAGAAATGAACATGTAGAGTTGAACAAGATCCAGATTAATAAGTTTTATATTTAGAAAGTTCAACAAATGAAAAACTTTTAAGCTGTTCTCTATTTTTTTAAAACTTCCTACCAAAAGAAATAATTTTTCAAAGTTTCATTCCTGTGCTAACCCCAACTTCACTCTACTATTACTAAAAACTTACAAAGTGATTATCATAAAAAAAGGAATTGGTAATGTGGTTTAACTTTATCATATGATCTCCTAAGATGGCCTGAAGTCATGTGGACCACTATACAGCCTGCCTGGGGGTCATCAATGCACAGCCTCCTTTTCAATGGCTTGTCTCTCACTTTCTTTCTCTCCCATAACATCTTCTGGTTTTAAAAATTGAGACGAATCATTATTATAAAACAACCCAAGGAACAGCAGCTATTTACAAACTATATATGGTGTTTCAGACTGATATGTATAAACTATTTGCTTGTGAAGTGGATATTACTGCTAAGCCCATTTTCCAGATAAGAAAACAGAGACTTAAAGAAGTTAAGAAACTTCACAGACAAGGCTATTTAAGTGGAAGGCCTGGCCCACCTGCCAAAACCCATGCTCTTGACCTCTGCATATTGCCCTATGCTCGGAGCTAAAATGCACTCAGCAGTTTCTCTGTTCCAGCTGCCTCATGATCAAGACAACAAAACGGAATTCCAGAAAGGTAGAGTGACTCATTTGAGGTTACACAAGAGCTGACTCACATCACAGCCTGGATCTTTCCTGTTTTCAGTCCAGTGGTCCAGGTACAATATGATACTGCCTCCAACATGATTAGAATTCTGAAACATGGGAGTCATTGCTCACCCTGGCTTTTGACTAAAAAAAAAAAAAAATAGCAATTTCAGTAGAGTTATATATAGGTAGACATTCAGGAGAGAGAGGAGTGACTATGTAGTTCCAGCTACTTTTTAGCTTCTTTTAACTTATTTCCATCAGGCTAAATTGGTACCCTTCGGTGATGCCTGTATAAAGCGCTGCCATTGATTTTTTGTCTTAACTGTTTGGATATTTGGGTATGACCAGGAGAAAATCACTTTTGATCATCTCATCCTTTAGGACTTTGCTCTAACTTCCTCCATCATGCTTGTTTAGAAAGTAAGACCGACTACAGTGGTCTTTTTCAGAGATATTTCATCTGGATGCTGATTTTTCAAGGATATGTAGAACCTTTTCTCCCTCTGAGCTTCCTTATTTGTTCCATCCAATATCTATCTATTTATCTACCTATCTATCATCTGTTTAACTATGTGCAATTATATTTTTCTGTCTGTAATTGCCAGATGAGAAAACCAGATTCATACACCAAGCCAAGTATGGGAGATAAAAGAACTGGTTGTCTCACAGACTTCATAGTTGATTTTCTACACATTCTGATTCACCTATGTTTTTTTCTAGGCTCTTTCGAGAACTGATAATGTTGCAGAATTTCAGAACCGCTTCTGAAGGTTGACTACCAAACCTACAAATAAATAAAATTAACAAGAACAGTGACTCCATGCAGTGGTGGCACAAGAGGCAATCTTACACCGTGTGCCACAGATTTTCACCTACAAAACTCTTCTAAAAGATTGCCTGGCTGGAGTTTCAGTTCTTATTTGCCATGGTATTAATGCATACTATTTTTCATGGGTGAAAACAAATGATTATGTTGAAGAATAATTTGCCACTTCTTCTTGTGGAGTTTGATAGAACTATTCAAAGCCATGTGATCAATGAATTATTTATAAACTACAGAACTAACATTTGATAGCAATGCTATTATTAAGGTCTGCCAGACTTTCCAATAGAGCTTGGCTTAATTTTTTTTTTTTTTCCCTGAGTGTGGATCACTTGCCCATTTTAAATTGTAACAAGGGAAAACTTGGTGGAGAGAATGATATTTTATAGCAAAAATAACCAACAGCTCAGTAGATAGCAAAGAAAATTGCCCTCTCCCCAGTCACATTTAAATTCCTAGGCACACAATGTTTGAAGGTAAAGAAGTTGGAATAAGCATATATTTCTTCTCAAAATAAAACCAAGTTGGTTTACTATCAAGGAGAATGATACAATATGTTTTCACATAAAATTTAACATAAGGTGAATATACAAATAAAATTCTAGGCAAACTTATTCTCATACTACTCGTTTCACATTTATAAGGATAAATGTCCCCTGATAGAGTCACTCCTACCCCCTAAATTCTCTCAAGGCAGCATTCCCTAGCATCCACTTTTCTGAACACCTTGAACTGCCCATCATTAGGATGTGGAAAATGTGATGCTACGGGCATGACCGACATCAACTGCAGCACAATCACCAACCTCTTAGCTGCTGAACATGCCTTGACCAAAGTGTAATTAACCCATTAGTTGTTTATGCACTGGTACCCATTGAGGAGGCACTCTGCTACTCCCATTTTATAGGAAGGGCAAAGATAATGTTAAAAGTTACATGGCTAGGACTGGAAGCAATGTCTGAATTCTACTTTAAATCAGTTTAACCATTGTTCTAGGTACTGTGGAGATAGATACCATGGAGATGATGGGAGAAGAATAAGATATTATTTCAGTGCTCATTAGCTCACTGGGTCAGCCACAACATTTTCTCTGTTCTCTAGCTGTATCTCCATATCTATTTAAGGTATGGAGAGAGATCTTTTGTCTATCTATGTATCTATCTTTCTATCTCTCTTATCTTTTCAGAGTAAAGTATCTAGTTCCTAACCTTAAAACCACAGATGTTCAATGAATAGTAGGGATAAATAGAATTTGGACTTAAAGCCCAGGCCCTGGGAGTTGGTTAAAAAAAAAGTTGCCATAGAATGAACTGGGTTTTAGTTGTAAGTTAAATAAGTTCTGGAGATGTAACATACATCATGATGACTTTAACATTCTTGTATTTTGTATGTGAAAGTTGCTAAAAGAATAGATTTTTAAAGCTGTCATTATAAGAAAAAATTGTAACTATGTGAGGTGATATATATTAATATATGCATTGTGGTAATCATTTTGCAATATATGCATACATCAAATCATTATGTTTACACTTAAACTAATACAATTTTATGTCAATTAGAACTTAGTAAAACTGGAAAATAAATATTAAAATAAAATACTAGTTAAACATTGAAAAAAAAGAATGAACCAGATTTCCCTCTTTGTCTCTCAACCCACACTTTGAATCAAATCATACCAGATCTGCTGAAACTTAAACTAGAGATAATTACTATTTTTTATGTGCAACTGAGACTGTGGTAACTTGTTATGCAGCAGAAGCTGACTAATACACTAGATGTGAAAAATATATCCACTTATTTCCCTTCTGCAAACACAGAATTTGTAAATATGTCATAGACACAACAACACTAAGACGTGACTTTGTGTCATGGTAGTTATTAGGGAGACTGGTTTGGGGCTCTGATAATTTTTTTGCCATATTGGTTACCCCCAAATTGGTCTGAGAATATGTATTCTGCCTGAGGACTCACATATAGTATCTGCCAGTTTCGTTGGCAGATACTTACTGCTTGCTTCTCCATAAAGCTACCCATAGTTGATGAATAATGATAAGACTCTTTTGAATAATTCACATTTTTTTTTTATAGAGAGAAACTGACTTTTTGAAGTCTGATTAAACGTGTCTTGCTTTTAGCTGAATGTATACTAGTTCTAGTTTAGCCATAAGAAAGGAAATGTTTGTCAGATTAGGGAAGGTAATGGATGAGACTGTGAAAAATGCGTTTGCCAGAAAGCAAATAAAAGGTAATATATAGGAATGGTGGAGGCACTCAGCACTGGACTAAAATTATAGCCTCACTTACTTATAATCCATGGTCTTTGCCTACAGGCTGAATTAAGTAACACATTTACTCATTTCCACATTTTGTATAAATAGCTGCTGCAAGGCCCAGGAATCGAAAAATAAAACAGATTTTGTTCAACTTTCTGTCCCTAGTACATGGCCTCAAGCCTGATAGTAAGTATATGCTCACTAAGCCTTTTAAAAATAGATGCATAGGAGCCAGGGTGAACCTCTGAAAATCTAAGACCTGTCCTGTCACTCTTCCATTCAAAATCTTTCTGTGGCTTTCACATCACCAGAGATGAACAAAAAAGTCCCTGTGATGACTTCCAAAGCCCTACATGGTCTGACCTTGAACTCCTATTCTAACCACATCAACTTCATTCTTCCCTAGCCACCTGGTTCTCCTGTTTTTCAAACTCACTAAGTTTATTTCTGTCTCAGGACCTTGGTACTTTTCACCTCCTCTACCTGAATTGCTCTTCCTTTGAATATGTGCATGGCTCCCTTTCCTGCTTCCCTGTGGTCTTTATTCAAATATTTCCTGTTCCATTTGACCTTCCCTGGCCACAGGAAATGTGAAAAATTACAACTCCCTGCCTCACTCTCAAGCACTTCCTGCTTCCATGGACAGGTTGTTAATTCAATTTTTTCTTTGTTCTCACCCAGTATAACAATAGATATGGATATATTTATCTCTCTCTCTAGCTAGGCTGTAAGCTTCCTCTAATGATGAAATTTTTCTATTTTTTGGTTTATTGCTAGATCTTAAAACAGTACTTGACAGAGAGCAGTCACACAATACCTCTTTGTTAAATGAGTGATGGAGTGGCAGTTTATGCCACATGTTGGGTGGTTCCATGAACAAAGAGATGCACCTTGGCAATGGATTCTATTGCCTCTGCTTAGGACCAGGACTGTCTCCGCATCACTCACTTGAAAGGGATGCTGTTTTAAGAGAGGTGGAAGGTGTGTAGGAGATAATTCTTCAAGTTGTTTGTGATGATCTAATATTGACAACTGGAATAATAAACCAAGTTGGTGCTAATGTGCAGTGTGGAGGTAGCAAGTGTGCTTTAGCTCCGTATCACAAAATCAGCCTACATCTTTGTACTGGTCAATGGGGAACAGCCAGATAACTGCTGTGATTTATTAACTGTGTCTCCCTAATTAAGATAAAATATTTGATGCATTAATATTTCCTCTGTCTGCTGCTTGAGCTTTAGGAATAAGAAATCCAGTGACAGATAGGCCCTCCTAGATTCTGATGAATTCTTTTAGGAGGGAATTTTTTTTAATTGGAGGATAATTGCTTTACAAGATTGTGTTGATTTCTGCCATATAACAACATGAGTCAGCCATAGGTATACATATGTTCCGTCCCTCTTGAGCCTCCCTCCCTCCTCCCACTGTATCCCACCCCTTTAGGTTGTCACCACAGAGTATCGGATTCAAGCTCCCTGCGTCATACAGTAAATTTCCACTGGCTATCTAATTTTGTATATAGTAACGTATCGGAGAAGGCAATGGCAACCCACTCCAGTACTCTTGCTTGGAAAATCCCATGGATGGAGAAGCCTGGTAGGCTGCAGTCCATGGGGT
>NW_011494915.1:1792597-1793423 GCF_000754665.1 Bison bison bison | reverse complement strand
GCCAGTTAGGAAGCTTTACAATCCTCCATTCCATTTATGTGTCTCATTTGGAATTATTTACCTAGAGGAAAAACAATGATATTGACATTTTTGATCTATCTCATGTGTCTAGAAAGTTTGAACACTGACATTTTCATTTTATGATGCAATATTTCTGTGGCTCTGAATAGGTGGGCAATTGAAAGCTTGGGATCTGGAGTTAGGGAGGATGGAATTTGAATTCTAACTCTGCCATTTACTATCTGTGTGGCTTTGGGCTAGACACTTACTCTTTCTGTGTCTCAGTTTACCCATCTATAGAATGGAGATTATAACAGAATCTCATTAACAAGGTTTTGTGAGATGAAACATAGCACAATAGTGCCAAGTGCACATATTATTATCATTATTATTTCTGTCATTATTATTAATATTGTTGTTATTGTTTATTACTACTATCATACTACTACAGAGATTTACGTTAGGGATAAATTTATCTGTTAAATGTAAAGTGCTGAATATGAAGTCTGGCACAAAGTAGGTTCTTAGTAAAAGGCAAATATTATTCATTAAGTTTTTTTTTTTTTTTAAAGAAAAATATCTATGACCTTTTATTTTATTTTATTTTTTCAAGGTCTATCTATGTTGTAATCTGTGTTAGAATTTGCTTCCTTTTTATTTTATTTTTTTATGTTAATAAACTTCTGTTTGATTTTGTCCTGCTATTCTGTCATTTCTTACAGAGATCCTCAGCTAAGACTCAGAAGGGTAAGGGAAATAGCCTCTATGTCACCCTAAGTCAGCTTCAATAATTGCCATAGTGAGCTAGTCTTTTTTTTTTTTGGGG
>NW_011494915.1:1740528-1792497 GCF_000754665.1 Bison bison bison | reverse complement strand
CATTGGAGAAGGAAATGGCAACCCACTCCAGTGTTCTTGCCTGGAGAATCCCAGGGACGGGTGAGCCTGATGGGCTGCCGTCTACAGGGTTGCACAGAGTGGGACATGACTGAAGCAACTTGGCAGCAACAGCAGCAGCAACAATGTGTATGTTTCAATGCTGCTCTCTCAATTCATCCCACCCTCTCCTTTCCCTGGCTATGTCCACAAGTCTTTTCTCTATGTCTGGATTTCCATTGCAGGGAGGGACTTTTAAAAAGCTGATTCTTTTCTGATGAAAATAAGTAGGGAGAGACATCCTAGAAATTCTGAGCTCTGGAAGAGACTGCAGCTGTATCTTTGCCATTACAACCAGCCATTAGAGTAAGACTCTAAGAACAAAAGTTATTTCACTGGCTCTTCCTGAATGGGAAAGATGGAGCTCAAGTAAATGATTCAGAAAGTGCCATTAATGTAGCTTCTCCAGGTAAAACCAGATCCAGTGGGAAGGGACCACAGAGCATTGTCTACCTTGAGTATCTTCCAGCAGTTTTATCTTTATCTTTTTCTATTTCTATTACATACACATTCATACATCCCTGGCATAGGCTTTCTTGAATATTTGGATCAGAGAATGTTTACATCTGATAAAGCAGATTTGTGAGGTAAAGAAAACTCAAATACACTCAAATAAACTAAAGCATTTTGGAAATAATCCAAATGATAGGGTATAAAATCATTAGGGATGGAATATGAAAAAAAAAAATTCCAGTCTATAAAATCCTGGTGCATAGATAGGGGAATTCAGTGAAGTGCAAACACATATATTGAATATTGGCAATGTATGGGCAAGATGCATTAGAGATATTACCTAGCATATTTCTCTTTCTAAACTCATTAAGCAGGTAATATCTTCATTTATTCATAAGCATTAGAAGGTTGATATAACTTGACTGAATTATTATAATCCTATTTTTTATCAATTAGTAGACACTTGTAGTGAAGTTCAGTAACTTGTCCAAAACCAAATAGTTGGAAATGGCAGAGCCATGATGTAAACCTGGATCCTTTTCCTCCCAAGTCCTTGTCACTATACTCCATCACCTCACTGGCAGCATGAGAGGATTGCCTTGATAGTACCTCAAAGAAATTCAATAATACACAGAATATAATCCATTGTAAAACTCATTTCCCCAAAATGACATTACTGGAAAGCTCAGAGGTTCAACAAATTTTCTGTATAAATTTAGCACTTGCCCACATCTTTGACTTTGTATCCTATTTTATTTAACTCTCCAGCTCAATACTACTCCTCACAAGATTTCCTATCTCCATGCTTTTGCACGAATATTATTCTTCCACACAGGATGCCTCAACTTTCAACCCAAATGCTACATATTTTCCGAGACTTAGATAAAATGCGCGTGTTCTTTGAAGCCATCCTATGTTTACTCAGGAACTGAGATACTTGTCACTTTATGCACCTCACTGGGATCCAGCCTTTATTTTATTTTTTTTCTGATGTATTGCTACGATGCATAGCAGACACCCAGTACACGGTTATAAAATGAATGTACGAAAACAGATACAATGCTATACTCTGCAAGAAATATGAACCAGAGCTGCTTTTGTGGACAACATCTCAGATCAGCACCTTGGAGAGGAGCCAGCTCTACTAAGAACTTGGCCTTGTGTGGGCCCCTGGCCTCATCCCTTCTGATATTGGTGTATGGCCTTTGAAAAACTCTCTCACTTGTTATTAAGGAGGTACAGGTAAAATAGTGAAGATAATTTACAAAGATGGGATTTTTTTTTTTTAACCCAGAGCAAAACATCACATGCATTAAGAGATGTTTTGGCTGTCATGGTTTACAACAACACATGATACAGAATTCAGAGAAATGTTCTTTTCCTGGAAGCACAAGAGGCAGTTTTTCAGTAGGTAAATAATGCCAGCATATGAGTCATGCATTATAATCCCAGATATGCTATTTTGGGCAATCACTTAATCTTTCACAGAGCTCAATTTTCTCATTTATAAACAAAATTATTCATATGTTTTTGCCTATTTTTGAGGGTGATTTCAGGAAACATATGAAAAGATATTATGTCAGATATATTCTGCATAAGCATAGTTTAATTTTGTTTTTTGACTAATAACTTGTTAAGACAATAACTTGTTAAGACAATCATGACCCTATGAACCCCAAAATTGAGCAGCCAGCACATTAGCCATCTGGGGTTGTGTGGGTGGGAAGAGAATATTTAAAGCTATCACGAACTAGATTTCTTTTAAATAAGCACTGTCTAATTTCTGAAGTTGCCTATTACTAGCATATTATAACATTAAAACTCAAAGAGTTTCTTTTTTTCTTTTTGTAGGGTTTAAATGTCTCAAGAGGTGAATTGAGAGGAAAAATAACTCTATGTTTAAGGTGATTACTACTCCTCAAAGTTTCAAAGCAGCATTTAAGACTTTGTCTCAAAAACTTTAATAGAAGGGGAAATTATGCTAATTAGGATAATGGGAATTTATACATCTAAGCCTAAGGATCCTTTTGAGGAAGGGAGATGCTTCCTTGGGCAGCTCCTCACTCAACTGGGAGTGGAAAAATTACACTGGGAAAGTGATAAACGCTTACCAGTCTATGAAACTACACTTAGGAGGCATTATTTTCCCCTCTGCTTGGGGAAGATTCAAAGCTGTGACCAAGACTCTGAAGGATTTCTTAGGGGTCTGGAACCAACAGATACTCGTCTATTTCTCAGTCTCTTGCGTAATTTCCCCACACACACACACACCTCTGCAATGCCCTGTGGATCTCATTTTCCCCATTAAGCCTACTTGTATGAGGATAGCCCTGCATGCTGTAAGAGCTCATCAACTTTCTTTATCACTCTTGCCATTGCTCCTCCCAAGAAAATGGAATGCTCATTTTATTGGTCAGATTATAGATTCCTTTATGGAAAAATTTATTAGTGGATGGAGTCATTGGAAATTAAGAGGTTACCTGTTGGTACTGAAGAACAGTTTCAAAACTTTTAAAGTTCAATGTCAAAATAGAGTTTGAACGAACTAAAGCAGATTGTAAATCTAGAACTCCTCCCCAAATATCAGTCTCAGGTGTACAAAAATAGATCCCTTACAATGGTCAGACAATGCATAATAAATTTTCTGGGTTCTCTTTCCCTCCCAGACAACTGAATTAGATTTTCTCTTTTATTCACGTATTCAGTTCTGCAAGTCAGTTATAGTCCACTGTAAGCAAAGGTACAGGTAGGAAAGGTGAATAAAAGTTAGTTTTCCTATCCAGGAATTTATACTTTTGAAGTCTTATTATCGGGTTCCAAGGAGTTTATTCTCTTATCTTTGAAGTATGAAGTGATAAGCTTTCTCAGGCCTCCTCCTCTCACTGTGTCTTACAGATGGCATTTACAGTCTTTGGCTGAAGGAATTAATATGGAGCAATAGGTTACTCCTGCAATGCAGGAGACTTAGGTTCGATCCTTGGGTTGGGAACATCCCCTGGAGAAGGAAATAGCTACCCACCCCAGTATTCTTGCCTGGAGAATTCCATGGACAGAGGAGCCTGGTGGGCTACAGTCCAGGAGGTCACAAAGAGTTGGACATGACTGAGCGACTAACACACGCTGTATATGTTACTTGCTTTCACTTCGGAGTTCTGTGAAATCCTTATGAAAGCCGTTATTTCCAAGTCATCCTGGTAGAGGAACTCTGCTTGGCTTTCATGACACAGGATACACCAACAGGAAGAACAAATCTCAAGTTCTGCCAACCTTACGGTCTTTCTTAGACCTCTTTCTTAAGGACTGACTGGAGGGGAGTGGGTGGCGTGGGATTTTCATTAGACATGACAACAGAATGTACTTCTGTCTCTGCTTTTCTCTCTTCTGTATCTCACTCCATTACATGGAGATAAATGTGCATGAAATCACTGGAGGGACCTTGCTAACATACAGATACTGATTTCACAGTTTTGGAGAGAGGACAGAGATTCTGCATTTCTCCCACCCTCTCATGTTAAACAGGTGCCGCTGGGCTGTGGACCACACACAAGAACAGCCCAAAGCTTCTACTCAGCTTGCCAGGGCGTGCCGCCCTCTGCCCAAATCCACTTAGCAGGCAGCTGGTCCTGGCTTTCTTCTGCTTCTGTCACCCATGTGTACAATTCCCTCAAGCTCTTTTTGTGGCAGAATGCTTTTCAAGGGAGGTAGGGTCTTCTGCTGCAATTACTACACTGACACCTTCAGGATGGAACCACTCATCCTGTATCCCACTCTTCCATTAAGAATTCTAGATATAAAACTGCAGTAGTGAAGTACCTACTATCCAGAGGATGACGGCCAATGGCCAAAGGGGTGTCATTGTCACTTCTATTCTTTTCTTCCTTGACTTATGTTTAAGTTTCTTAAGACATCTAATTTCCATGGAAGCCATCATCAGTTAAGTTGCTGATATTTTTGGAGACTCCTGTGCAAGGGCTGGTAAGAACTTTTTCCAACTTGATGACACCAGAGTTAAAATAACTTTCACAAACACAGATTTAAACACAAATTGAAACTCATCAAAGCTATAGAGGCACGTTAGCTGGCTTAACCAGGGAGGCAGGGAGATAGAAAACTATTCTGGTTGGACTGAGAAAGTCAGCAGCCTCTGTCAAATACCTGTTTCTTGGTACCAGTAATAATACTGAGTTCTCTTTCTTTAAGGGATGGTTCTTTCATAAATGCTACTGAGCATATGGTTTGTGTCAGGGACTATGTGAGGTACTGTGGGAGTAACAAAGATAGATAAGTGCTTGCTTTCCAGAGATCTAAATGGAGGCCAGAACTAACACATAAATAACATGACTTTTGAAAGGCTCTCATAGGCCATTAGTGTATTCAGCTAACAGCTTATTATTAAGCTACTGCCATGTGCCAAGCCACATTAATTATCATCATATCCGTTATTTTCAGCTATATTGTAAGATCATTTCCTCCAAGGAAATGTAAGTTGGAGAAAGAATTCTAGAGAATGTTCTCTAGTAAAGAGTGTAGGTTTTTGAATATGACCACTCTCCTGGTGGCTCAGACAGTGAAGAATCCTGCTTCCAGTGCAGGAGACTCGAGTTCAATCCTGGGTCAGGAAGATCTCCTGGAGAAGGATATGGCTAACCACTCCAGTATTCTTGCCTGAAGTCCATGGATGAGGAGCTTGGCAAGCTACCGTTCATAGGGTCACAAAGAGTCAGGTATAACTGAATGACTAACACTAAAATTATACAATATATTTAAAGCTATCCTTTGGGTAAGAACAATGCACTAGGTGTTGGGGGATGTAAGTTCCCATCTTCATTCAACTATTTGTTAAATGTAACTTGGGCAGAATACTTATTTCTCTCATGTATAAAATAAAAATATTGAATTATGTAATCTGCAAGGCCCCACTTAGCTCTAAATTTCTGTGGAAATCAACATGGGGTTTGAAATCAGAGAACCTGGTACTTCTCACTAGCTGGGGAACTTAGCAAAGTCACTCGATGTTCCTGAAACCAGGTTCCTCATTTGAGAATGAAGAGAGACATGATGCTGCCTAGAATTGCAGACCCAGCATTTTAGCACAATGTCGGGCACTTAGTAGGAACTACAAAAACTATTTTTCAATGGAAGAATACTTTTCTACCCTGTGAAAATTAAATGAGATCACACATACAAAAGAAGTTTAGAAATGTTATACCACTGTTTCAGTAATGGTTCGTACACTTCTTATGAACTCAATTTACACTATTTAAAAAAAAGGCAAAAAAACAACAGCTTCCCTATGTTGTGGGCTGAGTATGGTTCTTTATCCAGCATTATTTGTTAACACGAGGGTACATCTCCAAATTTTGCATCACACATTACAACAGCAAAAAGTAAGCCTGGTTGGGGGGGATGACTGGGTAAACGATTTAATGAGCTATTAAATTTCCTATCAGAAAGCCAGAAACTCACAGGGAGTCCAAAATACCAACTTCTGAATAAACAGCCAAATAATAACCTACATTTAAAAGCCAGCAATCCATTCTTAACACGCCTACAAGATAAACTAAACAGGAGAAAAAGAAAAGCCAGCTTGGGCTCAGACACTTCCCTTAAGGTAACTTTATTCATCATTTCTAAAGCTTCCAATTTCCAGACAACGGTCTCTTAATACGGACTTGCAGGTTTCATATGAGAATGACAAGAAGTTTAAGGTATGAAAATTTGCTGCTTCTGTGGCAGAGAATTTGTCTTAGGTTGGAATTTCTTTGAAATGATGGTTTGAGTTCAGCCTGTCCGTGTTATGTAAATGCCATGGCAGGTGTTTACCGGGTCCCCCCACTGTCTATCCCCTCATTCTAGTTCTTCAGTTGCTGTTTTCCTATTCTTGAAAGGGTTGTGGAGGAGACCAGCTGTAGTTTGGTCTGGCTTTGATGTTCAGTAGACTCCCCAGGTTTCCCATGAATGATTTCTCTCACTGAGAGTTACTTTGAGCTGGAGGGAGAGTTGAATGTTCTCAAAAGACTAAAACAAATTCCCTTAGGTATATGACAGAAAGAAAGAACATTGCCTCCTTATTTCTGCTCCAGTTCATCTATCTAGAAAGGCAGGCTAGTGGGAAGGCTGGAACAAAGGCTAGGATTGCACCAGGAAGCCAGCTGGGTGCCTCATGGAGTAGGCTGGAAAGGAGAGAAGGCAAAGGCGGCTGTGAGTAAAAAGGGCTTAATAGATAAGAGCTAATGTTTCCTCAGGGGGTAGAACAGGCCAGATATGTTATTGGTAAGAACAGCAGCAAAAATAGAAGCTACACCAGTAATGACAAAGCAACTACTATTTAACTGATTGCCTACTGCGTGTCATGTTTGATAACAAGGTTGATCATATATGTTGATTTGCTTATTCATTGCAAAAACCATGTGACATTTTCACAGATGAGGAAGTGGAGGTAAAAAGAGGTTTAGTGATTTGTGCAAAATTACATAACTGTAATAATACAGAATTAAGTTTCAAATCAAAGTCCATCTCAGTCTATAGCCTACAGTCTTTCCATTTCATCATGAAGTATTGAGAAGGGTCTCAAGAACATTTGCATGGTGGGCTTATTTTGTTTACACCCCTGACTTCCATGGCTTATATCATAAAATATGGAGTGGACTTTGAGCTAATAGAATGGCCTAGTTTTGCTGAGGGAATAAGAGAGCAGAGCTTCTTTTCTAGTTTAAAGCTAAAACTATTCATAATCTGAATTATCAGAAGTCTGCAAAGGGAAGAAGTGGTAGGAAAGGCAGAGAGCATCTACTATTAAAGTAAGCATTTTTTTTGCTAACAAAAAGGTTGGCCCCCAGTCCTCTGAATCCACTCTCTCTACACAGCAGCTGAGCTGCCACAGGGTTAGGCAAGCACTCTGAGACTTGCCATGCATGGGCAGCAACCAGTTCACAACCATCCTGGCTGAATGCCCTAAGCCTCACTCTCCCCTGCAGCAGACAAGCCACAACTGGGATGGGCAAGCAGCTCAAAACCCAGCTTTCTCCCTTCAGTGGCTGAGCCACAACAAGACCAGGGGAGCACCCTGAGCCCCACCCTCCCTGTGCAGCAGCTACAGTCCTATCAAGCTAGTGGGCACAGCACAGTCCATACCATAGCTCTGGTGGCCAGGTCAAACTGTGCTTCTAGGCCACATGGAACAGCTCCCATCAAAACAATTCCTTTACGACTGAGGGAGGAAACCATTCGACCTAACACAGAGGAGACAGAGGAATATGTTCCAAACCAAAGTACAAGACAAATCCCCACAAAAAGACCTTAATAGAGATAAGCCATGTACTTGAAAAAGAGATCAAAGCAATGGTCATAAAGATGCTCACCAATCTCAGGAGAAGAACGGATGACCACAGAGACAACCTCAACAAAGAAATATACAGGAAAGCAGCACACAAAAGTTATAACTGAACTGAAAAATACCCTAGAAGGGTTCGTTAGCAAAACGGAAGAAACACAAGCATGAATCAGCAAGCTAGAATACAAAGCAATGGAAATCACCCAGACAAAGCAGCAAAGTAGAAAATGAATTCTAAAAAGTGAGGGTATCTTAAGGGACCTCTGGGACAACATCAAGTGGAATAATATTCACTTTATAAAGTTCCCAGAAGAAGAGACAGAAAGGGCCAGAAAAATTAGTTGAAGAAAGAATGGCTGAAAATATCCCTATTCCAGGAAAGGAAACAGATATCCACATCAAGGAAGCCTCAAGGGTTCCAAATAAAACTAAGACAAAGAAATGACAAAAAGATAAAATTACAGGCCAATATCCCTGATGAACACAGATGCAAAAGTCTTCAGCAAAATTTTAGCGAATTAAATTCAAGAGTACATTAAAAAGAGTCATAAACTATGATCAAGTGGGATTCTTTTGGAGAGACAGATGATTTAACATGTGCAAATCAATCAATACAATATGCTACATTAACAAAACAAAGGATAAAAATCATACGATTATCTCGATAAAGAAAAAGCATATGACAAAATTCAATATTCATTTATGATAAATACTCTCAACAAGTAGATATAAAGGGAATGTACCTCAACATAATAAAGGCTGTATATGATAAATCCACAGCTAACATCAAATTCAACAGTGAAAAGCTGAAAGCTTTCCCTCTAAGATCAGGAAAAATATAAAGATACCCACTTCTATAAAACTGTCACTATTTGCAGATGACACGTTCCTATAAATACAATATCCTTCAGACTCCACCAAAAAACTCTTAGATCCAATAAATAAATTCAGTGAACTTGTAGGATACAAAATAGTTTACAGAAATCTACTGCATTTCTATATGCTAATAATGAACTATCAGAAAGAGAAGGCAAAAAAATCCCATTTAAAATTGCATCAAAAAATAAAACTGCATCAAAAAAGAGTAAAATACTTAGGAATAAATTTAACCAAGTATTCTGAAAACTATATGAAACTGATGAAAGAAACTGAAGATGATACAAAAAAATAGACTGAGATTCTGTGTTCATGAACTGGAAGAACTGACATTGTTAAAATGTACATACTACCCAAAGCAGTCTACAGAGTCCATGCAGTCCCTATCAAGATATTCATGGCATTTTTAATAGAACCCAAACAAATAATCCTAAAATTGGTATGAAACTACAAAAGACTACAAACAACCACAGCAATTCTGAGAAAGAAGAAAAGAATTTGGAGGTACCATGCTACTGCAAAACTATAGTAATCAAAACCCAATGGTACTGGCAAAAAAAAAACCCAAAAACCAAACCAAAACAAAAAAACCAGGCATATAGATCCATGGGCAAATTGGAGAGGCCAGAAATAAACCAACACTTACATGATCAAGTAATCTACAACAATGGATACACAATGAGGGAAACAGTCTTTTCCATAAATGGTACTGGGAAAGCTACAGCTATAAGCAAAAGAATGAAACTCGACTACTTTCTTATACCATATACAAAAATAAACAAAATGGATTAAAGACTTAAATGTATTTAAGACTGGAAACCATAACATTCCTAGAAGTAAACATAGGCAGTCAGCTCTCTGACATTAATCCTAGAAATATCTGTTTTGAATCTGTCTTCTCAGGCAAGGGAAACAAAGCAAAAATAAACATATGTGACTACACTGAACTAAAAGCTTTATGGAGCAAAGGAAACTATCAACAAAATGAAAAGGCAACATACAGATTAAGAGGAGATACTGACAAATGATATTATCCTTAAGGGTTTGATATCCAAACTATATAAAGAATTCATACAACACAATATCAAAAAACAAATTCATACAACTTAATATAAAAAAACAAACAATCTGATTAAAAAATGGGCAGAGGACCCGAGTCAACATTTTTCCAAAGAAGACATACTGATTGCTCAACATCACTAATTATCAGGGAAATGCAAATCAAAAGCACAATTAGGTATCACCTCACACCTGTCAGAATAGCTATTAAGACAACAAGCCATTGTCAAATAGCTATTAAAACACAACAAATAACCAGTGTCCATGAGGATGTGGAGAAAAGGGAACCCTCTTTTACTGTTGGTGGGAATGTGAATTGGTACAGTCCATCCAATAAAACAGTAGAGAGGTTCCCTCAAAAATCAAAAATAGAACTGCCAAGCAACCCAGCAATTCCACTTCTGGGTTTTATGAGAAGACAAAAACACTAATTCAAAAAAGAAAGTTGTACTCCACTATTCACTCCAGTAGTATTTACAGTAGCTAAGATATGGAAGCAACTTAAGTGTAAATAGAGAAGATCTGGTATATATGCAATGTGATACTATTTAACTACAAAAGAGAATTCAATCTTGCCACTTGTGACAACACAGATGGATCCAGGGGGTAAATGAAACAAGTCAGAGAAAGACAATACATGATCATAGTGACATGTGGAATCTCAAAAAACTAGACAAAACAGAAACGGACACATAGATACAGAGAAGAAATTGATCATTGTCAGAGGGGAGGGTGGTAGAGGGTTGGGCAAGATAGGCAAAGGGGATTAAAAGATACAAATTTTCAGTTATAAAATAAGTATGTTATGGAGATGTAAGGTACAATATATAGAATCAACAACATTGTAATAACCTTGTATAATGATAGATGGTAACTAGATTTAGTGTGGTGATCAGTTTGTAATGTACAAAAATACTAAATCACTATGTCGTACACCTGAAACTAATATAATACTGGATGCCAATTATAAATCAATTGTAAAAAGACTCTCAATGTATGTTTTTACTGTGAGTACATCCCCAGGCTCTGGCATTCCACCTGGAATACTAAAGAAATGCAAGGGCAATAGAGAATGTTAAATAGATAGACTTTGTTTTTATAAAATTTTTCTGGGTTTAGCAGGTAAAATAGGAGTTACAGTAGAGATGGAGCTTGCATGCATTTAATTTACAAGCTGAATTTAGATCTAACTTTTTCTTGGCCCTCCACTCCCCTCGTATTCAGATTCTTCTATATCATCTCCTCAAACAGATAATTTTAGTGGGAAATTGGCTCAAATGCTGAACAAAGAAAGGCATTTTAGAGGTTTTTCACACTCATCTACTGCTAAGGATTTTCTAGTTATGCTAACTGCTGAGGGTTTGAATGTCCAGATGTCTACACAGAGACCTTTGTTTCTTCCTTATGGCTTCTCAAATTTTAATAAGCATTTAATCAGAGTGATGTCATGTAATAATCTTAAGATCCAGATGCGGCATCTGGAAACACTCTTCATAGGGCCTCTCAACTTCAGACTTGACTTTGACATGCTCTGAGCATTAGAATTTTGGATGTGTCCATTAGTCTAAATTTGTAAGAAGTGTCATTCTGAGAAATCTTTCATAAGTCACAGACCTGTCTGGACACAATGAGTTAGGACACAGTTCTCAGGAAATACCAGAGCCCTCTCTGACTTTGGAAAATTTTAACCAAATGCTAGGCTGGGAATTTGTGTGCCAATATCACAGTCTATGTGGTATGATCCCAGGAGCAGTTACTGCTGTTTGAAATAAAAATTAGGAGTCCAGTGACAGTCCTGGTTTCTGCAGTTAGCAAAGGGGTGTCACACATTTACTAGGGTGCTGTGAATCCTTCATGTCTTTGCCTTCACATTTTGAACAATATGTATTAATGTCTTCTGCAACTGAGGGTTCATATTAATTATTACAGTGATTTTGTTGGATGTGAGATTGTGCTGAGATTGAGGCAGCTCTATCAGTAGAGAACACCTGCTGACAGTCAGAAGAGTCTAGTCATGATATCACATCAGCATGGGGAAAAGAGCTCGGGTTTCTGAGAATACTCAACAATTTTACATTGTGGGTATATTAGGGAGTTTAGTCAGGGAAGTAAACAGTCTGCATTGGGTTGACAGCAATCAACAAAGAGGAGAAAAATAATGATGATCACACACTGAAATGTTACCCTGTTTTAAAGAACTGTACTGTAGGTTTAACGGATTCATTAACTGCTGCCTTCAATCTCTTAACTGCTTTAATATGTGGCCAAAATTTCTGGTATTTTAAAGGTTGAGGATCACTCACATAGCACCACAAAACCTTATCCCTCAAATATTATAGGGAGAACAGCTCAGTATTTACCCAGTGAATGGGAATCTACGATCTATGTGCTTATACGTGGAATGCTCCAGATTCACTGGAGGGTTTGTGATTTGAGAAAGCACAAAAGTATGGAGGAATGGCAAGTGTGGAACTACTTTGTATTAAAAAGTTGGGAGAGTGATCACAGGAAGTCAAATGCTCAAAAAAAAAAACATACGCAGCTAAATAAAAATGTTGCTATATGCATGATTTCGAAGAGGCAGAGTATCAGTTGTTGAATATATATTTAAGAATAGACAAACAAATGAATTTGTCAATGAATAAATAACCTTTACCATATATCATGATTTCCTATGTACTAGACATGTATATGATCTTACTTAAGAAGGCAGGTATTATCATATGTCTGCTGCCATGAAGGGTTTAAGGCAAGAAATTAAATAACCTGTCTAAGGTGAGCTCGTAAATGGCAGAACTGGAATTTGAACTCAGAACTATGCCATCACCAAAGACCACTTTATTAAGCTATCATATATTAGGCAGTGATAGGTTTTATTTTCTTGAGCTCAAAAATCACTGCATATGGTGAAAGCGGCCACAAAATTAAAAGACACTTGCTCCTTGGAAGGAAAGCTATGACAAACCTAGACAGCATATTAAGAAAGCAGAAACATCACTTTGTCAATCAAGGTTCATGTAGTCCAAGCTATGGTTTTTCCAGTAGTCATGTATGGATGTGAGTTGGACCAGAAAGAAGGCTGAGCACTGAAGAATTGGTGCTTTTTATGGTGTTGAAAAATCCCATGGGCGGAGGAGCCTGGTAGGCTGCAGTCCATGGGGTCACTAACAGTTGGACACGACTGAGCGACTTCACTTTGACTTTTTACTTTCATGCATTGGAGAAGGAAATGGCAACCCACTCCAGTGTTCTTGCCTGGAGAATCCCAGGGACGGAGGAGCCTGGTGGGCTGCCATCGTCTACGGGGTCACATAGAGTTGGACACGACTGAAGCGACTTAGCAGCAGCATGGTGTTGGAGAAGACTCTTGAGAGTCCCTTTGACTGCAAAAAGATCAACCAGTCAATCCTAAAGGAAAGCAACCCTGAATATTCATTAGAAGGACTGATGCTCAAGTTCCAAAACTTTGGCCACCTGATGTGAAGAGTCAACTCATTGGAAAAGACCCTTATACTGGGAAAAATTGAAGCCAAAAGGAGAAGGGGGAGGCAGAGGATAAGATAGTTAGATAGCATCAATGATTCAATGGACATGAATTTAAGCAAACTCCGGGAGACAGTGAAGGACAGGGGAGACTGGTGTGCTCCTGTCCATGGGGTCGCAAAGAGTTGGACATGACTTAGCGATTGAAGAACAACAACAATGTATTAGGCATAAGCCATAGATCTACTTGCTACCGATGAGCCAAAATTTAATTAAAAACATTAAAGCTGATCACATCCTTCTCCTCCTAAAGCCCTATAATGACTTCCCATCATTCAGAGAATAAAATCCCAAATGCCTACTTGGGGCTGGAAAGGTCACCTACCTCTGGGTCCTCATCCTTTTTGCATTAGGTACTTTTTGTTTTTCTAACCAACCAAGCTTATTCCCACTCCCAGAGGCTGGCATTTGGTGTCCTAGCTGTCTGGAATATTCTTCCTTCAGATCTTTTCAGATCTCTCACAAATGTCACCTCTTAGAAAGACTTTTTCATCTTTCACTCTGAGTGGTATGTGAGTTCCAAAGATTCTCTCAGTATTATCACTGCAACTGCAGGATCTAAAACAATGCCTGGCACATAGTAGGTACTCAACTGAAATATTAATTAAATGAATGAGTGAGTTCATTCTCTAAAGCAAAGACTGAATGCCAGCTGTAATCATGAAGATATTTCTTTTGTATGGAAGGTAGAAAACATCTTGGAGGGTTAGGGAGGTGAAAAATAACATCTGGGTAAAACATTGTCACTTTATGAAAGCACAAGATTGATCAAGGAACATAAGCCCCCAGCCTGTAAGAACAAGGCACAGAAAGATGAAGTTGAAACACAGACCTGAAAGGGTCGAAAATTTGTGGTTCTATTCTCACCGGTCAGGTTAAACTTCATGACCTCAAAATGGTGCAAATAAAAATGAATTTTGGCCAAAGTGAGCTGATGACAAATTTGGCCAGAGGGTCACCAGGCAGACATAATTTCAATGTAAACAATCTTCCACAGCGAAGGCAGTGTCCTATTTGGGAGTGTGATTCCAATATAATATTTTATAGGGCTGCAGCAATTTGGGCCAGACAGAACTGTACAAGTCTCTTGTTAAGCTGAAATAACTGCAGAATTCAGAATATGTCATGTGAGTGTCAATCTGTGAACTCTTAGCTCTTGCCAGTTCTAAAAGACGACAGATCAATTCCCATTCAGCTGCCCGTCCCAAGGTTAAGGTATCTCTGAGGCACAATTTCCAAGACTCAGATGGAGTTTGGAATTTAACAGTTATTGTTTCAGGTGAGAAGTGTAATCTAATGAAGTGTGCAGTGATATCCTGTGGTGAGCACTTGAACGTTAATCTGCTTGGAATAAGGCAGTGGGTCTCATCCGACCTTGTCATCTATATTGAATTTAACACTCCCAGTGAACACATTTTGAACAGCTCACCTCAAATGGATGCGATCTGTTTCGATTTTTATTCTTGCTCCTAATAGTTTAATACAGCTGAGTAACTCCCAGGGCCTTTGGTACAAATCAGCAGTGTGGCTCCCTGCTGCCAGTTATGGGCTGGTGCATGACATAGCTAGAAATTGACCTTCATACAATACCTCTCTCTCTGTTTCTCCCACTGATCCTTATTCTAGGAGGTGACTGAGAAACCCAGTAAGTAATTTTCCCCTGGGGGTCTCCCCGCACCAACTCATGGAGGGACTTGGCAGATGTAGGATGTGTGACAGATAGGAATGCCAACATCGGTTTCCTTTTATAATGAGAGCTAAACTGTTCTGAGAAGTGGTTTATTGTGTGGGGGTTAACATTATGCAGTCGTTTCTGGATTCCATATTTGGTAGGGCATAGAGAGTAAGGTATAATTCAACATCGATCAATTTCATTTTCAGTTTCCACCAAAGGCTAAGACACAGCATTTTTTTTGTTTGTTTGTTTGTTTGTTTTCTGGGTATTTGCATGAATTTGACATGACAGTCCCCAAAGTTTGGGAGTAATAGCTTGACTACATCCCATACATGTATATATTAGATAATTATTTAACTAATGCTATTGTACAGGCAACTGGAGAATCCAGGTTTTTGGAAAGGGACCACTTAGATAAACTCTGTTGAGAAAGAATGTCTTAATCTAGAGAGTGGTATAGATACCTTTGGGCTAAATATCCTCTTTGGATTTTAAGGGGATCTGATAGTCTCTTTGTAAAAGTCAGATTAAACTAGGTTTATTAAAAAAAAACAACACCTCCATTTCTACACAGTTTTGCTCTCTCAGGGAACAAAAAGTATAATTTACTTACTCAAAAAGGCAGCAAAACTGGGTGAAAGTGTTACCTTAATCATTTATGAAGCTCCTGCTTAGTGCTGAACTCTGGACTAGATACTACAGTTGGGAAAACTAAGACTCAGAGAGGTGAAGTAACTTTGCCAAGGACTCACAGCTGGTCAGTGACAGCACTAGGATTTGAAGCCAAGTTCTTTCTGACCTCAAGGTACAGTGTTTTCCCAACATCCATCAGCAATCAAGTTTTGGGATTCTATCTATGAGCCATGGCTGACTTCCTCAAAAATAAGCTATGTCTAAGGTAGGGGCTCTGAAACATCCTTCCAAGAAACTAGTATCTGGGGCATTAGCCACTGACATACTTTGAGGATAGTCTCCGTAAACTCAGTTTCCATTTGAATGGGAACTCATGTCTGACCTACTCACTATTTATTTCTAGTGTTTGGCAACTAGGAAGTGCTTAATAAATAATTGGGTGCATGGATGAATGAATGAATGAACAAATGGTCTCCATAAGCAGAGTCTAAACCACTTCCCTAAACAGGAAGAAATCAGACAATCAGATTTCAGTAAATTGTGCTCAAATCAAAAGTAAGAAGCAATCAAGGATATCCTTAGTTCAGGCTGTTGATTCCACCTGGATAATTCTACAAATCATTGCATATTTGTCTCTTTCTCTCCCTTTAGAACTCATCTCCAATGCCATCTCCTCAGAGGCACTTTCTTCGACTCTGTCTGGAGGTCACCTCAAATCTAGTCACTTGTCTCCTAACCTGGATTTATTTTCTTTATAGAGCTCATCACCAAGGCTGTCTTCATTATTCATTCACGTGTATCTCTCCTTAGCTACTGTTTGTTTCCTATCTTTAGAAGGCCAGCTGGCAGCCTGCTTGTTTTTATTAGGTTGGCTAAAAAGTTCTTTCAGGTTTTTCTGTTACACACTTTACTGAAAAAACCCAAACGAAATTTTTGGCCAAATCAATACTAGTGTATCTCCTATGCCTAGGCATTCAGTGGGTGCTTAATAATTACTTTTTGAATAAAAGAAGCCAAATCCTAGAAAATGGGTTCAAGTCAGGATTTCAGAGGTCAGGATCCAAGAAAAAGGTCAAGGTTCAAGAATGTGGAGATTAATTAATGCATTGGCACATAGGTGATAAATGATGGCTCCAACGCCCTCCACACCTGACTCTCTAGGAGCTGGGGCACCTGCACTCCATCTCACACCCTTTCTTGGACCTTCCCTGCTCTCCAGCACCTCCTTCCCACAAAGACTGCTTGGACTAAGCTATTTCCATCACTGCCTTTCAAATAATCCCTTAGTAACTGAACACACAATCTGTGAGAAAACAGATTCCACTCTTTGACCTCAAGAGTTTCAGACCTTAGTTCAAAGGGAAGAAGGCATCCCTCTGGGCCCTGGCTGGAGAGAACCAAGGCCCTCTTTGCAGATACAGTGTGTTGTTTTTGTGTCCTTGAACTTCCAGAGATAACACTCTTCAGGATCAGTCCGTCTAGAATCATCAGGTCTCTGACAATTGTGGCCATTTTGGTCGTTTTGATTTTCTTTTATTAAAAATTCCTTCATTTATCCTCATAATCACCCCCCATTTTACACAGAAGGAGTATAAAATGTCCTTTCAAGGAAGAGGCAGAGCCTGGCTCACAGTCACCCAGCTGGAAGTGACTCAGAGGAATCTGAAACCGAGATAATCTGACATTGCTGCTGCTACTGCTAAGTCGCTTCAGTCGTGTCCGACTCTGTGCGACTCCAAAGACGGCAGCCCACCAGGCTCCCGCGTTCCTGGGATTCTCCAGGCAAGAACACTGGAGTGGGTTGCCATTTCCTTCTCCAATGCATGAAAGTGAAAAATGAAAGTGAATTTGCTCAGTCGTGTCCGACTCTTCATGACCCCATGGACTGCAGCCTACCAGGCTCCTCTGCCCATGGGATTTTCCAGGCAAGGGATCATGCTTTTCTACATCAACGGGTACCTGGAAGGCTGCCCGAGGCTGAGCTTCATTTTAGCCTCCCTTACAACAAGGGGCTGCAACAGAGGTTGCCTTTATCCTGTTTCACTCTGCGTCCTTTGTGAAAAAGTAAACTGTACGGCTCTCTGAATTTTCCTTTAGCCCTAAACTCCTAACACTATCACTACATCTAACTAGTTTTGAGTCCAAGAGGCTGAAGAGTGGGTGGTTAGATGACTAAGATGTTCCAGTACTGAACAGTCAGAGGGTAGATGGGAAACATTTTCCAGGGATGGCTGACCTAACGAATCTGTCATCAGAGGCTGTGCCCTTCATGCAGTGGAGCCCACTCTTCTCACTTCCCCATTTGTTCCCCAGCCAGACAGATGGCTTCATCTTCCACTTGTGTTATTGCTTGCCTTTCTCACTCTGGGATTCAATAAACGAGTTTAACCGAAAGAAATTTGATGCGGGACAGCTAGGCTGACTCGGTATTAGGCCAGGAAATGCCACTGTCGATCACTGTTTGGGCTTTTCTTGAGAAAGGCTGTAGGTTCAGGGGAGAGTTTATCATTTTCCAAAAGGCACATTGTGTTCTTCAAGGCAAGCAGGGAGATTTGTCTAAACCCAGTTCACCCTTAAGATTTTTTTTTTTTTTCTGGAGCCTGATAGTCTAGGGACAAACAGGACTATGTCAGTAGTGCATTAGTCATACCACGTGCATTGATAATAATAATGATCCTGGTGAGTGTTACCACTGCGACATTTATCAAGTGCTTATTAGGTGTCAGCCTGCACTTTACATTCCCTCACTTCATCCTCAAACTGATCTTCTGAGATAGGTATTTTTATTCCCATTTTTCAGAGGCTCAGAGATGCTAAGGAATATTCCCAAGGCCATACAGCTAGAAAGTGGAAGATGTGAGACTTGAACTAGATATGTTAAAGCCATAGTTTGGGGGTATTTTGCCTTCATGGGGACATTTGGCAATATCCAGTGATTTTTTTAAAATTAGCTTTTATTTTGGAATTGTTTTAGATTTACAGAAGAGTTTCAGAAATAGTAACAAATTTCCCATATTCTCATGCCCACTTCTTTCTATTAATAACATCATGTTAAGAATTAGTATGGTAATTTGTTCATGTTAATAATTAGTCTGATATATTGGAAACAATTAATGAGCCAACATAATACATTACTATTAAATTAATTCTGTACTTTACTCAGATTTTCTTAGTTTTTATCTGATGTCCCTTTTCGTTCCTGGATCCCATATAAGGTTTAAGCCCCTGTCTCCTTAGGCTCCTCTTGTTATTGTTCATTGTTTTCAGTCCCTAAGTTGTGTCTGACTCTTGTGACCTCATAGATTCAAAGGATTAGATCTGGTAGACAGAGTGCCGAAGAATTATGTACAGAAGTTTGTAACATTGTATGGGAGGCAGTGACCAAAAACATCCCAAAGAAAAATAAATGCAAAAAGGTGAAGTGGTTGTCTGAGGGGGCTTTACAAATAGCTGAGGCAAGAAGAGAAGTGAAAAGCAAGGGAGTAATTAAAATATATACCCAATTGAATGCAGAGTTATAGAGAATAACAAGGAAAGATGAGAAAGCCTTCTTATTGAACAATACAAAGAAATAGAGGAAAACAGTAGAAAGGGAAAGACTAGAGATCTCTTCAAGAAAGTTGGAGATAGAAAGGGAACATTTCATGCAAGGATGGGTATGATAAAGGACAGAAACAGTAAGGACCTAACAGAGGCAGGAGAGACTAAGAAGAGGCGGCAAGAACACACAGAAGAATTATACAAAAAAGGTTTCAATGATCCAGATAACCACAATGGTGTGGTCACTCACAGCCAGAGTGTGAAGTCAAGTGGGCCTTAGAAAGCATTACTACAAATAAAGTTAGTGGAGGTTATAGAATTCCAGCTGAGCTTTTTAAAATCCTAAAAGATGATGTTGTTAAAGTGCTGCACTCAATTTTATGTCAGCAAATTTGGAAAACTCAGCAGTGGCCACAGGACTGGAAAAGGTCATCTTTTATTCCAATCCCCAAAAAGGGCAATGCCAAATAATGTCCAAACTATTGTACAACTGCAATCATTTCAGCTAGCAAGGTAATGTTAAAAATCCTTCAAGTTAGGCTTCAGCAGTACGTGAATTTTCAGATGTACAATCTGGATTTAGAAAAGGCAGAAGAACCAGATATCAAATTGCTAACATCCATTGGATCATTGAAAAAGCAAGAGAATTCCAGAAAAACATCTACTTCTGCTTCATTGACTATGTGAAAGTCTCTGACTTTGTGGATCACAACAATCTGTGGAAATTTCTTAAAGAGATGGGAATACCAGACCACCTAACCTACCTCCTGAGAAACATGTGTGTGGGTCAAGAAGCAACAGTTAGAATTGGACATGGAACAACAGGTTGGTTCAAAATTGAGAAAGGATTATGGCAAGGTTGCATATTGTCACCCTGTTTATTTAACTTATATGCAGAGTACATCATGTGAAATGCCAGGGTGGATGAATCACAAGCTGGAATCAAGTTTGCTGGGAGAAATATCAACAACCTCAGATATGCAAATGACACCACTCTAATGGCAGAAAATGAAGAGAAACTAAAGAGCCTCTTGATGAGAGTGAAAGAGGAGAGTGAAAACTGACTTCAACATTCAAAACACTAAGATCATGGGATTTGGTCCCATCACTTCATGGTAAATTGATGGGGAAACAGTGGAAGTAGTGACAAGTTTTATTTTCTTGCACTCCAAAATCACTGCAGATGGTGCCTGCAGCCATAAAATTAAAAGATGACCATTGGGAGAAAATCTATTACCAACCTAGACACCATATTAAAAAGCAGAGACATTACTTTGCCAACAAAAGTTTGTCTAGTCAAAGCTATAGTTTTTCCAGTAGTCATGTATGAATGTGAGAGTTGGACCATAAAGAAAGCTGAGCACTGAAGAACTGATGCTTTTGAACTGTGGTTCTGGAGAAGACTCTTGAGAGTTCCTTGGACTGCAAGGAGATTCAACCAGTCAATCCTAAAGGAAACCAACCCTGACCTGAGTATTCATTGGAAGGACTGATGCTGAAGCTGAAGTTCCAATATGGTGGCCATCTGATGCAAGGAGCCGACTCACTGGAAAAAGACCCTAATGCTCAGAAAGATTGAAGGCAGGAGGAGAAGGGCAGCAGAGGATGAGATGGTTAGATAGCATCACCCACTCAATGGACATGAATTTGAGCAAATTCCAGGAGACAGTGAAGGACAGGGAAGCCTGATGTGCTGCAGTCCATGGGGTTACAAAGAGTCAGACACAACTTAGTGATTGAACCACAATTTGTAAAAATTAATGAACCAATATCAATACATTATTATTAAATAAATTCAATACTTAATTCAGATTTCCTTAGCTTTTATCTTGTGTCCATTTTTATTCCAGGATCCCACCATCGGTTTAGGTATCTGTCTGCTTAGGCTCCTCTAGTTGTTGTTTGGTTGCTTACTCATGTCCAGTTCTTGTGACCCCACAGACTGTAGCCTGAGGCTTCTCTGTCCACGGGATTTCCCAGGCAAGAATACGGCAGTTATTCTTTCTTCAGAGAATCTTTCAGACCCAAGGATCGAATCCGCATCTCCTGCATTGCAGGTGGATTCTTTACCACTGAGCTACCTGGGAAGCTCTAGGTTCCTCTTGGCTATGACAATTTGCCACAGTTTCCTTGTTTGTGATGACCTTGACAGTTCTGAGGAGTACTGGTCAGACATTTTCTAGAATATTTCTCAACTTTGATTTGTCCATGCTTTCCTCATTATTAGGTTGGGGTTATGGGTTTTAGAAGGAAGACCACAGAAGGACAGTGTCCTTCTCATCACATCAAATCAAGGGTACACACAATCACCATGACTTACCACTGCTAATTTTGCCCTTGAGCACATGGCTGGTTAGTGTCTGTCAGGTCGCTTTACTGTGAAGTTACTCATTTTATCCCTCCTTTTCATGCTGTGCTCTTTTTAAGTAAGTAACTATGCACAGCCCATACTTAAGGAGGGAGGAGTTATCCATACCTCATTGAGGACTGCCTAACTCATGATATACATGTGTGTGTGTCACACATATATGAGTGTCAACATTATAAATTACTTGAAAGTCTTCTGCAGACCAGACTGTCCGTTATCCCCATTTAATTGTTTAATTATTTATTTATATTAATATAGGCTTAATGGATATTGATTTTATACTTTGCATTAGAACCCAATACTCTTCTTTTGTTGTTGTTGCTTAAACTGTTCCAGCTTTGGCCTCTGTAAGCTCTTCTGTGTTCATCTGACATACACCATCATTGAATTTGTTTGTGTGTGTGTGTTTTGATAACTATCTTTTTTTCATCCTTGATACTAAGAGATGCACTCAATTCATCATGTTATTCCTTCCCCAGCCATGAAATCACCCATTTCTCCACAAGCATTTTTGCTTGTCATGACTAGTGGGAGAATGCTATTGGCATTTTGTGGGAGAGGCCAGGGATACTGCTAAACGTCTTGTGATACACAGGACATCCCCCCACAGCAAGGAATTATCTAGCTGAAAATGTCAGCTATGTCAAATTGAGAAGCCATAGTCTATTTCCAGAAATTAAAATGCATCATATTGACATTTACTGCCTACTCTTTGTCCAGACCTTCTGAGTGAAAATGCAGGAAAGTTATGGACACAATCCATGGACACCATACAGTGTTCCTAGCAAAATGAAACCATCAGACTGATTCAAAGATGCTTTGCATTTGCACAAAATTTCCTTACCTTTTTGCTTACCTGGAAGAGTGAGATGTATCAAATATATTTGACAAAAGGAGAAAGGATTTCTATAGTAGAGCATATAAGACAGTGAATGGAAAGAGTGCAATGAATGGAAACAATGACTTTAGCATTTACTAAATTAAAAATAAAAGCCTGTGTCCCTGGACAGCTTTATTACCTTTCCTGCTTTCCCTTCTATCGAAATTCTCTTTAGTAAGAATAAGACTCCTTTCCAATCCTCCTCTACAGGATAATATTTTGGAGTTTTACCCTGAAAAAATTATATGGCTGAAAAATACGACAGTTAACAGAAATAGGAACAGACCCACAGCTTGTTTGTGTCTTCTTTTGGTTAAGTGCTGTTAGTTTAGAGTGGGCAACGATCACTTTCTTATGTTTGGTTGTCACAAGTTCCTAACACTTGCTCATGTCAAATGTCTGCTTGTAATTTTTCCACTGGTAGAGCCTGCATGCTCTCTCCTCTGTGTGTGCTTTCTTTTTAAGGTAGGATGGTACTCTATTCCTCTCTCTCGCACCACTGCTACCATTTATAGAACATGTGCATTCTTACAAATAATGGGAGAAAAAAGCAAACTATGAATGGAAGACAAAGCCAGGTCATTCAGAGAAAGTTAAGAGCTTATGAAGTTCAATCACAGGGACTTCCAAACATGTCCATACCAGATTGAAACAAATTCAGGGAGAATAGAATACTATCTAATATAGATCATTCCTATTTCTCATTCTTATAAAACACATGTAATGATTCATGATTGACAGGGAGCTATGTGCAGGCAAAGTACTGCTACTGCTAAGTCACTTCAGTCGTGTCCGACTCTGTGCGACCCCATAGATGGCAGCCCACCAGGTTCCCCGTCCCTGGATTCTCCAGGCAAGAACACTGGAGTGGGTTGCCATTTCCTTCTCCAATGCATGAAAGTGAAAAGTGAAAGTGAAGTCGCTCAGTCGTGTCCGACCCTCAGCGACCCCATGGACTGCAGCCTTCCAGGCTCCTCCATCCATGGGATTTTCCAGGCAAGAGTACTGGAGTTGGGTGCCATTGCCTTCTCTGGGCAAAGTACTGAATTTAGACAACTTTCTAAGCTTGGCTCTGTCACTGCCTAGCTCGTGAGCCAGGGCCAGTCATTTCACCTGTTTAGCCCTCTGCACATTTTTTTTGTGTGTGTGAAACTGAGCTAATTTTACCTACTTCGTAGAGTTGTGAGGACTCAAAGAAGTTCTGAACATACACCACTTGCCACAGTGCTACATGTGTAGATGTCCCATTTATTACACTGATGAGAGATACATACATCTGTACACACATTACACTGCTATGGCGATTAATAAATGAGTACACTCCTGAGAAAACGTGACACTCGGACAAGTTACTTCACTGCTGTGTTCTCAGTTTCTTCCTTTGTAAAAGATAGACTGAGAGAAGATAATCTGTGAACTTCCAGAGTTATTACACTAAAATCCTATGATACTAATAAATATGCACTGATATAATGAGCATCATCTATTTATAAATCATATACAAACATACATATATGGTTAGTATTGCTATTGCTTATCATAGAGTTGTCTATAGATCTCACCCATCCTTATATCTGCCCCAAAGAATGCATAATTTCCAGTCTAAAATTTCTCTTCATCCTCCCCTCTTTGTAATCCACTCCTTGCCTTTCCCAAGCCAGGAGACCTGGGGATACAGATCCAGCAAAGGGCAGAGAAGGGAAGACCCAGACAGGAATTGGGGGGTGGATGGGGGGATGTAGACCTGGTGAGAGGTTCAGGGAGATCATGGGGAAGCGGGAAGGTTGGGTGTTAACAAGGTAGGGAGAGAGTGGACTGTAGGCATAGAGTGCCAAGGAGTTTCAGGCATGTGAAGCAAAGAGGAAAGAGGAAATGTTGAAAGTATTGAATCGAATCTCTCAAACTGTCTTTTGAATTTATGTAAGGGAAAGTCCTTTCTCTTTGAACTGCAAATGGTAATATACAACTGCCTATTCTACTGTCTTAGTCCTGTTGAGCTGCTACAACCAAATATCACAGACTGGATAGCTTATACACAGCAGAAATTCAGTTCTTCCAGTTCTGGAGGCTGAAATTCCAAGATCAAGGTGCTGGCAAGATAGCATTCTGATCAGGGCCCGCTTCCTCGTTTGTAACCAGCACGTTCTGGCTATATCCTCAGTGATGGCAGAGGCAAAAAATCTCTGTGGGGTCTCTTTTTTTAAGAATACTAATCTCATCCATGGGAGTACCACCCTCATGACCTAAGTACTTCCCAAAGGCCCTACCTCCAAATACTGTCATATTAGGCATTAGAATTTCAATATAGGCATTTGGGGGGACAGAGTACAGACATTCAGACGATAGCATCTACTCTGACACGTGGGTTTCTAATAAGCATTTTAATACCACCTCTCCAAAACTCCTATGCTTTTTCCCAAATCAGCTTTACTCACATGTTTCCTATCTCAGATGAGGAAAACTCAATCCTTTAAGTTCCTCAGGACAAAGTTTTGGAGTCCAGCCTTCTGTAATCTTTCTTGCATACTCATATAATCAGAAAATGTAGTCTATTTTTAGTTTTTTAAGGAGCCTCCATACTGTTCTCCACAAGCATATACACAAAGAAAACCGTAATTCCAAAAGATACATGCATCCCAGTGTTCACTGCAGCACTATTTACAATAGCCAGGACATGGAAACACTGAAATGTCCATCAACAGAGGAATGGATGAAGAAGATGTGGAACATATATACAATGGAATATTACTCAGCCATAAAAATGAACACAATTTTGTGCCATTTGCAGAGACATAGATGGACTTAGAGACCGTCATACAGAGTGAAGTAAGTCAGAAAGAGAAAAATGTATAAGCTGGATTTAGAAAAGGCAGAGGAACCAGAGATCAGATTGCCAACATCCGCTGGATCATAGAAAAAGCGAGAGAATTCCAGAAAAACATCTACTTCTGCTTCATTGACTATACTGAGGCCTTTGTGTGGATCACAGCAAACTGTGGGAAATCCTTCAAGAGACAGGAATACCAGACCACCTAACGTGCCTTCTGAAAAACCTGTATGCAGGTCAAGAGCAACAGTTAGAACCGGACGTGGAAAAACAGACTAGTTTAAAATTGGGCAAGGGGTACATCAAGGCTGTACTTTGTCACCCTGCTTATCTATATGCAGAGTACATCATGCAAAATGCCAAGCTGGATGAAACACAAGCTGGAATAAAGACTTCAGGGAGAAATATCAATAACCTCAGATATGCATATGACACCACCCTTACGGTAGAAAGCAAAAAGGAATTAAAGAGCCTCTTAAGGTGAAGGAGGAGAGGGAGAAGACTGGCTCAAAACAACATTCAAAAAATGAAGATCATGGCATCTGGTCCCATCACTTCATGGCAAACAGATGGGGAAACAATGGAAACAGTGACAGCCTTTATTTTCATGGGCTGCAAAATCACTGTGGACAGTGACTACAACCATGAAATTAAAACACGCTTACTCCTGGAAGAAAAGCAATGACAAACCTGACAGCATATTAAAAAGAGACATTACTTTGCTTACAAAGGTCTGTATAGTCAAAGCTATGGTTTTTCCAGTGGTCATGCAAGGATGTGAGAGCTGGGCAATAAAAAAATAATGAGCATTGAAGAACTGATGACTTTGAACTGTGGTGTTGGAGAAGACTCTTGAGAGTCCCTTGGACTGCAAGGAAATCAAACCAGTCAATCCTAAAGGAAACCAATCCTGAATATTCATTGGAAGGATCGATGCTGAAGCTGAAGTTCCAATACATTGGCCACCTGATGTGAAGAGCTGACTCATTGGAAAAGACCCTGATGCTGGGAAAGATTGAAGGCAGGAGGAGAAGGAGATGACAGAGGATGAGATGGTTGGATGGCATCACTAACTTGATGGACATCAGTTTGAGTAAACTCTGGGAAATGGTGAAGGACAGGGAAGCCTGGCATGATGCAGTCCATGGGGTTGCAAAGAGTCACACAAAACTAAGTGACAGAACAACAATATTAACAGAGATATATGAAATCTAGAAAATGGCACAAATTTACCTATTTGCAAAGCAGAAATAGAAACATGGACATATAGAACCAATGTATGGACACCAAAGAGGGAGAGGAGGGGTGGAATGAATTGGGAGATTAGGATTGACATATATACCCTGCTATGTATAAAATAGGTAACTAATGAGAATCTACTAGTATAGCTCAGGGAACTCTACTCAATGTTCTGTGGTGACCTAAATGGGAAGGAAATCCCAAAAAGAGGGGATATATGTATATGTACAGCTGATTCACTTTGTTGTACAGCAGAAATTAGCTTAACATTGTAAAGCAACTGTATTTCAATAGATTTTTTTTTTTAAAGTGTAATCAGTGCTGCTATCAAAAACCAGTCTAACTGTTTCTGAGAGTAATCAGAATCTGGTTATTTCTCCTGGCTCCACTGCTACCACCTTTGTCCAACCCCCACTATCTGTCACCTGGAATATTGAAAGAGCCTCATAGCTGGTCACCCTGTGTCTGACCTGGTGCACCAACTAGAGTGACATGGTTTATATGTCAAACAGATTATGTCATTTCATTGCTGAAAACCCTTTAATATCTCTTCATCCTATGCAAAATGTGATGTTTAAGTGTTAATTTGACTGCTCCACAGGGTGCTTAGATATTTAGTCAAAAATAATTCTGGGTGTTTTTGTGAAAGTTTTTTTTTTTTTTGGATGGGTTTAACATTTACACTGTTAGACTGAGTATAGATCAGATCATTGTTCCTAATGTGGATGGCCTCATTCAATCAGTTGAAGGCCTGCATAGAACGAATGGGCTGACCTTCTCCTGAATGAGAGGTAACTCCTATCTGATTGTCTTCAAACTGGGCAAGGCATCAGATTTTTTCCCTCCCTCTAGACTAAACCTGAAATACTGAGTCTTCCTTCATCTCAGAGCTGCTGGTCTTTAGACTAGAACTACACCGTTAGCTTTCTTGGGTCTCCAGCTTGTCAAATGTAGATTTGGGCATTTGTGGGCTTCAATAATCATGGGAGCAGATTCCTTATAATCTCTGTTTCTACATACACACACACGCTTTCTCACTTATCCTATTGGTTCTTTTGGGTATTTTCTCTGGTGATCCCTGACTAATACACACATTAAAATCCAAAGCTATTATGATGATGTATAAGGCCCCACATATTCAGGTCTCATTACCAACTACTCACTCCTTTAAACCAAAAGCCTGCTGTCTACAGCAGCTTTTAGACCACAGTGGTAGGACTGAGTGCCTGTTATGGAGACTGTAATCGTTTTTATTATCTGTTTTTCTACAGAAAAAGTTTGCTGATGCCTGTTCTAGTTGCATACTGACCTCCTTAGAATTCCAAGAAAGATTCAGCGCTTTCCCACCTCAGGGCGTCTGCACTTGCATTTCCCTCTGCAATGCTCTTTCCTCACATATCTGTGTAACTCACCCCTCAGCCTCTTCAGGTTTTGGTTAAAAGTCAGCATCTCAAAAGAGACTCTTCACTCTCAGAACTCCCAGTCATTTTTCTTGCTGTGTTTCGTACACATCACTGATGTTCATCTAATGTGACACAGTTTATTTAGATTATCATCTGCCTTTCCCCACTCAATGTGAACTTAATGAAAGTGCTTTTCATTTAGTCTGTTTACTGTTGCATCAATAGTGCCATGAGTAGTGGCCGACACAGAGGTTGTTCAAGAGAAATGTGGAATGAATGAATGGAATCGATCTTAGTCTACTTGTAGGCTTTTGAACTGTGACACCTAAATAAGTAGACAGCAAAGACTGAACCACACAGATCACAGATTATAAAGGGTGTCACAAGCCACCTTAGCCTAAGTAAGCACAGATCAGCAGAGAATCACATTACATGAAATACCAGTTCAAACAAAAATATAACAGAAATATATTCCATTTTTTTCCAAGAACACACAAAAAAGGGGGGGGGGCTATATGCTCCAGGCATTACAAAATTTTTTTTCTTTTAGTATTTTGTTTTTCTGGACTCTTCTCGCACTCTCATAAGCATATGTCATTCTTTGCTTACTCCCTTGACATTCTGACTTTCTCTGAAAGACTACATTTGGTTTTTCTGGTCTTATCATCTTCGGATCCTCTTCTATTTGTCCTGACCATCTCAACTCTAATCCTTTAATTCCATTGAGCAAATAGAAGAGAGAAAATGAGAGACAGAAAGCTCAAGCACAGAGAGTGTGGACAAAAATAAGTTCTCCTGAGGAACAGACATTGATCACTTTCATTAAACAGTTCCTGAGAATCCGCTGGGAAACTCTGCACTGCTGTGTCTTTTCATGGAAGCCGATACTCATGGGTTTTCATCATGTGGATAAATGAAATGATTGTGGTGATTTGGTGACCTTTGTCTGAGATCCTACATTGTAGGCTTTCTTAACTCTTAAAACTCAACGTATGTATATAGCTTTTTCCTGAATACAGAACTAGACCTCTGTATATACAGATACAGATATAGACATGAATATAGATGATTTAGGGGCCTCCCTAGTAGCTCAGCTGGTAAAGAGTCCACCTGCAATGCAGGAGACCCAAGTTTGATTCCTGTGTCAGGAAGATCCCCTGGAGAAGGGATAGGCTACCCACTCCAGATTTCTTGTGCATCCCTGGTGGCCCAGATGGTAAAGAATCTGCCTGGAATGCAGAAGACCTGGCTTCAATCACAGGGTTGGGAAGATCCCCTGGAGGAGAGCACAGCAACCCACTTCAGTATTCTTGACTGGAGAATCCCCATGGACAGAGGAGCCTGGCGGGCTATAGTCCATAGGGTTGCAAAGAGTCAGACATGACTGAAATGACTAAGCATATGACAGCATAGGTGATATATATGATACATGTATATCTAATACAGATGATGTATATAATCCGTACCTAATATATCTATACCTATAATACTGCTGCTGCTGCTAAGTCACTTCAGTCGTGTCCGACTCTGTTCGACCCCATAGACGGCAGCCCACCAGGCTCCCCCGTCCCTGGGATTCTCCAGGCAAGAACACTGGAGAGGGTTGCCATTTCCTTCTCCAATGCATGAAAGTGAAAAGTGAAAGTGAAGTTGTTCAGTCATGTTGAACTCTTCACGACCCCATGGACTGCAGCCTACCAGGCTCTTCCGTCCATGGGATTTTCCAGGCAAGAGTACTGGAGTGGGTTGCCATTTCCTTCTCCAAGCTATAATGTTAGGAATTCTATAGCCCCCTGAAAATCATGACAATGAGCAGTGAATCAGTATTAGTACATCCATCTTTGTAATCTCCTTACTGCACATGGTGGTGGTACTTTAGTCTCTCAGTTGTGTCCAACACTTTGTGATCCAAGTTCCCATGTAATTTTTTTAGTCCTTCTTGATTCATACAGAAGAAATCTGACTCAAACCAGTTAAGCAATTAAGGAATTTGTTGGCTCATGTAACTAAAATGTCCATGAAATGACTTTGGTGCAGTGTGATTCAGAGGCTCTAACTAGGTCAAATAATCCCCCGGTTTCTTCATAAAGGGTTCTAATGAAATTCTCTGGTAGCAAAAGATGTAGGACCTCCATGAAATTCCCTCTCAGGGCTTACTTCAGTGCAGTAAGCCTTGACTTCCACATCCTAGAATCTGTACCTCTTGCCTGAGGTCATCCTTTTGTGGCTGAAACAGCCACTGTGCTAGTGTTCAGGGCAGGGAAGAAGGAGCAGGGATGAACCCTCTGAAGAGTAACCCTCAACCAGTGACTGAGGGGCACTGATGTACCCTGGTGTGGGCTGCCTCTGAGGCTCCTGCTCTACACTAACTCCCAGAATCCCTCAATAGGATGAAGCTCCAAGTTCCCTCAGTTGTAGCTTGCTAGATAACACCAAGTGTCTCCTGGGACTGCTTCTTAAAAAAAAAAAAAAAAAAAAAAAATTCATGCTGAAATCTTTGTCTCTGGGTCTGCTTTGGAAGAATTCTTCCTGATTGAACACGCCACAAGTCTCATCCTAATTGGACAAGTTGGGATCTCTTTTCCAATCTCTGCATCAGTCCTAGGAGGCTAGGAGGATAGGAGGATGAGTGTGTTTATTGGTTAGATTTGGATCCCATTCTGTATCCATGAGCCTAGGAGTCCAGTCTAAACAAAATCATGTGGGCTGAAGGTAGGGTAAGGGTGGTTCCCAAAGGACATTAATGGAAACAGATCCTAAGGAGGCCAAGAAACAAAACAAAAATACACCCATTTCCTGTATCTGTTACATTTATCCATTGGGCAAGGTCATTTGTATGCCCACATTGTTGTCAACTGGCTGTACTTTGGGGCAGATAAGCCAGACTAGAGGTTGGCAAAGTGTAACTTGTGAGCCAAATCCAATTTTTTTTTCTTGTTGGTAAATAAAGTTTTATTCAGACCCAGCCACACTCCTTTATTGTCTGTGGTTGTTTTCATGCTATAGTGGAGAGGTTGAGGAGTTGCAGAAGAGATGTTATGATTCACAAAGCCTAAAATATTCACTATCTGGCCTGCTATGGTTTGAATGTTTGTGTTCTGCCTGAATTTATGTCTGGAAATCCTAACCTCCTTATAAAAGAGGCTCCACAGAACTCCCTAGCCCGTTTTGCCATGATACAAGAAGATGTCTGCTGCCCAGAAGAAGGCCCTCACCTGACCATACTGGCACCTGATCTTGGATTTCCAGCCTCCACAACTGTGAGAAATGAATTTCTATTGTTTACAAGCCACCCAGTCTAGGATATTCTGTTATAGCAACCCAAACTGACTAAGACATAACTCTCTGAAAAAAATTGCCAAACCTTGAACTATGCAGTAAGCACTTTGATTTCTAGAACTGGTCACCAAGGTTCCAGGGCAGCACATGGACAATTACCCCTCTCAACCCTTCACTCTTCTCTGTTTCTTCATCTGAGGATCAGCACCTGAATAAATGGTGATTAATTCAGCAGATTCTACTTGTCATACTTTACCAAGCAAGGACTATGCACTAAATCACACACCCCACCCTGGGTCTTTTCAGTAATCCAGTGCCCCTGGCACTGCTAATGGAATACACAATATAAAATGCAACCTAAGCTCTTTTAAACACAGTTGTCACAAGTGTGTTTACTTTAGTGAAGTCTCCCTTATTCAGCTTGAGCAAATGAGTTACTGAAAGGCAGATGTTGGTGGGTTATCGATTTATGGCAATTATCTCGGGTGTGCAAAAATGAACTTTATTTCTATGAAACTTTATGATATTATGACTTAAGGCTTCCTCAGAGAGAAAAATTAGCTTAACACTTTTCAGTATTTTGTCAGTCCAGTTCAGAGATTTTTATTGAAGTTACTTCTGGGCTGAAACTCAAGATCATTGAGAAAATCTCACACAACCATCTTGACGTTCCCTCCTTCCTCCAATTCAGTATATGTCCCAGGGTTAAGACAGGTGATGTAAGATGCCAGATCTTAGATGTATTATATCTTGATATTTTGTTAGAGCTTTTAAATATGCAAAACATATTTTGCCTGAGTCTGGGGTGTGCTATCCAGTCTGTTTTTGCACTTCACCTATCACAGTTTATGGTCACTGGCTTCTAGCAACTCTGTCCCTTGAGATAATCAAGGTTTGCTGTAACTCTTGGAGAAGGCAATGGCACCCCACTCCAGTACTCTTGCCTGGAAAATCCCATGGACAGAGGAGCCTGGTAGGTTGCAGTCCATGGGGTCGAGAAAAGTTGGACATGACTGAACGACTTCATTTTCACTTTTCACTTTCATGCATTGGAGAAGGAAATGGCAACCCACTCCAGTGTTCTTGCCTGTAGAATCCCAGGGACGGCAGAGCCTGATGGGCTGCCGTCTATGGGATTGCACAGAGTCGGACACAACTGAAGCGACTTAGCAGCAGCAGCAGCAGCTGTAACTCTCATCCTTATGCCTTCAGGTCATTCCCAATTTTCATACTCTTGACTCCAGGCTCATTCAGCTCTTTCCGTCTAACCTCAGCCTTCTAGGATCTCTCCTAATGGTCTGATTGCTGTCCTTCAGGAGATGGGGAGCTACTCTTCTCTGACACTTACTTTCAAGTCTTTGAGACTATTAATGACCAGAGTTTTAGAGAGAATTGGCAGGGTACCAGTCCTCTCTATTCCAGACCCCAAATTAAAATCAATTGTGTGTTTGTCTCCCCTCTTCTTCACCAGGACTTATTCCAAGAAGGAGAGAGAGTAAATGGCCTCTGGAATGTCTTGTCTGTCTTCTCATCCAAATTCTTTTTTTCTGTCTACAGCTTAGAGGATCTTTTATAGAATCCAGGGGCAGGAAGAAAACATCTTTTCCTATTCATTCTTTCCACCCCTGAGAGCTAAGGATGTCATCTTTGCTCTCAGTAGTAAATCGTGTAACTTCTACAACTGATGTTCCTCCATGTGACTCCTAAAATGGATGGTTGGTGTCTGCACTGGGAAATAGTCAGTAGGACTTTGGTAAACACTTTGAAATGTTATTCTGTTATATTGCATAATGGGCTGTTTTTTAATATAAAAAAAGCCAAGGATTATCCTAAATGATAATTATAGCTAGCTAGTTAGCATTTCTTTGATGCAAAGAATTTGCTAGATCTTAAGCTAAGCTCTTCATAAATCTCATCTAATTTTCATAAATCCCTACAGCATAGGTGTGCTCAAATTTTCCATTTTCGAGGGGTGTGAGGTTTAAATTTAATTTTCTCTGGCATTTGTTGTGTTTTATAAAATACCTAAATGTCAGTCAGATTTATAAAAATATATGTGCTATTGCTAAGTCACTTCAGTCGTGTCCGATTCTGTGTGACCCCATAGACGGCAGCCCACCAGGCTTCCCTGTTCCTGGGATTCTCCAGGCAAGAACACTGGAGTGGGTTGCCATTTCCTTCTCCAATGCAGGAAAGCCAAAAGTGAAAGTGAAGTCGCTCATTCATGTCCAACCCTCAGCGACCCCATGGACTGCAGCCTACCAGGCTCCTCCATCCATGGGATTTTCCAGGCAAGAGTACTGGAGTGGGGTGCCATTATAGCTTACTAAATAGTAAACACAGATTATTCACTACAGATACAATGCAGAACAAAACAATCTAAGCTGATGTGGTTTTTGTTTTCCTCTCTATTGCAGTAGTAGTTACAGTTTGCTTCCAAAGTTTTTTAAAAATATTTCTTTTCCAGCTTTATTAAGGTATATTTGACAAAGGATAATTGTATATATTTAAGGTGTACAACCTGATATTTTGATGTGTGTGTGTGTTAGTTGCTCAGTTGTGTCCAACTCTTTGTGATCCCATGGACTATAGCTCACCAGGCTCTTCCATCCAGGAATTCTCCAGGGAAGAATACTGGAGTGGGTTGCCATTCCCTTCTCCAGGGCATCTTCCTGACCCATGGATTGAATCTTGCCTTGCAGACAGATTCTTTACCATCTGAGCCACCAAGGAAATAATTACCATGACTGCTGGCTTTGAAGATGGAATCAGAGGTCAAGAGCCAAGGAACAAAGGCAGTGCCTATAATCTAGAAATGCCAAGGAAACAGATTCTCCTCTAGAGCTTTCAGAAGGAATACAGCCTGCTGACACCATGGACACCATGATTTGAACCTATTACTACTCATTTTGGACTTTTAATGTCTAGAACTGGAAAATAACAAGTATGCATTGCTTTAAGCTACAAAGTTTGTGGTTACTTGGGACAACAGTAATAGCAAACTAATACAGCTACTTTGGAGTCAGAATGTCCTGATTTGAATTCTCACTCTGCCACTTCCTGGACATGTATCCCTGGATCACTTGGCTGAGTTCCACTTTGCCAAGTCTCATATTTCTTCTTATTCCTAATAATAGTATCACATCACAGAGTGGTTGATAATCATGGTGTTGGGCATACAATATGCACTTAATAAATATAGGCTAATAAGGTGATCCTTGACTAAATAAGCCTTGAGTCCTCCATAAAGGCATTCCAGGCAAAGGGGAGAGAATAGAGAAGGCATCATACCATGAGCAAGTGGGGTACAGTGAAGAGTTTGCTATGGGTGCAGTAAAACATGCAAGGTATTACTTTGCCAACAAAGGTCCGTCTAGTCAAGGCTATGGTTTTTCCTGTGGTCATGTATGGATGTGAGAGTTGGACTGTGAAGAAGGCTGAGAACCAAAGAATTGATGCTTTTGAACTGTGGTGTTGGAGAAGACTCTTGAGAGTCCCTTGGACTGCAAGGAGATCCAACCAGTCCATTCTGAAGGAGATCAGCCCTGGGATTTCTTTGGAAGGAATGATGCTAAAGCTGAAAGTCTAGTACTTTAGTCACTTCATGCGAAGAGTTGACTCATTGGAAAAGACTCTGATGCTGGGAAGGATTGGGGGCAAGAGGAGAAGGGGACGACACAGGATGAGATGGCTGGATGGCATCACTGACTCGATGGACGTGAGTCTGAGTGAACTCCAGGAGTTGGTGATGGACAGGGAGGCCTGGCGTGCTGCGATTGATGAGGTTGCAAAGAGTCGGACACAACTGAGCGACTGAACTGAACTGAACTGAACTGAAGAATCTAGATGTGAGGCTGAAAGATAGCAGAGGAATAGACTGTGAATGCCTGTATGTTATCTTAAGGAGTTTCAATGTTACCGGGTAGCTAGGAAGCCAGGAGTGATCTTTGAGTGAGGGCCATGATAAACTTGGGTATGTATGTAGAGAGACAGCTTGTTTGGTCCCAAGGAGTGCAGGAATGGAAGAAATTTGTTGGAGGGAAATTTCTTGAGTGCTTCCTTTGTGCCAGGCACTGTGCTAATTACTTTCTGAAGGTTATCTAATTTAATGATCCCAAGAACCCTATGACTTGGTACATCATTACCTTCAATATACAGAAAGAGGTATGTCTGCTCAGAAAGATTAAGTGACTTGCCTGAGGTTACCCAAGAAGCAAGGAGTGGAGAGAGAATTCAAGCCCAAGCTTTTCTAATGCCAAAGGCTATTGCTTTACCTGCTGTAAAATTTCACTTCTATCTCTGTAGAACACTCTCATAAGTGAAGCTATCTTTTGATGAAGCCCTTGGGTCCTTAAAAAGTAAATTAAGGCTCCATGAAGACACTCACTCTGTCTATTGAACCCCATTCTTCTGAGATCCACATAAGTGCCAGTGTTCAGTGTAACAGTTTCTCTATGAGCTCATTGTTCAATCGAGCAGTCATACATGCTAGAGACTATTTAACCACTGAATGTCTTTATTGCTGTGGATTTATGCCCTTTTCGGCAGGTGGATTTCATTCAGTGGATGAAATAACAGTCATTGATGAACTGGCGAAGCTCTGCTGATGCTGGCACTCTAGAAATATAGCCAATTAAATTCACTGGCTAGAAATGAACCCTATCATAACTACTGGTGGTGACACAGACTGCTGTTTGTCTCGGTACAGGACATAAACATAGTCAACTTTTGCTTTCTAAAAGTGCATCAGAGGCAGTATCTGCCCTCGTGGGTGCAGAAGATGCAGTGATAGAGACTTGGGCTGTTATGTGGAATGGGTAAGGCAGGAGATGGATGGAAAACCCTCAGGTTACGGGAATTGACTGAGCAATTGAACTGAACTGACTGAATTATTTACATGCAGAATCTTAAAAAAAAAAACATCAACAAACAAATGGATATAACAAAACAGAAATTAATCCACAGATATAGAAAACAAACTAGTTGTTATCAGTGGGCAGAACAAAATAGGGATATGGGATTAAGGGATACAAATGACTCTGTATAAAATAGATAAGATACAAGGATATATTGTACAGCATAAGGACATAAAGCCATTATTTTTAACAACTTTAAATGGAATATAATCTATAAAAGTATTCAGTCACTGTGCTGTACATCTGAAACTACTATAATAATGTAAATCAATTATACTTCAATAAAAAAGAAATACAGTTACAGTGGACAAAACTTTTTGTGTTCTCAGTTCCACTTTCTTTGGGAGACTAGTCCTCCTACTTTCTGTATGACTTTGTCTGTGATCTATCAAATTACATGATAGTTGAATGAAAATGAGGCCAACGCGTACTGGAAATAAAACTAGAGGTGGAGAAAGAAAAGCAGCTGGATATCATCTGAGGCCCTGGAATCTGCCATACCCAACATGTAAATTTCTTCTGTTTGTGTCCGCTCTTGGACTTCACAGCTACATGAGCCAATACACTTTCTGTCTGAGTTAGTTTGAGTCCTTTTTTCTATCATTTGTAACTAAAAGAATCCAATCAATATATACAGTGGTATGAAGAGTGTTACTATATTTAAAATTATTACTAGTTTTTTTCCCCCCCAAAGTTTGAAATACATTTTGGACTTCTTTTCCTTAGAAACAGAAATTAAATAATAATTGTCTGGATATCTTCTAACCTCATTGTGCCTCACACTTAAGAATGATCTTACTCATGTTAGTATATACTAAGTCCAGTTTCTGTATACAAGCATCAGTATTGTTTAAAGGTATATAAAGTCCAACTCAAAGCACAGAACCTTCTGAATTTCAGATTCCCCACAATGTTCTTGAGACTCTTGACTTAGAATTTGCCCCTGAGACTGTGCCTCTGAGAAGACATTCAACTCAGTGGAACTCTTCTCAACTTTCTGAATTTGTTGGGAGACAGAAAAAGGGAACACCCTTCAGGTGGAGAAATGGAAGGATGCTGGAATGTGGCCTCCACTGACAACTTGAGGGAGTCAAGCCCGCAAGAAGAGAAGATGCTGGAGTGACCACCAGAGCTATCCCAACCTGCTGAAAATAGACCCTTGGGATTTGGCCAAGAGCCTTCATGACCACTGCTGGCTCTGCTGTTCCTTAGGCTCTGACCTCATCTACTCATATCTGTTGCCAAACAGCCCTATGCTCTGGGGATCTCCTTGTTCTTTGGTATATGCTCAAACTCTTCATTTTTTCTGTTAAAAAAAGTTGCACACATATTACTGGATTCTTTCCTGGAGTAGTTGCAAAGGAAAACATTTCCTTCTCCTAGTTTCACTGTTTTCACAATGGGGCTTACAAATAAACTTCTAAGATGACGCTTCACCAGAATATGGCCTTGATCTTAAAATAAGTAATAAAGCCCTACTTTAAGGATATTTACACACATAAGGTGTGATCTCAGACATTAAGATTTACTTTTTAGGCTGCCTTTGGCCTGTTTTTGAGAGTTGAAAATTCATCTTGTAACATACTTTTTATTTTATTTTATTTTTGGAATGAGAGTGTTACATATGGGTCAGTATGTTGGAGTCGCAAAACTGGTTTTTCTCCTCCGTGGCTTCTTATAGCCTCTGTTTCTTAACTACCCTGTCTCCTTCTGTTCAGGGTGCTATAGCAAATTACCATCGACCAGTGGCTTCAACAGCAAACTTTTATTTCTCACAGTTCTGGGGTCTTGGTAGTCTAAGATCAAGATGCTGACAGAAGTGGTGCTTGCTGAGGGCCCTCTTCTTGGTTTGCAGATGGTGGCCTTTGCAGCGTATCTCACATGCTGATGTGCAGAGAGAGATACTCATCTAGTATTTCCTCCTTTTAAAATCTATTATGAGGCCCCCTACCCTCATGACCTGATCATGAGGGACCTAATCACCTCCCAAAGGCTCTATCTCCAAATACCAAAACTGGTGGGTTAAGATTTCAACATATGAATTTGACGGTGGGGGACACAAACATTTATTCCATAATACACTCCCTTTCAAGGCCCCCCGATTCCTGGCCTCCAGCATATCTCACCTAGATTATGATCATAGCCTCCTAACTGGTCTAACTGCTTCTATCCTTATGTTTTTGCCTCTTTAATCTACTTTCAACAAAGCAACCAGAGTAACTTTGTTTCAAAGAGAATTAGACCTCATTATTCTTCTGTTCAATACACTCCACAGCTCCCCCTCATTTGGAGTCAAACCCCAGGTCTTCATAATAATCCACAATTTAACCCACATAATGCAGATTCTTATTACCTACTAACCTCATCTCCACTCCTCTTTTCCGATCACGAGCTTGGTCACCATGCTGCATGAAACCATCAACGCTTTCTCTTTGCTTCTGGCCCACTGCTCTTCCTGTTACTTCTGTTCTTCCTTGGACTCACCAAGCATTCCTCCATCTCAGGGCCTTTCCACTTGCCACTCCCTCAATCCCAGAATGTCTTCCTTCATGCATCCTCAGGGTCAGCACCCTTGTTCCCCAAGGGTCTTTCCTCAAGTCACTGTTGCATGGAGGGCATGTATGGCCACCTGATCTAAATTTCAAGCCCTACTATTTGACATTTCCTTCCTTGCTTCATATTATTTTTCACTAGCAGGTTCTGTTTCTTCTACTAGAAAGTTAAATTAAATTTTATGAAGTAGGAATTTTGGATTCACTATTGAATCCACAACAGCTGGAAGAGTACCTGATACATAGTATGTGTCAAAAAAATGTGTAGAATGAATAAATAAATGGATGGATGATTAAAATGGAAGACAAGGACACATATTTGAGACATAAACTGAGGATGTGTATGGGAGAGTCTAAAGAGAAGTTGTTGCTCCAAATTGAAGAGGGGCCAATGGCTTTATAGATGCAGGGAACAGGAAACAGGTATGAAATACTGCTAGGAGTTAAAAAAGGAGAAATTGAGATAAATATACTGACATAGAGTCATCTTAGAGATACATTCGGAGAAGGCTATGGCACCCCACTCCAGTACTCTTGCCTGGAAAATCCCATGGATGGAGGAGCCTGGTGGTCTGCAGTCCATGGGGTCGATAGGAGTCGGACAGGACTGAGTGACTTCACTTTCATTTTTCACTTCCACGCATTGGAGGAGGAAATGGCAACCCACTCCAGTGTTCTTGCCTGGAGAATCCCAGGGACGGGGGAGCCTGGTGGGCTGCCGTCTATGGGGTCGCACAGAGTCGGACACGACTGAAGTGACTTAGCAGCAGCAGCAGCAGAGATACATTATTCAGTAAAAAAAAAAATAGTAGTAAGTGCAATGAACAAATAAATAGAACTTCTTTTCTATAAATAAATAGAAAAACAAAACTCTAGATTTCTGTGTGTCTATTTGTGTTTTTATATATGTACACATGCAGATATACGCTAGGAGAAAGATCTGAAAGTCTATGCCAGTAGGCAAACATTTTTTTCTGTAAAGGGCCAGACTATAACTATTCTAGGCTCTGCAGGTCATCTAACAGTTTCTGTTGGATATTATTCATGCATTTGTTTGTAAACAACTCTTTCAAACTGCAAAAAAAAAAAAATTTAGCTCATGAATTATATAAAAATAAAATCCTCTGGGTTTGGTTAGTTCTGGTGAAATCTGTGGCACTGGGAAGAGTGAAGGGAGATTTTAGACTTTTTTCCTTTATATGGTCTCTATTGTTTGAATTATTTTTTCTCAGGGAATGTATTCCTGAAATGTATGGGTTAAAAAAAGTGCTATTAAATAAATGAATGGGGAAAAACCTGCTGCAAGGTAATTATTCAAGAAATACTTGTTGAATAAATGAATGAATTTTGAATGAGTGAATAAATGTTCACATGAACAAATGAATGCACAGATTCACATGTTTTCAGTTCTTTTGCTATGCATTATGTGGAAGCAAGGAAGTGGTTTGTGAAATTCTACAGCTAACAGAAGACCACATAAGATTTGCAGGTCCAAGCTACTGACTTTGTATTTTTCATCATTATCAGTTCTCCTAATATTAGTACTGGAAAACCTGTTTGAAAGTCAATTCTATGCAATAAAAATCCTTTTACCTAATGCATTGCATTAACCTTTAATTTGCATCAAGGTTTGGTACAATACACTGGAGGAAAGCTTAAAATAATATTTAGTTACTTCAACATTTTGTTCCAGGCTTAAGTGGGCATTGGTCCATGAATATTTATTTGTATTAAACCCACTTGTCTAGGTGTGAGCTGCTTTGTAGACTTTATATATCAAACATAGTGTAGAATAAGTATTTTAAATCTTTTTGGATTTTTGCAAAAACCTTTTGTTCAGTTGCCTCTTTGCAAAGAAAAACACATGCACATCTGTGTCCTTGTGTTAAGATGAGATTGTCTTTAGTTTTGCTTTAAAATGCTGCTTTTATAATACTAATGTAAATTTCCAATTGTCCTTGAGATTAGTGTCTAAATTGCTAACAAGTTTTAAAAACATCCTTTTGCCATGCTTTAGTACCTATCCATGTGTTTCACAAAATAACATATTTATCATCATCAATAGAGATTTCATTAAAAACACACAGGCACCCATCTGTACTGTTCTGGTACTGTATCAAAGGATTTTGGGGAAAAAGAAATTCAACAATATAAGTCTGGGAAGTCTTTTAATAAATAAGTTCCTATCAAGATTTATTTTAACTCCTGAAAGATTTTAGCCTCTTAAATATCTGTGAGTGAGTGAGTGAGTGAAGTCACTCAGTCGTGTCCGACTCTTTGCGACCCAGTGGACTGTAGCCCGCCAGGCTCCTCTGTCCATGGAATTCTCCAGGCAAGAATACTGGAGTGGGTTGCCATTTCCTTCTCCAGGGGATCTTCCCAACCCAGGGATCGAACCCAGGTCTCCTGCATTGCAGGCAGATGCTTTATCCTCTGAGCCATCAGGGAAGCCTAAATATCTATACTTTCCCCCTAACCTCAGATTATTGAGATATAATTGCCATGTTACATTGTGTTAAGTTTAAGGTGTACAATGTAATGATTTGATAATTAAATATCTAGATTTCCCCCTGTATTTGTAGAAAGTTTTCACTTTATACTTGGTTGATTTCCTAATTTCATTTTCAAAAAAGTATTTGAGTGAAGTCCTTATTCCGCTGTTTTAGGCTGCAGTTAGCATTGTCACACGAGCGCTTCCATCAGCTTTAATTGAAGCTGTCAAATTTGCTGCTTTAAATTCCCTTTAATGCTAAAGCACAATATTAACTGTCTATGAGCAAATATCCCACTACAATATGTGAACTACCCAATACTTTCTTATCATACTAAAAAGTGTGAATTAAATTATAATATAATGAGAAACTAGAAGTTCATAGTAATTCCAAATGTGGTGAATCTGCACCAGTGCATAAAAATTTTCAGTGACTGTGAAAAACAGCAGAACAGCTTGAGCCTTGAAGCTTTCTCCCAACAACCAAAAAGGACCCCAAACAAGCAAGCATAGCTAAGCATTTCATCCTGGAAGCAGCTTACTGAATTAATAAGACAAGTCAATTAATGTAATACTCTGTTGCTTCGGGATAAAACATGAAAATGGAAAAACGTGGAGCTGTTTACCATATTGAGATCAAGCCACCAGGAAGACTGAACAAAACAGCCTCTTTTCTCTGAGTCTTAAAGGAGAACTTGGCATGTTTTCTGCTGTGGACTTAAATGTGAATTTCTCCCGAAATTTATCCTCAAAGGACTAACCCCTCAGTGGGACTGCATTTGGAGATAGGGCCTTTATGGAGCAATGAAATTACATGAGGTCCTAAAGGTGGGGACCTGAACCCATAGGATTAACATCCTTTCCCATCACTTCATGGGAAATAGATGGGGAAACAGTGTCAGACTTTATTTTTATGGGCTCCAAAATCATTGCAGATGGTGACTGCAGCCATGAAATTAAAAGATGCTTACTCCTTGGAAGGAAAGTTATGACCAACCTAGATAGCATATTCAAAAGCAGAGACATTACTTTGCCAACAAAGGTTCATCTAGTCAAGGCTATGGTTTTTCCTGTGGTCACATATGGATGTGAGAGTTGGACTGTGAAGAAGGCTGAGCGCCGAAGAATTGATGCTTTTGAACTGTGGTGTTGGAGAAGACTCTTGAGAGTCCCTTGGACTGCAAGGAGATCCAACCAGTCCATTCTGAAGGAGATCAGCCCTGGGATTTCTTTGGAAGGAATGATGCTAAAGCTGAAAGTCCAGTACTTTGGCCACCTGATGTGTTGACTCATTGGAAAAGACTCTGATGCTGGGAGGGATTGGGGGCAGGAGGAGAAGGGGACGACAGAGGATGAGATGGCTGGATGGCATCACTGACTCGATGGACATGAGTCTCAGTGAACTCTGGGAGTTGGTGATGGACAGGGAGGCCTGGCATGCTGCGATTCATGGGGTTGCAAAGAGTCGGACACGACTGAGTGACTGTTCTGATCTGATCTGAATAAGAGACACCAAAAAGTGCTCTCCCTTCTCCATGTAAGGACACAGTGAGAAGGGGGCCATCTACAAACTAGGAGGTGGGTTATCATCCAGGAACTGAAAAGGCAGCATCATGATCTGGGACTTATAGCTTCCTGAACTGTGAGAAAATAAATCTGTTACTTAAGCCAGTCTGTGGTGTTTTATACTCTGGAGAAGAGACTGTGGTGGAGATCAGCTGACAGTTGACCAAGTGGGTCTCCCCTCCTTCCTGGGCACATCCTGAGATGCATTTCCTAGCCTCTCTTGCAGTCAGGTAGGTTCTGCTGGAATCTCCAATAAACTGGAGTTCTGCTTCATGAAATGTGGGCTGTTGTATTTTCTACCATTTCTAGGACTGCCCTATGCTTGCTCTCTCTTCCCTGCCTGCTGGTGGAAAGCAGAGTTTCAAATAGATGTTTCTATTGTCTCAGAAATGGTAGAGCCTCTCAGGAATTTATAACGTTGAGTCCCTGGTTGCTTGATCTACGGATAAAATTCGAGGAGTTTACGGCCTTGGCTAGAAAAATATTACATCCCTATTTTCATGAAACTCTAACTTAAATTTAGTATCTCCTTCTATTATGAATGTAGGCAAATAACTACAATGATTTAAGTACTCCCTATGACTGTCACCTGGATAAACCACAGATTTTTCATATCACTTAGTTATTGCAGATATTTCAAAAGTGCTTTACACTTACTACTGTTTTAAAGTTATTATAGTTGTTGAACCTGTTGCCAGATTTTGTTATTTAATTCTTTAGTAGTGAAGCATATATATTATGTCACATTTTAAAATATTTTGATTATTGAATTTTAATGTATTTTTCTTTAAGTTCTACATATTTTATTTTATGCTTTTGAAAATTATTATCCTGAAAAAGGGTTGACAGACTTCATCAGACTTCCCAAAGTGTCCGAGGCACAAAAAGATTAAGAATCATGATGCCACACGGGGCATATGACATATGGGGAAGATAAACACTTGCTGGGTTAACCCACCGAGATGTTCAAGATGCTATATTTGTTAGTCTTTTCACATCAAAGAGTCTATACTCTCCAAGACAGGGATTGGCAGAGGTTTTCTGTAAAGGGTCAGAGAGTAAATATGCTGGACTTTGCAGTCCACACAGTTAGTGTTGCAGTGATTCAACTCTGCCCTTGCAGTGAAAAGACAACCACAGGCTATATGTAAATGAAGGGGCATGACTGGGCTTCAATAAAACTTTATTTATAGATTGGAATTTCCCCTGGAGAAGGAAATGACAACCCACTCCAGTACTCTTGCCTGGAAATCCCATGGATGGAGGAGCCTAGCAGGCTATAGTCCATGGGTTCGCAAAGAGTCGGACACAAATGAGCGACTTCACTTTCTTTCACTATAGATTGGAATTTGAATTTCTTTTAATTTGGTAGGTCACTAACATTATTCTTTAAGAATTTTTTTCAATCATTTAAATATGTAAAAAGCCATTCCTCCTCTAGGCCGTACAAAAGCCCATAAGGGATTGTAGTTGACTGATCCTTGAAATAAGACATAGGTCAGATGGTACTTTTGGGAAGGATAGGGGAGTGAAATTGTGTTAATTGCTGAGTTTGCTGGATGACTCAATTCCACAATGTAGACCAACATTGGAGACATCCCAGAATGGCAAGCTGAAGGGGTTCTGTATTGTCTGCTCTTTGTAAATCTAGGTTGCCATTTCCTACTACAGGGCATCTTCCTGACCCAGGGATCAAACCTGTATCTCTTGCGCCTCCTGCATTGACAGGCAGATTCTTTAACGCTGAGCCAGCTGGGATGCCCAACTATTCTCCTAACACCACATAAGTCCTTAGTGTTTAGTGATTCTCTACTTTGTGCTTTAGAATGACATGGGGTGATTAAAAAAAAAATATCGAGGCCGGAGCATCATACTGGATCCATTAAATCAGAATCTCAGGACTCTGACTGCACACTGATGCTCCTACAAAACTCCCTGATGACTCGTGTTCAGTGAGGGAGAGAATACATGGGCATTGACGATGAAGTATGGTGTGCACCCCAGAGTGCAGGGCAGAAACAAAAATCGAGATTTCTCTCTCCAGACTCTTGGTCTTCACTTTATTTCCTTCCTACTAGGTTGAAAATAGCACACATCATTTAAGTTAAAGAAATATAAAACCTCTCCTCTAACGCACATGGTGTCATCAGGCCTGTGCAGATTCCATATATGAATGACTAGGACGTAGCCTCTTGCCCAGAGTTTGAAAACCGGTGGTTTAAGGAACGGTTTTGTCCACTTGTCTCTTTTCACTTTTTCTGCCTTTCCCCTTGCTTGTTTTCCCTCTCAGCCTCTCTGCCTCCATCTCTCTTTCCTTCTTGCCCTTTAAACACATATTTATTGAGAATCTACTATGTGTCTATTCAACACTTTTCTGGGTGCCCTGAGATTTATTTGCTTTCCCATTGTCCTAAAAATGTTTAATTATTTTCCATATTTAAATATTCAGATATTCAGAAATAGGGAGATTTCACTGAACCAATAGAGGAGATGGAGCTGCTGGACATTTCCACATGGTGACAGTCAGGTACAGCTGAGTAACAGGGTCCCTTTCCACTGGGAAAGAAAGGTCTTTCTACCTGGCTATGTCTTCATCACTTTCAACCTTTTAATACACACCTACATCTCTTCATGTAGCTGAACAGTGTCAACCTGTAGATACCGGGGCTGTGACCTCCTACCTGAGCCAGTTACATAATTTATAACCTGCACATTCCTTCTCATATCTGCAACTAAGTGGCGAATACCTACATGAAAGCAAGATTTCTGTCATCATCTGTATCAGAGGTCTACCAACCATAACTTGTACACCAAATCTAGCCTGTTGCTTGCTTTTGTAAATGATTTTGTAAATAAATTATATAGGGATATTTATGCATTGTCTATTCCTCCTTTCATGTTCTGATGGCAGAAATCAATAACTGCCTGCAAAGTCTAACATAATTATTTTATGGTTCGTTATGGAAAAAATTTTCTTGACCCATGATCTAGGTATTTGATGTAAAAAATGCCTATATCTAGTTATCTGTTAAAACCTGGTTGATTCCATTTTTAGCTTTTCCTTCAGGTATTTCACGTTTGTTGTGGCACCTGCTTTTTCCCATGTAGCCTGTTAAGCAACTCTGAGGTCACTGGTAGGAGACAGTAGTTTGATCCTCTCATCTGTATGGGAGAAAATATTTGCAAATGAAGCAAATGATATGGGATTAAGCTCCAAAATATACAAACAGCTTATGCAGCTCAATATTAAAACAAAAACAAACACCCAATCAAAAAATGGGCAGAAGATCTAAATAGGCATTTCTTCAAAGAAGACAGATAGCTAAAAAGCACATGAAAAGATGCTTAACAGCACTAATTATTAGAGAAATGCCAATCAAAACTGAAATGAGGTGTCATCTCACATCAGTCAGAATGGCCATCATCCAAAAACCTACAAACAATAAATGCTGGAAAGGGTGTGGAGAAAAGGGAACCCTCTTACACTGTTCATCAGAATATAATCTAGTACAGCCACTGTGGAGAACAGTATGGAAGTTCCTTTAAAAAAACTAAAACTAGAGCTACGATACGATCTGTCAATTCTACTCTTGGGCACATATCCTGAGAAAACTGTAATTTGAAAAGATACATGCACCCCAGTGTTCACCGAGGCACTATTTACAATAGCCGGGACGTGGAAGCAAGCTAAAAGTTCATCAACAGAGGAATAAAGAAATATCTATTCCTTTATATACATACATACATACACACACACACACATATACATGCACACACACAATGGAATATGACTCAGCCATAAAAAAAGAACGAAATAGTGGCATTTGCAGCAAGATGGACGGATCTAGATATTGTCATACTAACTGCAGTCAGACAGAAAAAGTCAAATATCATGCATCACTTACATGTGAAATCTAAAAAAAAGGTACAATTGAATATATCTACAAAACAGAAATAAGAGTTACAGATGTAAAAAACTTATGGTTAGCAGGGCATAAGGTGAGGGGAGGGATAAATTGGAAGATTGGGATTGACATACACAAACTGCTGTATGTAAAATAGATAACTAATAAGGATATACTGTATAGCACAGGGAACTCTACTCAGTACTCTGTAGTGACCTATATGGGAAAGGAATCTAAAAAAGAGTGGATACATATATACGTATAACTCGCTGATTCACTTTGCTACTTGCCTGAAACTAATACAACGTTGTAAATCAACCATACTTTAATAAAAATTAAACAAACAAAAATGTCAGCACTGGCTGATATCTTGATTTTGGCCTTATGAGGCTTTAAGCAGAGAGCTCAGCCATGTTGTACCTGTACTTCTAACCCATAGAAGTTGACATAATAAATGTATGCTGCTTTGAGCAAAAAAGACCAAACAACTCAAAAAGAGATAGCTTCAATCATAGGCAATGAATGTGGAGAGATGTTACTAGCATCTGTTGTTATTTTTTTCCTGAAATACCTTTGCCCTCCTACTAATTTGTCACAGCTATTTTTTTTCCAGCCAATTTTTCTTTTAAAGAATCATTAAGAGAAACATTTGATTTCATTTTATTATGTAAACGTTACTTTGCCAGAGAACAAAATCATTGCTTGACTTTACAGCAAATTCCCACTTACTCCCAACCTCATCGAACCATACTGTGGAACATGAACTGTGATGGAGGAAAACAGGTAATGGTTGAAGAGCATCAGACCATTTCAAACACTAGGATTGCAGCTCATCTGCTTGAAACACGGTTAAGATATTATGCTTATTTTATGTCTCTGGTCAGCAGGAAAAAGATCCAGTTTATTGGGTTAGAGCAAAACGCTTGATAGTGTTAAGATACCTATCACGGGGCTTAATCCTCTTCCAGGAAAAACTAGTCTGACCTGAAACAATTTTTTTCTTTAAAGGGTCTTCTTTTAATTCCATCTTCTCCCTACTTCTGCTCAACTAAAAAGGGTTTGTGAAAATACAATTTGCTCTCTATAAAGTGCTTACTCTGCAACACATTCTCAATCTTCCTCCATCCTAGGGAATGGGCTTTTTGATGAACTTCATGGACGGTGGTTCTCATCAAGAGAAAATATAACAGGCTATAATCCACTGTGTTGGTTCACACCAACTCCATCACTCTGATTAGTTTAAAGCAAATCACATCTATAATCAATTGTCATGGATGGGACTTATTTGAATCTTGACTCAAGACTTTACTGAAAAATTGTAAGACAATCAGAAGAGCACAAATATCGCTGCCTTGTTCTTTGATATTAATGACATCATTGTTGATTAGTTTTGATAATCATATTGTGACTTTAAACAAATTATCTTTAAAAAAATTCCTTGTTGTATATAGTCTGACATATTTACAGATGAAATGGTATGATATGCTTCAAAATAATCTAGGGTGGGGGCAGTTGGTGATGATGTGGACAAAACAAGAGGGGCTGTGTACTGGTATTTATCAAAGCTGCCTGGTGGGTAAACAGGTTCATTATATTATTTGATCTTCTTTTGCTTATGCTTGAAACTTTCTGTAATAAAAAAAAATTAAAAAAGGAAAAGAGCCCCAGCATGGAACAAAATGAAGCCAGCAATCCTCAAGTATGTTCAGGGGCTTTGACCTTAGAGTTGGCAGTTTGAAGAGCTCACAGGGCAGGGCAAGGTCTCTAAAGATTCACTTTTTAATCAAATGTTTAATTTAGGTTTACAGCTATCAAATCCAAAACCTATAGGACTCCAAAGCCCCCTCTGTAAAATCCGTATGTCTCACATACACATACCTCTCAGATGTCATTGAAATCTGATAAACGTCTCAGAAATTATAAAACCAACATAATGACCACCATTTTCTTATAAATTAAAAGCATCTCCCCAGTAGGCTTTGAGCCTATCTTGAGTTTCTCTAAGAGTGTTTCTGATCTGACCCAAATCTTTATTCTTTGTTCAAGCTGATTTCTTATTCTTTTTAGAAATCAGCTTTAACAAATTTGAAATGCTGAGTGATCAGTTTGAAAACTAGATTCCAGTTTATTCAATGAGATAATGAACTGTATGCTCAGATTATAATATTTGACCAAAAGAGTTTTTTTATTTCCAGTTGTAGAAGTTGCAGTGCTTATGTTAGGAGGCCAAATGTAACAATTGCTGAAAAATACCAGACATGTCACTAATTATACTATGAACTTGAAAAATCCACTATTGTATTTAGGAAGAGAATTTTTTTTTTTTTAAAGTAAAATGCCTTCTTTTCTCCTCTCTGGGACTAGAGCCAATGTTTAAAGCCAGATAACTATTTCATTAAAATCCCATCCCATGAGTGGCAATGGTTCAAAGAAGACTGTAGAAAGCATTCTCACAGTGATTTCAGTCCATGGCCAGCAGTCTGGGATATTACTTTTGAGAAAGTCTGGGTTGCATCGCCCAGCCCTTCTAACCTACTCTGGGGTGTATTTTATTTTGAAAAAGATTGCAAATAAAAATGAAGTATTTTGAGAATTTTAGACTCTCCTTGAAACTGTTAAAAGATCTCCTTGTGTGTACCAACACGTGATTTGGGAATTACTTAGATCCTGATTTTAAGCCTTCGGCACTTGGTAGGGGCCAATTCATGAAATGAAAACCTGAAAAAATTCTTTGCTCTGTGTGTGTGTGTGTGTGTGTGTGTGTGTGTGTGTGTGTGTGTGTTTGACACCAGCAGCCTCTGGTGCTTCAACTCTGCCAACAGCTATTCAGATTCATATTTGAAACCACGGTCTGTGCCTGGAGGGTCTCTTAACTGCTGTTTTAAATGCAAAATCAAGTAAGAATAAAAAATATCTTTGAGGAACAGAAAAACTTCCTAAATAGCTGGGAAGCCTTTTTTTTTTTAAACCCTCTACCTCAAACCACCATTGAACTACAAAGTTGCTGAGTTCCTTCTTGATGATGAGTTGAGAAACACATCATCATTGAACTGTAAGGGCTGTTGCAAATTCTGAGAAATACCACACATCCTAATAGTATTAATTTAGGAAAAACAAACAAACAAACAGAATCCTGCAATTTATTTAATGGATCACTGGGCAAGAGTATATTCTGCATGGCTGTTTTACAAATCACATGCAATGGGAAGGAGACGCAGGTGAAATCACCAACAAATACAGCTTCAGTAGTCCTTGAAGTAGTCTCTAAGTGATGGTGGGTGTGTGCAGAGTCACTTCAGTCATGTCCGATTCTTTGTTACCCTATGAACTATAGCCCGCCAGGCTCCTCTATCCACGGGGTTCTTCGGGCAAGAATACTGGAGTGGGTTGCCATATCCTCCTCCAGGGGATCTTCCCAACCCAGGGATCGAACCTGGGTGTCTTACATCTCCTGCCTTGGCAGGCGGGTTCTTTACCACTAGGGCCACCTGGGAAGCCCTAAGTAATGGTAAGTGGTGACTAACTGTCAGTTTGGAAATCGAGAAAGTCATGGTGCAAAATATTTATATGGTTCGATTATTTTTGCATTTGATTATTTTTGGTTTGATTATTGTTACAACTGCAGCTCTCAACAAGGGCAGTATCTTATCCTCAAGGATCATGTGGGCATGTGTGCAGTGATTTCTTGGCTGTTACAGTGGTTGTGGGCTGCTATTACTGTGTGGTGGGCAAGGAGGAGAAAGGATGTACGCCCTGAAGTGCATGAAATACTCCTGCTCAAGGGAGAATTACTGTCCTATTGACTTAATAATGTCACACTGAAGATTAATGTACGTAAGAAAATCCATTTATGATGTTTTGAGCCCAGAACTGAGCTCAGATACAAAAAATAATATCTTTGTATTTTTTTCCCTTAAAAAAATTGAGGCATAATTAGCATTTCATACAATTCACCACTTTAAAACTGTTTACATGTCAATGGTTTTTAGTTGTGCAACCATCACCAATATCTAATTTCAGACTGTTTTCATCTGCCTCAAACAACCAGTTAGCAGTCACTTTCCCATTCCCCCTTCTATCCCCTGGAAATGAATCTACTTCTGTAAGCAGCTCCTTGGTCCCTTTTTCTGTTTGCTCATCCTTGTTTTGCTTAGACCTTAAACATAAAGATGAGTTCATTAGGCAACATTTAACTCTGCTCCCGATTTCTGCCTGGATTAAAAGGAATAAGAATGAAGAATTAAGTAGTTAAAGAATGACTGACTCTCTACCCCTAGGTTCCCCTTAGTAAATCTGCAGGTAGACTCTGCGGGCACAGGTGGACGGCAAGAGAACATTCAATTACAGGTGGACCATGTGAGCAAGACAGCATCCAAGTAAGACTGGGGTAAGTCAACAGGCCTGCGTGCAATGGAAAAATGATGAAGACTCTGACTTCCTGCTTAATAATTAACTGTTTCCCCCTTTTCCCTTTAAAAATCGTCACTAGAGTTGGGCAGTATCTTCAGAGTTGCTGGATTTTTCTGAACGTAGCATGTTTCTTCTCTACTGAAGCTTGCTTCTCAATTTACTGTCTGTTGAGTGGTGAGCAGCCAAATATGTGTTCAGTTACACTTTTTGTGTCTATGTGCATGCTCTGTTGTGTCCGGCTCTTTGTGACCACCAGAGCTCCTCTGTCCATGTAATTTTCCAGGCAAGAATACTGTCAATGTATGGCAAAACCACTACAATATTGTAAAGTAATTAGCCTCCAATTAAAATAAATAAATTAATAAAAAGAAAAGACCCTGATGCTGGGAAAGACTCAAGGCGGGAAAAGAAGGGGACAACAGAGGATGAGATGGCTGGATGGCATCACTGACTCCATGGACATAAGTTTGAGTAAACTCTGGGAGTTGGTGATGGACACAGAGGCCTGGCATGCTGCAATCCATGGGGTCACAAAGAGTCAGACATGACTGAGTGACTGAACTGAACTGATGTGGAATCTAGAAAAATGGCACAGACGAATCTATTTGCAAAGCAGAAACAGAGACACAGACATACAGAACAAATATATGGACATCAAGGGATAAGGAGGGGATAAACTGGGAGATTGGGACTGACATATATACACTACTGTGTTTAAGGTAGGTAAGGTAGGTAACTAATGAGAACCTGCTGCATAGCACAGGGGGAAGAAATAAGGCATAATGTGTAGGACATATATTAAGCTAACCTTAAAAATTCATTCTGGTCCCATCACTTCATGGGAAATACATGGGGAAACAGTGTCAGACTTTATTTGGGGGGACTCCAAAATCATGGCAGATGGTGACTGCAGCCATGAAATTAAAAGATGCTTACTCCTTGGAAGGAAAGCTATGACCAACCT
>NW_011494915.1:1739968-1740428 GCF_000754665.1 Bison bison bison | reverse complement strand
CCCAACCTGTCACTGGTAGCTTGGGATCAACAAAAATATGTACAAATTAGAGCTTCCCTCCTTCTGCCATCACTGCACCCTGGGTACTTAAATCCTTGAGGAGGACTAGATGTTCTCTTCCAAATTTCTTCCCCTATCTTGAGTTATTTTTCTCTTAATAACATCCCTTCCAGACATTTTAGCCAGCAGGTAACTTTTATCAACATAGAAAAACCAGAAACAACATAGCTGCTTGAAAGTCCTGGATTCTCCTGGAGACCACTGGCCTCACCCAGTCATTGTATCCTTTTCATATAGCTCCAAAAAGGTTTTGACATTGACCTTACCGTGTCTGGAAGTCAGTTTAAGTCATAAGTCAGTGTAACTCTATCATATTCTTAGAAGTCTCTGTCACTGTCATATACAGTCTTCACTCTTTATTTGCCTTGCAAAATCTTATGCCTATGGCCTTTAAAATTTC
>NW_011494915.1:1735012-1739868 GCF_000754665.1 Bison bison bison | reverse complement strand
GCTGAGAACCAAAGAATTGATGCTTTTGAACTGTGGTGTTGGAGAAGACTCTTGAGAGTCCCTTGGACTGCAAGGAGATCCAACCAGTCCATTCTGAAGGAGATCAGCCCTGGGATTTCCTTGGAAGGAATGATGCTAAAGCTGAAACTCCAGTACTTTGGCTACCTCATGTGAAGAGTTGACTCATTGGAAAAGACTCTGATGCTGGGAGGGATTGGGCAGGAGGAGAAGGGGACGACAGAGGATGAGATGGCTGGATGGCATCACTGACTCGATGCACGTGAGTCTGAGTGAACTCTGGGAGTTGGTGATGGACAGGGAGGCCTGGCATGCTGCGATTCATGGGGTCGCAAAGAGTCGGACACGACTGAGTGACTGAACTGAACTGAACTGAAAAATTCATTCCAGTATATAGTAGATGCTGACAAATACTGTTTGATTTCACTTATACTAGGTACCTAGAGTAGTCAAATTCATAGGGTCAGAAAGTACATTGGTAGATGCCAGGGGCAGGGGATGGAAGGTGAAGAGGGGGAATGGGGAGTTAGTGTTTAATGGTACAGAGTTTCAGTTTAGGAAAGTGAAAAATTCAGGAGATAGAAGATGCTGAGATTTGTTCAACAACGTGTCTGTACTTAGTGCCACTGAACTGTATAGCTAAATATGTTTAAAATAGTATGTTCTATATTATGTGACTTTTATCACAAATAAAATTAAAAAAATAATTAGATGATATCCATAATCTGATAAACCACTAAAAAGGTAGAGAGACATATCTGGCTGAAATGTTCAAGGACTTGCTCAGTTTTACATTTTTAAACCAATTCCTGCCTTCGACCATTTTGTTTCTCACTGGTTTGGTTTGGGTCTGCTTCCTTGTTCTCAGACGTCTAACTGATTCATCTTTGCAGTTGTTTCTACCTGACTTAATAGCCTTGAAGTCTTTTGGCCAGTCTCTAACGAGGACTGCTGACTTATGGCAAAATCATCACCCCATTATGGTTCTCACTGACTGATCAGTGATTACGCTGGCTTGCTCCAGGTGTGGCTGGAGCCTGAAGAAACAGATGCTACAGAAGTTGGGAAGGAAGAGCTTTTTCTTTACCCGCAAGCAAGGCTTCTGGGGCTGTTAAGGAACATCTGTATGTCTAAATCAAGCAATCTCGATCTAAGCAGTCAGAGCTGCTCTTCAGAACCTAAGAATTTGTTATGTTGTAAGTATCCGACTTTAAAGAGTATCTTGAATTCTATTTTCACTCTCAGTTCAGTTCAGTTGCTCATTTATGTCCGACTCTTTGCGACCCCAGGGACTTCCCTGTCCATCACCAACTCCCAGAGCTTGCTCAAACTCATGTCTGTCCAGTTGGTGATGTCATCCAACCATCTCTTCCTCTGTCGTCCCCTTCTCCTCTACCAATCATCACTCTACCAATAAGAAATTAGGCTCAGATAATCACAAATTCTGAGAAGTACAAGATTCCTTAGGCATGAATCCTTCTGTTATTGTTCAGTCGCTAAGTCATATCTGTCTCTTTGTGACACCATGGACTGCAGCACACCAGGCTTTCCTGTCCTTCACCATCTCCCAGAGTTTGCTCAGATTCAGCACCCCTAAGAGTTCTCCTCGTCTATGCTTGAATACCATTCATAGCAACAAAGCCATTACCTACTAAACAAAGTCAATCAGGTAAGTTGTTCTTAAACTGGTAAATGTTTAGTTATAAATTGCACATACTCTTTAGAAATGAGTGAACCCCTCCTTCTAAATGAGACCTTTGAATATTTAAATACAGCTTCTCATTCTTGACCCACTTTTCTTTTTCCAAGAATCTAAGCATCAACCTCCTTCAGCTGTTTCTGATGATCATAAGTACTTTCCTCTGTCTACTTGCTTGAACTTGATTGAAACATGCCAGGTAGTCGATGACCAGTTTGACTGTGGATCATCTGCAAAACTGGTCTGTATAGCATGTCAGTTCTGTCTTTCACACAGTTGATAATAAAACAATGCACAGGACACAGCTAGGACAGTACTCAGGATTCTATTACTAGAAATCTTTCTCTAGGATACAATTATTCTGGAAATTAGAAACTTCATTATGGTTATGAGCTCACACAGTTTTTACTCTCATCTAGCCTTCTCCAGAATATACCAGGGAGCAGCAAAATGTAAAAAGCCAAATAGTAAATACTTTGGAGTTTCTGAGCATAATATCTCTGTTGTAGTCATTCAATTGATATAATATTGCAAAAGCAGCTATGGCCATTATTCAAACTAGTAGCTGTATTACAATAAAACTTTATTTGCAAAAACAAGCAGCATTCCAGACTTAGTTTAAGGATCACAGTTCACCAATCCTTAGCTTAGACTCATATCTTTTTAATATCTAGACATAATATGTCAATCATTTAAAAAAATAATTTAGATTAATTAAAGAAAACAGTGAGGTCAATGAAAAACTTGACTGGCATGATTTTTTTTTCTCAGTGAACCCACGCTGGCTCCTGGTAATCACTATTTCCCTAATTATCCCCCCCAGATTTCTTAAATGATCTACATAGCATCTTGCCCTGGGTTGACCTCAGGATCTCTGACCTGTAGATTTCAGAATCTACTTCCTTTCCCAAACAATTTAAACTGTGCTTAACCCATACTAGACATCTAGTAGCCCTCCTAGAGGTACATATTTCCGCAGCACTGGCATGGTAATATTTGGACAGGTTTTTTTTTGTTTGTTTGTTTTTTGAACTAGGAATGTCACTTCCCTTACACAGTGGTATGCTGAAGCTGGCTCTCACAGGCTTGTGAGGGCCAACCAAGTGTATCTCTTCCCAACCTGTCACTGGTAGCTTGGGATCAACAAAAATATGTACAAATTAGAGCTTCCCTCCTTCTGCCATCACTGCACCCTGGGTACTTAAATCCTTGAGGAGGACTAGATGTTCTCTTCCAAATTTCTTCCCCTATCTTGAGTTATTTTTCTCTTAATAACATCCCTTCCAGACATTTTAGCCAGCAGGTAACTTTTATCAACATAGAAAAACCAGAAACAACATAGCTGCTTGAAAGTCCTGGATTCTGCATCACCTGTATACCACTGGCCTCACCCAGTCGTTGTGTCCTTTTCATATAGCTACAAAAAGGTTTTGACATTGACCTTACCGTGTCTGGAAGTCAGTTTAAGTCATAAGTCAGTGTAACTCTATCATATTCTTAGAAGTCTCTGTCACTGTCATATACAGTCTTCACTCTTTATTTGCCTTGCAAAATCTTATGCCTATGGCCTTTAAAATTTCAAACTGGTACTTTAACTAGTTCACCATTTCCCCTACAATTACAACGTGTGGTTGCCTGCACAGAATGCCATTTCTGAGAACCACTGCAAGAAGTTTAAGTCATTTCCTGGGTTATAACTAGAGATCAGGGTTCGTCTAACCCAGTGCATTTTCTAGGATGCCATCCACGTTTCACCAAGTGGTTTTTAGAAAATACTAGTATTGGAGACAAACTTGGAATTTCCTTATTATTAATTCAATTTGAATCTTGTTCATTGGCAATGAGGGTAGCTAGCTGGGAACAAGGTGAATCGGAAGGGACTAAAGTTTTCTCTGTCTGAGTTACCTCTAAGAGATACAGCATAACCTTACTCTTGTTTTATCACGATGGCCTTGGATAACTGAGTCTATAAAATGGCAATTGACTGATGTAGCTGAGACCTGAATCTAAGCTATCAGCTCCTCCATGAAGGGAAAAGCATGATTCACTGCTCTGTCCTCAGGCTCTGACAAGGAAATGCTCCACATATGTTTACTAAATACTACAAAAACCTCCTTACTGATCTCAGCTCTAGTTGGTGCCCTTCCCGTTTTTCTCCATTTTGGAAATAGAGTGGTCATCTTAAAATATTGCCTTTGGTGGGTCTTTCCATAGGAAGACCTTGAGACAAAGATTTCAATGCAAGGAACGTATTTGAGAGGTAAATCCAGGCAGCACTGAAAATGAAGTAAGGAAGTGAAAAGAAGTCAATAAAATTGTTATGAGCATGCCATGGCTTTGGGCAACTGGGGCTCAGTGTTAGTACTTCTGAAAGACAAAACAGAACTATGCTGTCCAGTAAGGTAGCCGCCTAGCCACATGTGATTGTCTAGTAAGTTAATAAAATTAAATAAATGTAAAAACCTCTTATGTCACAGTTGACACATTTAAAGTGCTCAATAGCCATACGGAGCAAGTGGCTACCGTATTGGACAACTCAGATACAGAATATTTTCACACTACAGAAAGTTCTACTAGACATCATGAAAGGTCAGACCCGTGCACTAATGAGGGTTATGTGTGAATTTGTATGAATATTTTGCCTGAATGACAAGAGGGTAAGATGCAGGGGAGGCGGGGAGTAGGCTGGTGATGACATTGTGCATAGTTGTTGAACATTGTCCTACAAACCAGGCAACTCTGGCCATGAACTCTGGCCAGCTCAAGTCTTAACGGCAGTGATCAAGTGTAGATAATATTGGCATTTTCCAGTGGTTTAAAAACATTAGCAATAGTAGTGGCAGATGGGGAATTCTACAAAGTTGAACAGAGATCTGTCTAGTAACCTGAGAACAACAAGAGTTTGCCTACTGCTTTCCATGTATAACACATTTCCATTTTCTCTAGTTTCCTAGTCTTCCCATAACCTTTAAACTTTGTACAATGATCTGCATTTTACAGACAGGAAAACTCAAGAGGAAGAGGTTACAAATTTTCTAGGTTATAAGTGGAGGGCGAGGAGCCAAATCTTCAAGGGAAATTGGAAGTTCTTTTGGCTTCCAATCCTAGAACTTTTTTTTTTTTTTTTTTAATACATACA
>NW_011494915.1:1711007-1734912 GCF_000754665.1 Bison bison bison | reverse complement strand
CAGTGCTTTTTAAGTCTGGAATGTAAAAGGGAGAAGAGGAAATATGACAGTGGTGAGCTGAATGAAAGGGGTGATGGGGTGAGAGGCCTTGAGAACTTCTCCATCTGGCCTTCTAGAGGAGGATCCAGATCACGGGACAAAGAACTTAAGAATTCACACATGTGAGTGTGGGAGGGTGTGTGCAGGATGAAAAAGCAGAGGAAGGAGGCCGTTTCCATTGGGCAGGTAGTACCTAGCATTTTTCCCTTAAACTAAATGTTCAAGCCTCTCAGGTGTTTTAGCAGCTGCTTGTGGGAGATTCTGACCTGACACTGCTTCTTTCTAGCCCCTAAAATTGGCTCCCACAGTGGTTTGGTGACCCCAATGGTGGAATCTATGGAGGTTTAATCCATTTACTCTATTCTGGCACAGGGGCTGACCTCTTTTTGCAACCCTGGCATGCCCCTATTCGAGTATAACTGATATCCATTGCTGTGCACATAGGGTTCCCAGTGGCAAAAGCAGGAGAGGTTGCAGGTTCCATGCAATGGACTGCAGACAAGCTCTAACGCCACTGCATTTTTTTCCACCACCAGAGGAAGTACACAAGAATGCAGATCCTGAGAAGAATGCCATTGTAGGCCAGATTTGCAAACCAATGTCTCATAGACAAAATAGAATCTTCGGTCATATCTTTTAATAAAAGTTCATTAAGTTATAAATATGCACAATTTGGAGATTTCATATAAACCTTGGAATTTCTGGATTTTCTTATAAAACACCCCCAAAACAGAAGAACTGGGCCATATTAGCGCACCAATGCTAAGCGGGAGTAACAGGCTGGGACCAAATGCTGCCTGCCGGAACCTGCCAGCTACATCGCAACCCTAATCATGTGTGCTTTGGCAGTGACATGTGACTTTGGTTAGCTAACAAGTGTTACTTGCCTAGCTCCTGTTGGCATACATATCTTATAGGCCCTGGTTGGGAACTACTTGTGAAATAATTATACTTTTCTTATTTATAAAACAGTAATTGACTCACAGATGTAGAAAACAAACTTATGGTTACCAAGTAGGAAAGGAGGGGTAGGGATAGATAAATTGGGAGATTGGAACTGACGTATTCACACTACTATATACAAAATAGATAAGCCATAAGGATCTACTGTATAACACAGAGAACTCTATTCAACACTCTGTAGTGACCTATATGGGAAAAGAATCTAAAAAAGAGTGGAGATATGAGTGAGTGTGTGTGTGTGTGTGTGTGCACGCGCAGCAGATGATTCTCTTTGCTGTACAGCAGAAACTAACAATATTATTAATAAACTATATTGCAATAATAATTAATTAAAAATGTATTTACAGATCATATTAATAAGCCACTTCTAACCCCTCTGTAAACAATGGCCACATATCCATGTTGTTGAGAACCATTGTCATAAGGAAAGTCTGGCCTCAGGTTTTTCCTCATGGCATGAGTGGAGTCTAATCCAGGGTTAGAGTCTCTCTAAGGAGGTGGGAAGTAGAGCTGGGCTTTAAATATAGTCAGTTGTGTTTGGGGTCCTGGCTTTCATGTTTGGTTATTATTATTTTTTTAAATAATGTAGCTAGCTACCAAAATCAATATATGAAAGCTGAACATTTTCTTTTTGAAAATGAAACAAACTACCTAAGGAAATAAATAAATGAGAGCCACTGTTGACCAAAGATGTCAGCATAATGTAACTTCTACTGTGAGGCTCCTGAGATCTTTTATAAGGAAAAAATATCCTGAACTATCCAACCTAAAATCTTAAAATCTTTATTAGCAGGAGATTTGTGTGTGTTGGTGCAATTAGTAGCTTCTTCTTAAATTTACTTTGAAGTGTGAATATGATTTTATCACTTTTGTATAATGTCCACGGGCACTACAAAATCATATTCTATCACTGCTGCATGAGCTCCGATTCTCTACATTCCATAGAAAGCCTTTTACGTTGCTTTCTTATGTTTATAAACTAGGTGGAAGTGACTTGAGCCCTAGAATTTGCTAGACACTAAATCTTTTATTTGGAAGGCAGATAGATAGTGAAAAGAGACATGATACACTTTGTCAAGCAAAACCAAATAGATTTTGAAATGGGACTGTCAAGCTTAATTAAAACAGAAACTCATTCATGACACGATATTTGACCTTCTAAGGAGGAGTGCATATCCCATGCAGGTGAGGAATGTGTGAATTGTCTCATATAAACAGTTTTTATACCCTTCATAACTTATTTTAGCAGTGACAATGCGAGGTGGCACAATATACTGCACTATAAAATCACTATATTGCTTGGTGAAACTTACATTGGATTTGATCAGAAAAAGATATGAACTGTGTGTTGGTGAAAACATTCTTCATTGTTCTATAATGGGAAAAGAAGTAGTTAAACATCTCAGTGTGCTTGCCAAGTCCATTTATGGTAAATGCAATTACACACACAAAAAAGTCAGCAAATAAGCTTTACCTTCCTTGAAAATCTTTGTCTTATGAACTGAGTCATATTTCCCTTTTACCATGAGAAAGGATTTGGAAGAAACCCTTGGCATTTGCTCTAATTATGTTGTAATATTATTCATCATTCTTGATTCAAAAGCTCAATATCAGTATTAGTCACACCACACTGAGCTCTTTATTAACCAGAAATACGTGATATACTTTTTAAAACCATATACATTCAGATTCAATAGGCAGATGGTAGTTACTGAAAATTCCCCAAACTGCTGCAAGTTAAATTTAAACACAAGTTGATGGTTCACACATTTTGGTAAGGGACTTAGATAAATGGAAACTGAATTTGATGACATTTACAAATATTTTCACTGTTTTCTTGGATGATTGCTTGATTCTGATGTGGTCTTTTCTTTCCCCCTCCCCCCCTTCTCTTTTCTTCCAACTCTTTCCCAGGGAATTTACCGCATTAAATGAACAACAGATGAACTAACAACAGACATGGACCTCTAGACTGGATCTTTCATTGACTTACAGGCTCTAGTTACAGAACGGAAAAAGCTGTGAACCCCACATGCTGAGAATCATGAGTACGGTCCACATGTGTGAGGCCATAGAAAACAAAAAATTTGCTTCTCATTGGATTTTTTATTCAGGACAAACACTCTTCAAAGGATATTCCAGAAAATACTAATCTTATAGAAAAGGCCACATGGTCAGATATTTTGAGCAGTAATAAGGCTTGCTGCTGCTGCTACTGCTGCTAAGTCGCTTCAGTCGTGTCCGACTCTGTGCGACCGCATAGACGGCAGCCCACCAGGCTCCGCCATCTCTGGGATTCTCCAGGCAAGAATACTGGAGTGGGTTGCCATTTCCTTCTCCAATAAGGCTTGCAGAGTTTTTTAATGGAAATAGTCTCATTTTGGTTCATCTTATTTAAGAATGTTAGAAGATTGTATGTAAAAATCCAGACTTCTGGTTCTCTAGAAAAACTGAGGACGTGACAATACAGTATATCTATCCGCACACAAAAATAATTTCTTGCAGCTTCTATTAGTCAGCAAACGAGTGCTCCATTAGTCAAGGACCACTCAACATGTTTGGATTCTGGAAGCCTTTTACTTTACTCCCCCTGTTTTAGTCTTTCTTGAGGACACACAGTATCTTTTGATGTATTAAAGGCTCTGAGAATCCGTTCAACTACTTCTACTTTATTTTGTTGGAAAAAATTTCCCTAATATATTTGATTACAGAAATCTATTGCTCCACATTTTGGGATGTACTGTTCTAGATAAATCTTGGGATTTATGACTTCAGTTTTCACCTCTGAAATTTATAGATGAAATCAATTTGTAATGTATTACATGGTACATGGATATGGATCACAAAATTCAAGCAATTCTGAATTGTTGGTATGAATTTTATGCTACCTCCTAGAAAATATTTGTTAAAGTGTTTAGGAAGCTCAGATTTTGCAATTTTGGATGCTTCTATAGACATTCAAAATGCAGAACAAATCCACCTAGAGTATTTATATATTCAATCAGATTTCAAGGTATATTAGAAAAGATGAAGAAGCCTCTGGATTTTACCCAAAGGTTAACTGAAAAATCCACTCTAAGAGACTCACTGTGCCGCTGATCTAGTAACAGGCCCTAATAACACATATTCTGGAGAAAAGATTTTGGAGGGAAAAAACACACTTGCAATGTGATATGATAAGTAACAGGAATGTACAGTAATATTATGCTCTACCAGAGTGCTAACATAATATCTATTTAAACAAGAATTTAAGTAGATAGTCTTTCTTAAAAGTGTCAGCTAAGTAACTCTAAAAAAAGAAGATGGACACAAATTGATCTTTGGGGGGCTGAGCCCTGTATGTATCATCCAGGTGACCACTATGGAAGCCCAATAATAGGATTTGACATTTCATCTTGCTGGCTGAGAACACTGAACTTCTAGTAATGAATTTCTAGTTTTCAAATATTAGAGTTGGAAATATTGGTTATGATAGCAGCAATGACCTTGTGCAAATAATTCTTGTGGACTATGTGTCGCTACATGAATGTTCTCTGGATTTGGCTAATGCTGATCGAGGAAAAATAAACGGCAAATGAAGAGGACACAGTGATTTAGAAAGAAGTTATTTAGCAATTTAATAGGGCTGTCCAACATTTGGTCACACAGATCATTCTGAAACCTAACTGCTTTAACAGTCTTTCCATCTCATCAGAAGAGATCTCTGAATACTCTTGGAAAAATCAAATCAAATGTAGAAAGAGGTGCCATGATAAGACTCAATGCTACAGCACTATGTTATTAATTATGTCAGACTTTGGATTTAATCAGAGGACATTTCTGCAGTTTAAGATAGCTATACAAAGCCTTAAGACACTGTATTTACAGAACTTAATACAGGGATCCATATTTGACCATCACTCTGCCAGAGTCTTAACAGCATGGTGGAGTGGCTCCCTCAAGAATCCTCATTTTGCTTATCTGTGGAAAAGCTAGTAGTTCTAAAAATATTTTCCTGGAAGAGGTTAGAACGGTTATATCAATTGAATATAAAGTATGGTTGTGTAAGCCAAGCTTGCATGCTAATATTGCACAGGATAGAAAACAATAAATCAGGATGATGAGCTTCCTCGGGCCATCTGGTAGAAACAGAAGGAAGCTCTTGACTCAGTGTTGTTTTGATGCCTCAGATTCCAGGAGTCCACCTGTAGCTGGCCTTCCAGTGTCAGTGCCATGCCCACCTCTCCAAAGGGCACATGTTTTCCTTGCCAATAGCAAAAGAAATGACAAGAAAACAAAACAAAACATCCAAAACTCAAAGAGGTACACCAGCCGTCTCAAACTGTGGTATAGTTCAATTCTTGAAGAGAATATATAATATTTCAAAATATTATGTATATACATGTATTTCAAGTGGTACAAAGTAACTATAGATCCAAATGAGAAGATAGTTGATCGTTCTTCGTAATCCCAAAAAATTTGCATTGAGAAAACCCATTTTTTTTCCTTAACCCACTTTCCATGGTACCGCCAAAACTTCGGGTCTTCTCACTCTAGGATACTCTGTGATACACAGTAAAATCACTGTGCTTATCTGGTAATCAGTCAAAGTGCAAATAAGAAATCCATTTGGCTTCTAATGTATAAGATGTTCTAACTTTTTAAAACGTATTTTCGCAGAGTTGGTTTTCCTTTATTACTATAACAGATGCTTCCGTTAGGTTCTTGGGTGAATCTGAAAGCAAAGAGAGAAAGAAAGAAAATTCAGGAAGAAAAGAAGGAAAAGAAGGCACAAAGAAAGATGATTAGGAGGAAAATTAAGGACACCAGGAATTTTTAGGATGTTGCTTCTTTCAAGTGCACTGAAATAAAAAATGTTCAAGTCTAGAGCAGCAGTTTTCAAATGATGATCAAAGCACATGCACAGGCCATCATATTTAATCAATTCATTACTTTTTGCCACAAGTGAGGACACAGACTCTTGGAGCAATGGTTAAGCAAGACTGCGGTCATAGGCATGCAACCTACGTAACTGTGGGGAGCCCCGTGCCGAAAAGGATTTCACACTTGGTTTAATGACCTACAACTACCATCTTGAAATTCTTAGTAATTTTTAAAAAGGGGTTTTGTGTTTTCATTTTGCACTGAACTCTTTCTGTAAATTATGTAGTTATTCCTATGTCTGTCTGATGAGAATTTCATGAGAAGGAAATTCATTAGCCTCGTCATGTTGGTCACTCGTAAGATGCAGAGGGGTGGCATAAGGTGAAGTCATTGCCAAGGTTGGATCACATTTGTTGAGGAATTTAAGAGACCTTTGCAAGGTGAGAAACTGTTCCACTCAAACAATGATATCGTTTTCAAGGGCAATCAATGGTATACTTCTATAACCACTGATGTCATTCAATCCATTCAAATAATGGTCCCAAAGACTCATATTCCGAAGGATGCATGCATGAAGAATCACCGGTTTAGAGCATGATGCTGGTTCTAATAAAGTTGAAGGTTCTATTTTAGAGTTCTAGGACTTAAAACAGTTTTCTTCATCATCTCTTAATTCTTTATAGCTTTAGAAACTGAGTATTCTGAGTCCAGGAGTGAAGTCCACTTAAAGCTTTCAGGGTTAGGTAGGAATGATAATACATGCTTGCATTCAAAAGTTGGTTGGGTCAGGGGCAGAATGTATAAGAAAACTTCACACATTTATTTTTTTACTCTTTCCATACAAATAACAGATACTTTAAAACTTTGGTTTCTTATAGTCCAGTGGTGTTTATGACATTTGTTTTCACTGTCTTCCTTTCCATCAAAAGGAAGGAGAAAGAGATGTTTCTGAAACTGATCTGGAATTGCCTTTTAAAAAAAAATCTGTAATGACCCTCCCTCTCTCCCCATCCCACCCGACTTTCGGCTCTATTCTTCATGGAAGACCAGGGGCCATGTCATGACCATTATCACATTCCCAAGACTTTAACTTTAGATAATAGAGGTTTAATACTATTTATTAGTTAAAGAAATGAACGAGCACACTTGGATCATTTGTGGCAATTTTGATAGCATATTTTATTCTTTAAGAAGATAGCTTACTCTTCCTTCCTGCGATCTCTGAATACCACTCCCACTCCAGCCTCCCCTCTTTCCCCATCATTTCTCTCTCTCTCTCAGACATTTCTTGCAAAACGAATGGACTAGAGATCAAGACTGTCAAGACTCTCAGAACCTTTCACGCCTGGTGGAATTTTGAGTGAAGAAGCTGGAATATGTCAAAGCTGGTATTTTACTCCTCAGTAATATTAAAAAAAAAAAACATTGGGGTGATTAGAATGGGTGGAGATATGCAAAGCCATTAGGAGGATAAGGCCAGGAGGCTGTGGACAAATGACTCTGGTGAATTGCATTGGGTGAGTCACAGGGCATACCACATCTGAAAAGATGGCTATTGTGGTTAGGTGTGTAATCTGAGGGGTTAGGTTGCAATCTGAGGTCTGTAATTTACTCTTAGGGAATGAGACTTTACAGTGTACACTAACTGTTGATCTCCTCACTAATGTGAAAGACATTAACATACTTGGATGAAGGAAATCCAAAAAACTGCTTGATATTTCCCCAGATATAAAACCAGATTACGTTCTGGTATTTTAATCTACTAATTTTCCTTCCCAAGTGATTTTGGATTTGTCCTCATTTTATTCCCTTCCTCCTCCTGTCCCCAAACAATCATTGTTCACTTTCTACACATAAATTATTACAGCATTGTCAGACAACTTATTTCCTCAAAAGGGGAAGTCTAGCTTTCTGAATTAAGTCATTCTTCCTGAATACACAAGGGAGTAGATTCATTCCTGAAAACATGGATGATAGCCTCTTCACCTTTCACACTTATGCTTCTCCTCCATCAGTTTAAAGAAAAGAGATAAACCAATGGGTAGCCACAACCATAGGAAAAAAATCTCTAGTCAATATTTGGGCAGGTTAGTCTTGCTACAAACTACCTACAAAGCAATGTAATAATAAAAATTGAAGCCATGATCAAGTAGGAACAGGGGTAAAATTTAGCCAAATTACGTTTTTCATATATCAGTTTAAAGAAAAGGGATAAACTAATGGATATCTAAAATCATAGAAAGAAAATCTCTAGTCAATATTTAGGTAGTTTAGTCTAGCTCCAAATTCCTAACAAAGCAATTTGATAAAACAACTGAAGCTATGATCAAGCAGGAACAGTGTTAAAGTTTAGCCAAGAAACTTCACCCAGATGCACCAAGCTTCTTCTCAGAAGGCATCTATTTTACTGTGCCCATGCCATGTTTTTGGAGCACCTCTCAAGTGTGATTACTTTCTCTCCATGGTGTGGCATTCAGGAAGTTTCCTCTTTCCCTATGATTTATTCTGCCAAGTCTCCTGAAAGGAAAGCCTCTGCTTGATTCCACTTACCTTCTCTCCTTCCTTCTGAGTTTTATTGTCACCCAGATCCAATTTCCCCAAGATTTTCCTTCAGACTGTGGCCTGTTACCCTGGCTAGTCTATATTCTGTGGTGTCTGGTGGGTTAAATGAAACACTGAATTTCTACTCTCCACCTTCCTTGAAAAATGAGCATCCTAAAAATTTAAATTAGAGCACACTTTAAACCATCTTTTGTTTATCGACATTTCAAAAAATGCTGAGAATTTTGGCTTAGTATGATTAGTTGGGAAGTAACTCACATAATAGGGAGTTTATATGGAAAAAAAAAGTGTAGGGAGAAAGACTGAAGTCCCAGGAATCTTTCCTGCAAATTTCTTTACACTGAAGCTCCTTTTAAAAAATAAGTTTGCAGGAAATTCACAGTTGCCATTAGCAATCTGAGTATGTTTCTTCAGTTTTCTGCTTTTGTTTTTTTCTTAAAGAACTCTTTGAACCAATCTTACCCATAAAACAAAAAGAGGTGATTTTTTTATTCTTCTTTTCACTTTAATAATGTCTTTTTTACCCTAAAGATTACTTCTTAAAGAACAATGAAAACATATGATTCCTAATTAAAATACATCTGTGACTTAAACTTTTAAAAGTTAAGTTGCTAGAGTCAACATTTGAAGTGTGTAGGCATATTTATACTCTGATGGGGAAAAACACACAAGGCATACTAGAAAAATTCATATAAAACCTATTTTTTAGAGCATATGATCTAAGGACTGGTGTTATCCATTTATATGGGATGGAGTGCCTGTGTATATCATTTGGACTTAACTTGTGGCTTTTGTGTTTAAAAGTGTTTATTTCATCATGAATTTCTTTGTAAAGAAGGGGGAAGAAAATATGTCAATTGCAGTGTTTGGGTTTTCGTAAGGTCTGAAACATTCAGCTTTTTCTATTGCCTTCTTTTTCCTTCTCTAAAGAGAGACTTGAGAATTCTTAGTTGGCTGACGTGCCACACACATGGCTATAGAGGACTCTCTTATTTCCTTGCCTGAAATAGATACACACACCAGAAACAGGTGCATCTTCTGCTTTTAAACTGCCTGTAAGGGTGATTTATTTCTCTTATACTGTTCAACTATTTGGATTGCGTTCAACCCACCTGGTGGCATAGCGAACACAGTGTGTACTTGACTCTATTACCATTATCAGATTCCACACCATACTTTGGTGATTCAGAAGAATGTCTAGGATGTATTACTGCAAGCATGATGGTTTTAAAATATACTCCATGAAAGCCAAATAAAAGAAAGTGACATGGGTCACAAATAAGCAGCACTAATGATTTCTCTGTTTTGTTTTATTTTCTGTCAGCCAAAGAGTCTTCTCATTGGTACTCTTGGAATTTTACATATCTAAATTCTGAAATATTTTGACTTGTGTTATTGTTCTTTAAGGAGTTTTAAGTCTGAAGGTACTATGAGAACAAGGATTACCATCAATATAGGGTGATTGGTTATCACTGGAATAGGGAATGGAGATTTGGCAGAGAGTATGTCAACAACATGTTCAAAACAACGGCTACTGATTTCCAACCATACTGGCTAAAATCCAGAGTAGCTTAAAACTAACTTGCAAGGGTATCTTCAAATTATCTGGTAAAATCATCTTCATGAAAAATGTAACCAAAGGGAAACCAAAAATCCATACTCCAGACCAGCTAATTAAGATGACTTCTGGAGTAAGTAGCACAAACTAGGTTCAGTTTTAAACACTCTCTTCTGTAGATGTTTCATTGGAATGAAATACAATATTCCAGATTGACTTCTTGGCACTTTCAATTTGTAGGTTAACAAGATAGGATGGTTTCGACAAGCCTTCTGGCTGCAAGCCAGGGAGGTAGAGCCATTTACTAGCTAATGTGGTCAGTATAGGCAACTAAACTAGAAAAACAGAGTCTTCACTTATAAAAAGTTTCATAAAGTGTTATGTTTTCTGCATCATAAAAATCCAAGAACCAATTTTATTTTTTGAAAGGAAAATTCTGAGAAGAAAGACCTGGTTAAGACTCATGATTTAGGGGCTGGAATCAGATATGCCCTTTGAAATTCAGATCATTCTTTTGGAAACTTACAAGTTCAACACATTGGAATTTTAACTAGTGGAGCTTGCTTTAAAAACTACCCAATACTTGCAACATATACACAGATAGCAGGGCTGATATTCTCATGGTTCATGTATGTATTACCATACTGACTTAAAATACAAATAGACTTTTGTATAGTGAATAGTTACCGTCTTGCATACCCTAAAGAACCCCCCTCGGTACCCCCATTAGAACTTTCAAACTTTCTTATCAACCAGTAACTACAGAGTCAACAACTGGCCTAGACTGGCCTCTCTAACCTGTTCCAGCCTCATGACACCAGTTCTGATGGGCTGGGTAGCCTGATACACATCATTACATATTTTGAAGCCAATTCCTGCTTCAACCACACAAAGCAAAGAACAATTATTCACATCAGAGAAACCTTTCATTTCCCTAAAAGAGCATCAAAAATTCCTTTAAACAACCTTTAGAAAATGGCAGTACTTAAATGCAGAACTTTTTAGAAAACCATCTGGATGAATTAGGCAAGATCCTTATTTTATTATCTATTCTGAGCACCAAAGATGTCCAATGCATTATCCAAATACCCGCCTCACTGCCCCTCTTCCCTTTGGCGATGGCAGCCTAGCTTTGTTTATGAGTCCATAACAGAAACACTAAACTGCTCAGGATGGAGAAGTCAAGTTCAATCTCTAACTTCTCTTTGATGGATGGACACTGATCTGAACCGTCAAAAATAGTTTCTGCTGGGGAAAAGGCTTCTTTCTCTCTTGTTCGAAGCTTCTCTGGGTGTTCTTTATACAACACAAAGGCAAACAGTACAGTCTGTAACATGCATGAGACATTTCCAAAAAAAGAAAACAACTTACTCTTGTGGTCTTGATTTTATTGCCTGTAGCACACATCCATCCAGAATTATCAGGGAGTGTCTTACACTCTTCTCCTTCTAGACAAGGCTCCATCTCACACCACCATTTCCCGATCACAATGGAGGCTGTGCAAAGACAGGAAACAAGTTTGTTTGCAATTCATCCAATCTGGGCGTGAGACTGTGTCCTTCTATAGATGTTAATGTTCTATGAGATGCATTAGGTCCTTTTGAACCTTTCATGATTGGGTAAGAACACTATTAAGAAGAGTAAGATTTTAACTTAAAACATCTTAAAATGCAAATATAATGATGCTGTCTGGTTTCATCAAGCTACATTTTGTCCAGAATCTCCTTGTATGATGAAAATACGAAGAATGGCGACATTCACTTTTTAGAGAAACTTCTGTGTTAGTTTTGTAGATCAAGGATTTGGTACTTTCTTTTCAGTGTGAGGGACAAAAGGACTAAATGTTCTTTAGAATGACTGACTGAGCTGTTCTTTTTCAGAAAGGCCAGTTTATTCACCCCCAGCATTAGGGTTTATCTCCCAGCCTAGGGTCTTTGAGAATTTCAAAGGCCTACTGAAAAAAGAAAAAAAAAATTGATGGAAAGTACAAAAGAAAGCCTGAGAAATTAAAACCAACAGTGATAATAAAGGAAACTATTTGTTTACAGTCAAAAGTATATTCGATGTGAGCTTTCACTGTGTTTCCTTTCAATGTGTTTGAGGAGATATGAGTGGAAATTTAAAACCTGAGCCTCTGATAAAACAGCTCTACTTTTTAGGGTGACACCAAGGATGACCACATTAGGAAGCTGGCGACGAATTTAGTGGCTGGATTTATAGCACACTTTTTTGGATAATGAGATTTTATAAAACTAAAGACTGGATTCACTCAGTACAAATTAAGCAGCCCCAGAGCTTTAATATCTTGAGTGAAAATGATTTCTGCATAAGCATTGGTTGTTTCTGAGGATCCTCAGGGCATTGGCTTTTTTATTTTTATTTTTTTATCAAATTCACCTGGCTTTTTCATGAAAAATCCTTAACATATCTGTGAGTGTTTCTTTTGTGATACTTTCCAAATGGCTGTCTTTACACTGAACTGGAACTCTAGGTCTTTATAAAAAAAAAAAAAATAGAGTCACTTTTCAATCCCTCACATTCCCACGTTGTCTCTACCATGATGTTTTGTCTCAAAACAACAAAGAACCCACAGGACATCTCTTGATATCACAGGGCATTAATGTTAAAATGAAATGGAGTTCATGGTATAGGGAAGCAGGAGCATATTAAAATTCTCTATCCATCCAGCGTATATGAGAGGGATCAGACTGCTACCTCAGAAGCAGAATGGCTTAAACATCCAGACATTTATCTGCATTTAAGTTTCCCTCTTCCACATTTTTCTTATTTCACACTTCCTCTCCTTTAGAATTCAGTCTTCCTCAAACTTCCCTTTGAAAAACAATTATTCTGCAGGATTATATATGCAAAATCATATCTTCTCTATTTTATGGTCAATTTAAAGATTTTTTTTCCCAAGGGTAACTTTGCCTACATTTGATATACACCTTACATGTAGACGGACTTCCCTGGTGGCTCAGATAGTAAAGTGTCTGTCTACAATGCAGGAGACCCGGGTTCAATCCCTGGGTTGGGAAGATCCCCTGGAGAAGGAAATGGCAATCCACTCTAGTACTATTGCCTAGAAAATCCCATGGACAGAGGAGCCTGGTATGCTACAGTCCATGGGGTTGCAAAGAGTCAGACACAACTGAGCAACTTCACTTTACATGTAGACTAGACCAAATCACAGAAAACACAACTCTATTGGATAGAGCAAGCAGAGGAAGTAAAATCTTGCGTATTGTTCTATCCATATGCAAAACAATGTGATATTTTTGAAAAACTTGGACTAAAAACAGGAAACACAAATCCTCTACAGCAAGAGTCTCCAGCCTCTGGACTATGGACCTGCTTCACCTTCAGATAAGCAGTGGCGTTACATTGGAAATAAAGTTCACAAAGGGCTTCCCAGGTGGCTCAGATGGTAAAGTACCTGTCTGCAATGCAGGAGAATCAGGTTCAATCCCTTGGTTGGGAACATCCCCTGGAGAAGGGAATGGCAACCCACTCCAATATTCTTACCCAGAGAATTCCATGGACAGAGGAGCCTGGCGGGCTACAGTCCATAGGGTGGCAAAGAGTCAGACACGACTGAGCGACTAACACAAAGGGCACAGCAAATGTAATGCTCTTGAATCATCCTGAGAGATTCCCCCACACCCAGTCTGTGGAAAAACTGTCTTCCACTAAATCAGTCCCAGGTACCAAAATGGTGGGGATCACTATTCTAGAGTGTCCAAAACGACTATGAACACTTTGAATAATTTTCTTTTTAATAGTAGGATTCAGCATCAGGATATGGAGTAGAAGAAGAATCTTGTTATGAATTAAGAGGCCTTATTTGTATGAACAAATAGGTTGACAATACTAAATAGAGAAGCATATATTTTGGAAGCAAGAAAAGCATATGTAGTGTTAAGGGGAATAAAACCACATGGCAAAGCTTTCAGGAACGTAAGATACAAGTCAGTGTTTGGCAGTGCTTCTTGAGAGCTTCCAGGTTGAGGCTCCTTTCTGGCTAGAGTTCGGTCACACACAAGCCAATGACACTTGCCACGCTTGTCCCCTTAAAGCCCACCTAATATTTCAGTATTGTGCCCTGCATCTCAACCATCAAGAACAGAGACCCTATGATCTTTGCTCGGAGGGGAAACTGCCTTTCCCAAAGGTCTTAGATTTAGCATTTGTCCCCCTCCATTCACAGAGGCTCACAGATAATGAACAACTGCTGGTAAGGTCAGCCGTTAGTATCTTTGCCTCTTTCTGAAGGACCCCATTCTGTCTTCTTCAGACTGCTCTTTGCCCTCTCACAGCTGACCTACTTTGTTGCAAGCTAACAAAGCAGCTTCTCCCCTTTCTCTCAAGCATTAATATCTCCCGAATGAACACGTAGGCTGTAGGAAAAGGAATGCACCTCAAATCCTGAGTATCACTTTTAATTCAAGTTTATAAAGACCCACCAGCATGGAGGGAAAGAGAAAAAGCTTTTTTAAGAATAAAAATGTCCCAGATCTGCCGATGGTCTTGAAAAATTCGTATTACAGTCGCTTCTTCTACATGGAGTTTGATGACTTGGTATTCCCTCCGGCTTTTTACAATCTAGGTCATTTTTCCAGGATCGCTTTTCTTAAGATGCTATTAGACCTGTGTTGTTTCTGCTTTGTGCATTACACAGTCATTTTAATACCTATTATTTTATGGCCTAGGTCAAAATATAGTTTCTCGTCCCCCCACCTTTTTTTCTGAACTCACATTTCCTGAAATATCTTTTAAAAAATTCACAAAGAAAGGATTTAAAAATTGCCTTCTCTTCTCCCAATTTGGAAGCTACTGAAAACCTTCTGAATATTGGACAAGGAATGAACAATTGGATTTAATAAAATGAGCTAATATTAATGCTAGATAGTTGTTTTTAATAATTTTTATTACAGAGATGAGTATAATAATAAAACTGTAAATATAAATAATTCTAAGATACCTTGCATTATAATGGTCAGTTCAATAATACAAGTGATAACTGACATTTCTGAATACTTCTTGTGTGTCTCTCTGTTAGATACTTTTAAATGTATTATTTCAGTCTTCAAAGCAATCTTATGAAGTAGATATCATGAGACTGTTTGTTTTTTTAGATTAAAAAAAATAAAGCCCAGAAAGGTTAAGTAACTTTCCCGAGTTTACACAGGTAGAGAAGTTCAGAAATTTACACAAGAATTCAGGCCTGCTTGACCACAAAAACCCATGATTTGCACCATGATAGTGCTAGCTTATTTTACTTGTGAGTTTAAAAATCATAGTTCTCTAAGAAAAGCATGTATTGACTTATGAATGGATGAATGAATTCTTTCTGCTCTATTATTATTGAAAATAAATTCTGTATCAACCTGAACACTTGCAGAAAACAAAAACATTCAGTTTTTTTTGCAAAATTAACTTAAAAAATAATTTGGGAAGGAACAGTTGATCACACTTGTTTTTCCCTAGTCTCAGCTACATGTTGCTTCATTTGTCATAGCATTTTAAGAGAAATTCCCACTAGTGAACACTTTGTGAATCCATAAGAAACATATGAGGTAGATGCCTAACTGCTCTAAGAACTTTTCTCTCTTAGAACTGAATTAAATATCAGCTGCAAAACCCAACTCTCTCTTATCTGTGGTGATTATGAAAAAGAACCTTAAAAGTCCCTTTTAACCCTGGGATTCTGAGATTCTATGAAAGTGCCATGTTCAGGAAAATATCTGATCTTCAACTTTTTCAAGAATGTTCATCTTTCCTTGAGAGATTCTTAAAATCACTAAGGCCACTTTAATCATGAGTCTTGATTTTGCCGTTATACCATGTCCTATTGCTATCAAGCAGAAGAGAGACTATAAAAGGAGAGTGAATCCATCTTTTGGTGATCAATTGTAAATGGAGCAGAAATCCCGTTTTTTTATTTTTTGGGTTGTCGTTCACTGTGAGGAACTTCCCCATGAAAATAGAATGGGATATAATAATCAATGGGTTTAATATATATTTTAAAAAATACTGTCTAAGAATTGTCCTTTTTAAAAATCATTTCAGTAGATATGTTTGAGTTGTGGTTCAGCAAATATTCATTGGGTACTTTGCCTAGTCAAAGCTCCCTGATTTGCTGAGAGTAATAAAATAATGAACATGACATTGTCCCTACCCTAAGAGCCCACAGCTTAGCTCAGGGTTTTTCAATATGAACACTATTAGCATTTTAGCATGAATTATGGTAAAGAGAAATAAATGAACAAAGTGTTCCTCCAGTAGTAAATATTATAATGTACTAGAACAGCAGCCTCACGATTGGGAGTAGTAGGAAAATAGAAACTCTTAGTAAGGTTGTAGAAGTTTCTTAAAGCAAGGAGCCTGAGCTTAAAAAAAATTGTTTTGTCATTAACTTATTTTTTAAGGAAAGGTAAATCATTGAATATTCTTGATTTTCCAAGCAAAGGGAGGACCTATTTATAGGGGTGGCTGGGGGAAGATGAATTTGGCAGTGATATGCAAGATGCAGGAAGGAAGAAGCAAGCACCTGAAATGCCAGGTAAGCACCGCTGCATTCAGACAGAGAAGCGACAGGTCTTGATTTTTGGATGCCTGCTCTAGAATCGTGAAGTATGGTAGAGCGGAAAGTGATGTTAGGAACAAGTGGGGGAAACACAGTTGCCAGTATCTCAACCGTGTTAATTGTAATCCTAACCACACTGGACACTAATTATTAACTTATTAGCTCATGTGCCAGGGGCTTCCCTGGTGGCACAAGGGTAAAGAATTCGCCTGCCAAACAGGAGACCTGGGTTTGATTCCTGGATTCGGAAGGTCGCTTGGGGAAAGAAATGGCAACCCATTCCAGTTTTCTTGCCTGGGAAATCCCATAGACAGAGGAGCCTGGCAGGCTACAGTCCATGGGGTCGCAAAGAGTAGGGCGTGACTTAGTAACTCAACAGTGACAGCAAACAGTTCATATGCATGCATACTCCCTCTACTCACTAAGTAGTGAATTCCTTGAGGGCACAGATCATATTACATTCATCTTTGAATGGCATACAGTAGCTTAAGACAGGTTCATTCACTCATAAGTGAATGAATAAAACAATGAAACAATAAAGAGAAAGAAAAAATAGTGACTATTTCAAAGGATTGTGAGGTTCACATGAGAAATTCATCCCAAGCACTTAGTATTGTCTAGCATTCAGCAAATGTTTAATAAATATTAGCTATCATTATCATCAGCATCATTTTAGTACTCAAAAGAATAAAATCATTCCCAAAGAGAAAAGGCAGTTCTTCACAAAGTTAGCAACTACACCATTGTTCTTCAATATTATGCTAAACTCTCAGCTTGCTTCTATGAGAGTTTGAGCATAAATTAAATGATTGAACATATGATTGCATTCATGTTCCCAGAAGTAGGTTATAAGTACATCAATCATGACAAATTTCCAGGCTCATTTTTGTGCAACCTGTCACACAATTTAAAGCAATGGCTGGGACTCCATTAGAAGAATGGGACAGCTCTCCAGCCTCCATTTTTGCACAGGTTGTTGGAACAGCTGTTACGAGGCTCTTCTTCAAAAGACCTGCAGTGACTCCCTGTTTGTGATTGTCTTTATCAAAGGAAACAGAAAATTAAAGGCACTGAATACCATTGTCTGTTGATATTCTGAGCTCCCTCTTTCCTGTAAGCTCACATTTAAGAACTGGATCCAGTTTGGAGGGATTGGGGAATGGTTAAGACTCTAAACTCTTGGGTATGTGATAGAGAGACTCAGGTTTGAACCTTAACTCCATCACTTATTGGTAGAATGGCTTCTGAAAGTTCTTTGGTTCAAGTCTCAGGTTCCTGAGTTATAAACGGAGTTAATAAAAATCACCACTGTAATTGTGAATTTTAGATGAAATAAGATACTTAGCATAATACCTAATAAGCTTAAAGCTCAACACAGGGAAAATTATTACTATTATTTATCCATGTGTTCTAGCCAGCTATGTATGCATTCATGCAATTGTCTTTACAGAGAATGAGTGCCTTTTTTAATGGAAGTTTATCCCAGTTTTGTGAGACATATATTTTCTTTTTTACTGTACTGATTAGACTGTACTACTTTATAGGACCTATAATATATTTCAGAGACATATACAGAATTAATAGCTGATGATAGAATTGATAAGCATTACTTCTCTTCTACTAATTCTATTCTAGTGCTTTTCAAACTGAGGCAGTTTTATCCTGGTGAGGGTAGAGGTGAGGATGTGGATTATGAAATGGGCCATACTTAAAGCCACAAGATAAATGTGGTACAGTCTCCTTGAGTAATAGTTTTCCTTGAACGTATTTGAAGAAAAAAGTTATCTTTTATTCATTTGAAAACTATTCATTAAGTATTGTGCTGGACATAAAAGAGACATGGTTTCTACCCCAAAGTGGCACACAATCTCTTGTGGGAGATATACACTGTATGTAATGATGGGGTAACATGTGTTTACAAACTGTGATATGTAGAAAAATACTATGTGCTTTAAGGGAAACTAAACTGATCTGATTTAGAGTGTCAGCATGATGGCAGGAAAGAAGTCCTCACTGAGGAGGTAATCTAACCACCAAGTAATCACCAAAGTATCTTCATTCGGAAGCAAATAAATACATTTCTTATGAGGTAAAAGGTTAACTTTACCTGAATTATAAGATAAAACACAAAAAAGTATTGTACTTGTCATGGGCTGTCTTATCAGGATGCAGGGTATCATCTCCACTGCTTTAGGGGGGAAAAAAAAAGGCTGTCTGCTTGGTAAGAGAATTCTCAGACCCTTTGCCAGTTTAAGGGAGCACTCCTAATTCCTGCCAGCAGTAATATCCTTCTTTGTGGTCTGGACACCAGGACTGGAGTCTCTGGTTTATTTTGTGCTTTTAATACATGACAACTCTATTCACACATCCACTTATAATTCAAACACTGGATGCTAGTCTTGCTTTCCTTAAACTGATGCTTTTATTTTTGAGTTTAATTCATATATATATATTGAATTTATGTAAGTACATAATTTAAAATATATGGTTAAGAAAGAACACAAAGTATCAGTTATTAGACAAAAAATCCTGTACATTTCTCATATTCTCAAATGTTAAATTTGTCAAATGTTAAATGTTAAAGACTAACTCTGAAGTTTACAGTAAATAGGAAGTGAAATTTTGTTGTTCTTATTTTTTCCAACCGTAGAAAACTTTACATTTTCCCCTCCTTAATTTTAAAAGTAATAAATATTCTTTTCTAGAATTCAAAGCATACAGATAATTAGAAAAAGGAACATAAACCTAATTGCATTAGGCAGAGATAAATTGCTCCATTTGGGTATGTTTTTCCTAGAATTTCCCTCTGAGTATTCATGACATAGCATCCAAAATGATCTTTAAAAATGCAAATAATTTCCTATCATTCATCTCTTTAATCCAACAGTCCCCATTACAGAGAATAAATCCTAAACTCCTTACAATGGCTTTCAAAGATCCACATCACTTGGCCCCTCCTATCTCCCAACCCACATTTTCCACCATCCCTATCTCCACCCATCTCCCCCCATTTTGTTACCATCTCTCTCCCCCTCTAGCTCTTCTGCACACCTGTAAAGCTCTCTCTTTTTTATTTGGCTACCCACCTGTCTGGGCTATGTTTTCCCAGAATTGACATCCTTGTTGCTGCTGTTGCTAAGTCGCTTTATTTGTGTCCGACTCTGTGAGACCCCATAGATGGCAGCCCACCAGGCTCCTCTGTCCCTGGGATTCTCCAGGCAAGAATACTGGAGTGGGTTGCCATTTCCTTCTCCAATGCATGCATGCATGCTAAGTCGCTTCAGTCATGTCTGACTGTGTGCGACCCCATGGACAGCAGCCCACCAGGCTCCTCTGTCCACGGAATTCTCCAGACAAGAATACTGGAGTGGGTTGCCATTCCTTCTCCAGAATTGACATTACTGCTGCTGCTGTAAGTCGCTTCAGCTGAGTCTGACTCTGTGCGACCATATAAACGGCAGCTCACCAGGCTCCCCCGTCCCTGGGATTCTCCAGGCAAGAACACTGGAGTAGGTTGCCATTTCCTTCTCCAATGCATGAAAGTGAAAGGTGAAAGTGAAGTCACTAAGTTGTGTCTGACTCTTAGCAACCCCATGGACTGCAGCCTAGCAGGTTCCTCCGTCCATGGGAGTTTCCAGGCAAGAGTACTGGAGTGGGTTGCCATTTTCTTCTCCAAGAATTGACATTACCCGGCCTAATTCCAATTCTTTGTTCTCTAAGTGGCCTTTTTTTGATAACTTATCTAAACTAATTCATACTCGCCACTTCCCCTCATATTCTGCTTTGCTTTTCTTCATAGCACATACTACTACCCGAATTTATAGAATATGTTATTGACCTAATACTTGTCTTTTCCTCCCACCTGATGGTAAGCTCCATGAAGGTTTGGACTTTGTATATCCAAATGGCTAGAACAGTGCTAGCACATAGTAGGTGGTCAATATATATATTTAAATTGCTTGAATAAATGTATTTACCAACACATACCATATCATACCACATGTACTGTCTGTACCCTTCTTTAAAACCTAAACACTAAATCACAAACATTCCCCATGCCCATTATTAAGTAAGAGGCATCATTATCTTACTGCCTGCATAATATCCCATAGGAGGGCTGCATAACTGATTTAACCTATCCCCTATTATTGGAAAGTCGTCTTTTTTTTGGGGGGGGGGAGTTGGTTGCTATTAGAAAGGATGCTTATATGAATGACCTTGCACATACATCTTTGCAACGTATTTATTTCTCTAGCATGAAATCCAAGGAGCAGAATTTCTGAGTCAAAAGGTTAAAAAAAAAATGTTTGGTGCTTTGGCTTCCCTGGTGGCTAAGATGGTAAAGAGTCTGCCTGAAGTGCAGGAGACTCGAGTTTGATCCCTAGGTCAGGAAGATCCCCTGGAGAGGAAGTGGCAACTCATTTCCAGTATTCTTGACTGGAAAATCTGATGGACAGAGGAGCCTGGCAGGCTACAGTCCATGGGGTCTCAAAGAGGTGGACATGACCAAGTGATTTCACTTTGGTGCTTGTGATATTTATATCATCAATGAGTCCTTCAGAAACTTGATACTAACTGGTATTTCCCACCGAAAGTACCCATTTCTCTGCACAGCTACACCAATACTTGTTTGCATTGCTAATGATTTCAGTGAATTGTGGATTTTGTTTGTCTTTTGAGGGGTAACAAGTTACAGGAACATGTTGCTTACCTAGCGAGCCTAGTTAACTGCCAACTTTCATAGCCCAACTTGACTATCAAAAGAGTGACCTAATACAATAATAAGGTCTCAATTTATTTGTGAATAATTCCTCCTTGAAGAAATCTGACTGAGAGCGCTGTCACAGAATAAAGAGAGAATGGCATAGTGAAGGCACTAAGCCCCAAACAAAACCAAAACCACTACATTGGAGTCCTTAGTGTGCTCTGATATCTCCTGGAGGTCTCCAGTGGATAGTATGTGGCTACTGCACATGGATCGCTCAGGCTTAGCCAACCTGGTGTGGAAAATCTTGCTATTTCTGAAAGAACAAGCACTTATGCTGTCCTTCTGAAATTCTGTGTCCCTATGGATTGTAAATTCAATCCGTTTACATTCATGGCAATAAATGGGGAAAGGGGTTAACACTGATGTGGGTATAAAGAGGAACTCCACAATGGTTCTGCATTTTAAATCAAAGGGGAAATCAGATTTTTAAATGATATTTACAAGCAACTTTCAAGACACTTATACATCTGTATACTTTTGGATGCTAGCTCTCTGTTCTTACAATGTAGGAAACTGCTCCTTGGAGGGATATTTTTATTTCTCAATTTGAAAAGGTAACTTTAAAGGTTATTATTAGATTATATAATATAGTTTATTTTCTAGACTGGCTACAGATTTAATAGAATCAAATAATATTAGTTAAGTACCATTTTTTCCTTTTCATAGGTAAGGTAATCACTTTTACAGTTATTGACATACAAAACTATCACTTTGGTTGGTTCCAGGTTATAAGCGATCTCAAATATTAAATTACTCTCAGAAAATTCTTGGCATCAAGATCCTTTGCAAAACCAGTGCCTGCTATCTGAGCTGTAATGGGAAAGTTGCACACTGATCGTAAGGTCTTTCATTTTAATTTTGCTCCCACTAGAGAAGATTGATATAAATAAAATTTAAACAGAAAACATATATCAGATGCCAGCAGTAGAAAAGACTTTGTCAGCCTAATGAAAAGGTATCAATTTTCTCGATTTTATTCAATAAACTGTGAGTCATTTTCTAAATGGATTAGATTAAAGGCAAGTTCAAACTCCCAGTGAGATGTTCTTGGCACTGAGGGAGACTTCAAACAAGGGAGAGAGAACAGGACACCCGGAACCTCTTAGGCCTCTTCAGATCTTTGCAAATTGACAGTAAGCTGGAGAGAAGTGTCTCAAACATGACTTTACCTATTGCCTTAGAAGCCCAATCCTGGGGAATTGAATGGGAAACATTGTTTCTCTTATTTCATTAGGATGTTATGTGTGGTTGGTCAAAGTACAACTGAGAGCATGGAAATATGGGGAGGACTGAAGCTGAGCCCCGAAGAATTGATGCTTTTGAACTGTGGTGTTGGAGAAGACTCTTGAGAGTCCCATGGACTGCAAGGAGATCCAACCAGTCCATCCTAAAGGAGATAGGTCCTGGGTGTTCATTGGAAGGACTGATGTTGAAGCTGAAGCTCCAATACTTTGGCCACCTGATGCGAAGAGCTGACTCATTGGAAAAGACCCTGATGCCAGGAAAGGTCAAGGGCAGGAGGAGAAGGGGACGACAGAGGATGAGATGGCTGGATGGCATCACCAACTCGATGGACATGAGTTTGAGTGAAGTCCAGGAGTTGGTGATGGACAGGAGGCCTGGCGTGCTGTGACTCATGGGGTAGCAAAGAGCTGGACACGACTGAGCAGCTGAGCTGAGCTGAGCTGAAGCTTGGATGAAGAGCCTATGGCAGTCAGTGCTTTATACGCCTGTCTCATAAATGTTTGATAAAATAAGACAAAAACACACTGTGATGCTACCATGCTCACACAGTCTCTGGGGAAGACTTTGATGCCTTCTGATTTATTACAATTAATTTAATTTCAGAAAACATAACCCAACTTTCATGTGAGGATGAGATGTGTAAACCCTGATCACAGAGTGCTCTTGAATCTAATTTTATTTGTGTGTATGTTTGAAATGGCAAAATATTTTGATAACTGGTTATTTTTATAATTCAGCAAGAATTGTGCAGTATCTTTTTGGCATATGTCTTCACTCACCAATCCCTTGAGAAATGCAAAATAACAATTGGTGCTTTGTTTATGTTTTCTTATACAATGCCCTACAACTAGAATGGTCAATTTAGTGGAATTGTTGTGATAGTTTGGAAAAGTTCAGCTTCATTTATCAGAAAATAGCTATAGACTATATGTTCTATGCTTATCATCATTCAATATAGGCAGTCTGAGTGACATAAAAGTGATGTCAAAGCTTTACGATGAGTAAAGGTAGACGAGAAATGAAAAATGATATAAGGTCCTTATTTTTAAATACCTAATGCCTAAAATATCAAACAAATTTATTTAAACAACCAGAATTAGCCTTTAGAAATTACCACATATATGGGTAAATTCACAACATTGACAGTTTGCAGCTTTTCATGTTCATGATGATAGTAAAAGGAAGGCTAGAAAATCAAAGAAAGCCAGCAATATAAATGTTGCAATGTTTTTGATGCAACCAGCTGCAAAAAGTTCAGAATGATAGTTCTACTGCCTCAAGCCACACATCCTTACTCTTCATGCTAAATTGAAAACCTCTG